>NC_057801.1:477276318-477624292 GCF_018294505.1 Triticum aestivum | reverse complement strand
TAACTTAGGCGAAACGGATTCGCAGCTAAGCCTCCGAGTGGGAGGTTTGCTCTTCACTCGGTAGGATTTTGATAACTTAGGCGAGCACAGGGCTGCAGCTAAGCCCCCGAGTGAAAGGTTTGCTCTTCACTCGGTAGGATCTTTATAACTTAGGCGAGTGCTTGGACTGCAGCTAAGCCCCCGAGTGAGAGGTTTGCTCTTCACTCGGTAGGATTTTTACAAACTTAGGCGAGCACAGGGCTGCAGCTAAGCCCCTGAGTGGAAGTCTGGCTTACCACTCGGTAGGATTTCGATAACTTAGGTGAAACGGATTCGCAGCTAAGCCTCCGAGTGGGAGTCTGGCTCACCACTCGGTAGGATTTTTACAAACTTAGGCGAAACGGATTCGCGGCTAAGTCACCCACTGAGGGGGAATTTTATTGGACAAAAATAAAAAGTGACAAAAATTATGGAGGAACTATGACACTATTATTTTGAGGTCCATGAACTACAGAAGTACTTTATTGCAACTCATCCGAGTGATAAACCTTAAGTGTAAAATGGGCGGAGTAGTTCCGCGTTCCAAGCTCGGGGCTCGTCAATATTACGCTCGACGTTGTAAAGACGGTACGCCCCGTTGTGGAGAACCTTGGTGACGATGAAGGGACCTTCCCAAGAAGGAGCAAGCTTGTGTGGTTTGTGCTGATCCACTCGGAGAACCAAATCTCCTTCCTGGAAGGCTCGACCTCTCACATTTCTGGCGTGGAAACGACGCAAATCTTGTTGGTAGATGGTCGACCGGATCAGAGCCATCTCCCTTTCTTCCTCTAAAAGGTCGACTGCGTCCTGCCGCGCTTGTTCAGCTTCTGCTTCGTTGTAGACTTCAACTCGAGGAGCATTGTGGAGAAGATCACTCGGCAAGACTGCTTCAGCTCCATAGACCAAGAAGAATGGAGTTCTTCCGGTCGACCGATTAGGTGTTGTCCGCAGTCCCCAAAGCACTGAGGGAAGTTCGTCGACCCAAGCTCCAGCTGCATGCTTGAGATCACGCATCAGTCGGGGTTTCAATCCCTTGAGAATCAGGCCATTAGCTCGCTCTGCTTGTCCATTCGACTGCGGATGGGCGACTGAAGCGTAGTCGACCCGTGTGCCTTGAGAGTTACAGAAATCTCTGAATTCCTCCGAGTCAAAGTTCGACCCATTATCCGTAATGATGCTGTGCGGGACTCCATATCTGAATATTAGTTCCCTGATGAAGCTAACAACAGTACCAGTGTCAAGGTTCTTGATTGGTTTAGCCTCGATCCACTTGGTGAACTTGTCGACTGCCACCAGTACATGCGTGAAGCCGCTTCGCCCTGTTCTCAAAGGACCAACCATGTCCAACCCCCATACTGCGAAAGGCCAGACGAGTGGGATGGTCTTCAGAGCCGATGCAGGCTTGTGCGACATATTCGAGTAGAACTGACATCCCTCGCACTTATCCACTATCTCCTTTGCCATCTCATTCTCCTTTGGCCAGTAAAATCCGGCTCGGTATGCTTTGGCCACGATGGTCCGAGAGGACGCATGATGACCACAGGTCCCCGAGTGGATATCATTGAGGATGAGTCGACCTTCTTCTGGTGTTATGCACTTCTGACCAACTCCAGTCGCGCTTTCTCTGTATAATTGTCCTTTGATTACGGTAAAGGCCTTAGATCGACGGACGATCTGTCGAGCCTCTTCCTCATCCTCCGGAAGCTCTTTTCTCAGGATATACGCGATATATGGAACTGTCAAGTCGGGAATGACCACCAAGAACTCCATGATCAAGTCGACCACCGCTGGGACTTCAACCTCAGTCGGATCTATGGCACTCTTGGGCTGTGGAGCTTCTTCGGTGAAAGGATCTTCTTTGACTGACGGAGTGTGTATATGCTCCAAGAACACACCACTCGGAATGGCTTCTCTCTTGGAACCTATCTTTGCTAGATCATCAGCTGCTTGATTTTTCAGTCGGGGTATATGATGGAGCTCCAACCCCTCGAACTTCTTTTCCAGCTTCCTCACTACACTGCAGTATCCAGTCATGGCTGGGCTTCTCACGTCCCACTCCTTCATCACTTGGTTGACCACTAAATCCGAGTCGCCATAGACCATCAGGCGACAGACGCCGAGTGAAATGGCCATGCGCAACCCATATAAGAGGGCCTCATATTCTGCCTCATTGTTGGAGGAATCAAAGTGAATCTGGAGCACATATCTGAGCTTATCTCCTCTGGGGGAAACCAGGACAACCCCAGCACCGGAACCATTCAACATCTTAGAGCCATCAAAGAACATGGTCCAATGCTCCGAGTGAACTTCAGTCGGCTGCTGCTGTTCAATCCACTCGGCGAGGAAATCTGCTATTGCCTGGGACTTAATGGCTTTCTTTGCCTCAAACTTGATATCAAGGGGAAGAAGTTCAATCGCCCATCTGGCCACTCGACCAGTTGCATCTCTGTTGTGCAAAATCTCTGATAGTGGAGCGTCGCTGACGACTGTGATGGAATGATCAGAGAAATAATGAGCAACCTTCTTTGTGGTCATGTATATTCCATACACAAGCTTCTGATAATGAGGATATCTCTGCTTGGATGGAGTTAAGACTTCAGACAAATAATACACTGGGCGCTGAACTTTGAGAGCTTTTCCTTCTTCTTCCCGCTCGACCGTAAGCACAGTACTGACGACTTGTCCTGTGGCTGCGATATAGAGCAACAGAGGCTCTTTGCTGATTGGAGCAGCAAGCACCGGCTGGGTGGAGAGCAGAGCTTTTAGCTCGGCAAACGCTGCATCAGCTTCTGGAGTCCACTCGAACTTGTCTGCCTTCTTCATCAGTCGGTAAAGAGGCAATGCCTTTTCACCGAGTCGTGAGATGAATCGACTTAATGCGGCCAAGCATCCAGTAAGCTTCTGGACATCGTGCACTCGCACAGGGCGTTTCATTCGGAGAATAGTGCCGATCTTCTCTGGATTAGCGTCGATTCCCCGTTCGGAAACGAGAAAACCGAGTAACTTGCCACCAGGAACTCCAAATGTGCACTTTGATGGATTGAGCTTGATATCATACCTTCTGAGGTTGGCAAATGTTTCAGCGAGATCAGCGAGCAGGTCGGAACCTTTTCGTGACTTGACAACGATATCATCCATATATGCTTCCACATTCCGACTGATTTGAGTGAGTAGACACTTCTGAATCATTCGCATAAATGTGGCTCCGGCATTCTTGAGGCCGAATGGCATGGTGATATAGCAGAAGCACCCGAATGGAGTGATGAAAGCTGTTTTTACCTCGTCGGGTCCGTACAGACGGATCTGGTGGTATCCGGAGTAGGCGTCTAGAAAAGACAGTCTCTCGCATCCCGCGGTCGAGTCAACAATTTGATCTATGCGAGGGAGAGGAAAATGATCTTTCGGGCAGGCCCGGTTGATGTGCTTGAAATCAATGCACATTCGGAGTGATTTGTCCTTCTTAGGAACCATGACGACATTAGCGAGCCACTCGGAGTGGTATATCTCTCGGATAAATCCTGCCGCCAACAGTCGAGCCACTTCCTCACCAATGGCTTTTCTCTTCTGGACGGCGGACCGCCGAAGATGCTCTTTGATTGGTTTTGCAGATGAGTCGACTCTTAGGCCATGCTCAGCCAGTCCCCTGGGAACACCTAGCATGTCAGCGGGCTTCCATGCAAAAATGTCCCAGTTCTCACGGAGGAACTGGATGAGCGCTTCTTCCTATTTCGGGTCGAGTGTTGTGGAGATGCGGGTCGGAGCTGCATCGGGGTCGGTCGGGTGAATGTGAACAGGCTTCGTCTCACCGGACGACTGAAATGCAGACTCTGTGGCGGGTTTCTTGGATCGCAGCAAGTCACTCGGATCTGCGTTTTGCTTGTATTCTTCGAACTCGACTGCTGTCACCTGGGAATCAGTAATCTTTGAACCTTTCTGGAAGCACTCTTCTGCCTTTTTCCGATCACCGGTGACAGTGATCACACCTTTGGGGCCGGGCATCTTCAATTTGAGGTACACGTAACATGGTCGAGCCATGAACCGCGCATAAGCTGGTCTCCCCAAAATGGCATGATATGCACTCTGAAAATCCACGACCTCAAACGTCAACTTTTCTTTGCGAAAATGTTTTGAATCACCAAACACCACGTCCAGAGCTATTTGGCCGAGTGACTCGGCTTTCTTCCCTGGTATAACTCCATGAAAGCTCATGTTACTGGTGCTCAGTCGGGACATCGGAATGCCCATTCCTTTCAGTGTGTCTGCATACAACAAATTCAGCCCGCTTCCACCGTCCATCAGCACTTTTGTCAGTCGAGTGCCTTCGACAACTGGATCGACCACCAAAGCTTGCCTCCCAGGGGTGGCAATATGAGTCGGGTGATCAGATTGATCGAATGTGATGGGTATTTGGGACCATTTCAGATAATTTGCTTTTGCTGGGGCAACCATGTTCACTTCTCGGTTAATGACTTTCAATCGACTCTTGCTTTCCACATCTGCAAAGATCATCAGAGTGGAGTTGATATGCGGATATCCTTCCTCACTGTCCTCCTTGTCTTCGGCCTTGTCCGACTCCTTCTCCTTGTCCTTAGACTGTTTTCCCTGAAACTGCTGGATCAGGAGTCGACATTGGCGAGTGGTATGCTTCGGGTAGATGATATTCCCCTCTTCGTCTTTCTTCGTGTGGATGTGACACGGCATATCCATCACGTCGTTCCCTTCTTTATCCTTCACCTTCTTAGGGTTCTAGGATCCTTTTGGTTTCCCTTTAAACTTTCCCTGAGTCACGGCCAGAGCCTCTCCAGGAGCTGCCGGTTCAGCCTTCCGCTTCTGTTTCCGACTGGTGTTTCCTTTTTCCGACTGACTCGGCTTGTGCTTGCCGCTTCGGAGTCGGTCTTCTTCTTCGCCGTTGGCGTACTTGGTAGCAATCTCCATCATCCGACTCAAGGTCATGTCACCGGTTCGACCAAACTTCAAACTCAATTCTCTGTTCTTGACACCATCTTTAAAGGCGCAGACTGCCTGATGATCAGACACATTCTCCACAGTATGGTGCAAAGTGATCCATCTCTGAATATACTCTCTGAGAGTCTCATTGGTCTTCTGCACGCAGACTTGCAACTCTGTCAGTCCAGCTGGTCGCTTGCAAGTTCCTTCAAACGTTCTGATGAACACTCGGGACAGATCTTCCCAAGTGTAAATGCTGCTAGGAGGTAATTGAGTCAACCATACCCTGGCAGAACCTTCCAGCATGAGGGGCAAATGCTTCATGGCCACCTCGTCGTTCCCACCACCAATCTGAACTGCCACTCGGTAGTCCTCAAGCCAAGTTTCAGGCTTAGACTCACCAGTGAACTTGCTGACTCTTGTTGCCAACCTGAAATTGGGAGGGATAACTGCGGCTCTGATAGCTCTGCTGAAACATTCAGGACCAGAAACATGCACTCGACTGCTTGTGGGCGCATCTCTGTCGAGTCCGCCTCGATGGGCTCTGTTCCGGTCGACCAAACCTTGCACGATAATGGATCGCGCGTCGAAGCCTGGTTCTCTGGGGTCGACTGGAACCCTTCGCCCTGTACTGAACTGACGCCTGTCATCTTGCTGCCGAGGAGCGTAAGACCCACCCCTCGGAGCGGAATTGGGCATTGGACGCCTATCATCTCGGTCGAGTCGGTCACCATATTGGTCTCGCCGATTCTCGCGCCCTTCACGCCGCGAAGGCGATCTGGGGCTGTGAGCCGACTGAACCGTATTCGCAGTGACGGATCGACTGTGAATTCTATTGCGCGACTGCGGCACGGCTGAATTCTGATCTCCTGCTGCCCGGAGCAGATCCCTGATCTGCATCAAACCTCTGCCAGCTTCCGACTGAGAAGGCTGGATGGACTCTGCTATACGGGTCGCAGCTGCTAAATTCTGGATTGGGGTTCGATATACCTGAGTCGGCGGGAAGAGTTGACGTCGACTGGTGTCGGGAACTCGTTGCCGCGCGTGCTCGTCGAGTGCTCGCTGAAGATTCTCCAGTCGAGTGCGTTCGGCCAAATTGGCCAAACGTGCCTCCTCCAAGGCGCGAGCCTCGGGGGTTTCTCCTGCGATGGGAGTACGCAGGGCATCCACATTCCTGCGGCGAAGTTCCTCTCTTTGCAGAGAGTCGAGTGGCTCGGGCTGGTACTCTTCGTGGTCTCGTGCGGGGTCGCCTCCGTCGCCTGCTCCACCATCATGGGCGAAGCCAGGGGGACTGCGGGGCCCGTCGACCATCAGAATTTCTGCCGCTGGATCACTGCTATCGCACTCGGATGCGGTCTCTACGGAGCCAGTCGACAGATCGAACAGGCCATAGAGAGATTCGTCGGGCTCGATTGCTGCAACTTGGGTGGCGGCCATCTGGCGAGCCACCGCGTGCCTCACCCACCGCTGAATCCTCGACCGGCCCGAGCGCTTGCGCTGGCGGGAGACCGGGAAGGTGGTCGATGGGGATGTCGACCGATACGGGGTCGACGGTTGCCGCAACAGAATGCCGCGGACACATGCGCGAAAATGCGTCGCACCGCGGACGGGAAGCGCATCAACGTCGAGTGGAGCCTCCTGGAGCCAGGCGGAGTCGTCGGCGATGAAGATGAGAGCGCCGAGACGGATCTCTCGACCCTCGACCAAAACTCCCGCAGCCACCATGATGAAAGTACTCGGAAGAATCGCAACTTCCCCACAAAATCGCTAAAACACCTGCCCCACGGTGGGCGCCAACTGTCGTGGTTCTAAGCCTGACAGTAGAGTGGGGGTAGGTATGGAGAGGCAAGGTCCTAGCTATGGAGAGGTTGTAAACACAAGAGATGTACGAGTTCAGGCCCTTCTCGGAAGAAGTAAAAGCCCTACGTCTCGGAGCCCGGAGGCGGTCGAGTGGATTATGTGTATATGAGTTACAAGGTGCCGAACCCCTCTACCTGTGGAGGGGGGGTGGCTTATATAGAGTGCGCCAGGACCCCAGCCAGCCCACGTAGGAGAGGGTTTAAGGTGAGTTAAGTCCGGGGCGTTACTGGTAACGCCCCACATAAAGTGTCTTTACTATCATAAAGTCTACTTAATTACAGGCCGTTGCAGTGCAGAGTGCCTCTTGACCTTCTGGTGGTCGAGTGAGTCTTTGTGGTCGAGTCCTTCAAGTCAGTCGAGTGAGTCCCTCGTTGGTCGACTGGAAGGTGACCTCTTCCAAGGGTGTCCTTGGGCAGGGTACTTAGATCAGGTCTGTGACCCTACCCTAGGTACATGACCCCATCAACAGGCGGTCAAGAAAGGAACGGTGATGTTGAGTTCAGGTAACTCTTATGTGTGACACCCAATATGTGAGTTGTTCATTTTCACGCAGGTCTGTGATCAGTGTGATTGCGTTGGACGGATACTCTGGAAGTTGGGAGCACAAACTAGAGTAACAAGGAACTTAATTTTGCTCGAGTGTTGACCGTGGTCAAGAAAAGAAGGAACTACAAGTTGCAGGTGGAGTCATATGGAGTTTTTGGAGTAGCAGCGGTGCTCATGGGATAAGCTCAAGTCCAATGTACATGAAAGTTTGACGCATTGACGAATTCAAGGTGGTGGATAATATTCGCCAAGGTGGAGTTTGTTAGAGTTGTGTCGAATATTGTGTACAAGGTAGGTTACAGTTAGACTCTGAGTAGTATTGTGTTTAGATAGGATATGGAGTCGTGTCCAAGTAGGACACTTGTATCCTAGGCCTCTCATATATAGCGGGGCTAGACACACGATGTAACCTATGCCAACATAATAGCACAGGCGCGCAAGGGGGAGCCGGCGGCTTGTGCCGGTGCCCGGGTGGCCGGTGTGCGGTATTGTGACGGTGTCACGGGAAGGAGCGCCCGTAGTCAAGCCCCGGGGATGTAGCCATATCGGTGAACCTCGTTAACAAATCTCGGTGTCGTGCTCCTATGATTTCTTGGTCCTCGGATGATCGACGGTATGCCTCGAATTTATTCTAACATTATTTAATGAAAATATTGTAGAACAATTAATCTATGGTTTGTGCTTAAAAAATACAGATATAACAATACGTCAAATATGTTCATGACGAAGTGCTCGCGATCTTTTCCTCCTAATTGCAGTACTCAGAGAGAAGAATTACAAAGAGCATGAGAGAAGCAATGAGAGCATCGACTATATGAGAGAAGCGATGACGCGGCTGAAGAAGCTTCGCTCGATCGCGCGAGAGAGAGACAGGATCTCTCCCAGCCTCCTGCGGTCCTGCCCAATTTGACGCCGTTTTCCATCTGGGAACCCAATTCGGCAAAGCCCCCACGTGCATCGAAATGAAGCCACGTTGACTAGGCCTCCGACTCGCCCGGCCCACGCGACAGTGTCCCGTCAACGCCCACCCTCCCGTTTCCTCGCGCAGCTGGGCACATGCTTTTCACACCACACCGCGGAATTGGTACGGATCGAAATCGAAGCCACGCCACGCCACCTGTATTTTCCGGCCCCGCCATATATACATCCATCCACGCCGAGCCCGAGCTCCACTTCAAATCAAATCGCACAAGGGAAACCAATCGAGCGAGCAAACTACTCGCAGCCACCACAAATTCGAAACACCTCCTGCCTCTTGCCTGCCTGCAGGAACCGAGAAAAGAAATGGAGGCGGCGGTCGGCGGCAGCTGGACACGCGTCCGCACGCTCGGCCGCGGCGCGTCCGGCGCCGTGGTGTCCCTCGCCGCCGACGACCTCTTGGGCGCGCTCTTCGCCGTCAAGTCGGCGCCCGCTGCCGCCGCGGACCAGCTCCGGCGCGAGGGCGACATCCTGTCCGGCCTCAGCTCGCCGCACGTCTTGCCCTGCCTCGGCTTCCGCGCCGCCGCCGGCGAGTGCCAGCTCTTCCTCGAGTTCGCGCCGGGCGGCTCCGTCGCCGACGTCGCCGAGAGGTGCGGCGGCCGGCTCGAGGAGGGCGCTGTCCGGGCGTACGCCGCCGATGTGGCTAGAGGCCTGGCGTACCTCCACGGGAGGTCCCTCGTCCACGGGGACGTGAAGGCGAGAAACGTCGTGGTCGGCGCCGACGGCCGAGCGAAGATCGCGGACTTCGTGTGTGCGAGGGCGGTGGGTTCTTCCGATCGGCCCATCGGGGGCACGCCGGCGTTCATGGCGCCGGAGGTGGCACGGGGCGAGGAGCAGGGCCCCGCGGCCGACGTCTGGGCGCTGGGCTGCACCGTCGTCGAGATGGCCACCGGCCGCGCCCCGTGGAGCGACATGGACGACGTCCTCGCGGCGATGCACCGGATCGGCTACACGGACGCCGTGCCGGAGGTGCCGGCGTGGCTGTCCGCGGAGGCGAAGCACTTCCTCGCCCTGTGCTTCGCGAGAGACGCCCGCGACCGGTGCACATTCGTTTTAGGCGCGCCGCGGACAACTCACGTCATGATACTCCGGTTCAGGACTAAATGTCTATTTCTCAAAGAAAGGAAAGCTAAATGTCTAGTAAGCAAGTAGCAACTAGCATGGCGATGTTGCATTGGATACAGCGTTAGAGCCCAATAGCTCCTGTAAAAATATTTCCATTTTATGGGATGACCGTATAATTTAGCGAAAGTTTTTCTAACCCCTAATTTTCTCAGTTCCCGTAAAACTTCTTGCTGTAATTTTTTTCGTATTTTCATTAAAAAGCATTGGGGCATGCAAGTCAATGATTCCGTGTGGCGACAACTGCCAAAACAGTGAGGCGGCAGTGGCCAGCCTCGCGTTGGCGGCGTGACCTGGCGGCGAGAGGCCTCTCGACGGCCCTCCTCGCGGGGCAGGCTAGGCAGTGTTGCACAACCTCCCGGAGAAGGGCTGCGTGGCGGCGGCGGCCGGCCTCGCGGCAGGGGCAGCAGCGCGGTGGAGGCGGCCAGCCTCGCGGCAGGGCGGCAGCCAGTCCCACAGGGCGGGACCGCCCGACATTGTGGCTGTGGGTGTTTTTATGGGTTTCCGTAAAAAAATCCATGTTCACGGAAGTTGTTGGAGGCCTTTTTTGCCCCTACTTCCTGTAAACGGTAGTTTTTGTAGGGATACGGTAGCTTGGAGTTGCTCTTAGAGCATCACCAACAAGTCCCATAAAAAACTTCCACTAAAGCTGATTTTACGGGGTGTCCATATAATATTCTGGAAGGTTCACGAGTGAGATGATTTCGCAGGTCCTATGAAAATCTACCCCTAAATTCAGGTTTTTTTTACTTAGTTGCTCTTTGTCTCTCATTCACGTGGTGGTGCTGCAGACTTTGGTGGTGGCGCGGCGGCGGCGGTGGGTGGGCATCGGCGGCAGACAGCAAACGATAGTGGTCGGCGGTGGCGGTCGGGCGAGTGGTGACGTGGATGGTGGCGGCGCGTTGGTCGTCGGTGGCTATGGTGGCGACACAATGGTCATGGGCTGCGGCGGTGAAACGGCGCGGTGGACACTACTCAAAAAATGTTGAACATGATCTGGATAAACCCCGAGAGTGTTGTCCGTCCTGATCACACCACTACCTAAACTGGGTATGATCTTCTCAGCAAAATATATCAAATACTTAAACATTACTATATAACTAATCCATGACTTAATATATTTTTATATCAAGAGTCTATTATCTTTTAGTTGCATTGCACAAAATAACTAATCGAAATGAAGTACGCACAGATGACTTGTTCACCGCACTAGTTATCATATTTTAAGGTGAACTAATATCAATTGATAATTACTTACGCATAACTAAGTTTGCTTGCATTCAAGATTGTGAAAATTGCGATTCTCTTGTACGATTCTGCAACTTAACGATCCAAACTAGCCACTCGGATTCTACAATTTTGGTTAGTAGAATATACGTTTTTATGATTTTGATTGCTAAGATTCCACGATTTGTAATCCTACCATCGGAACTCTGATTCAATTCAAAATCACGATTCTAACCACCTTGCTTGCATTTTGTTTCAATAAGTTGACCATGTTTTCCATATGTAAATCAAGTTTAGACGCACTGCACAAAGTGAATGAATGGTTAGTCGGAACTGAGCCAGCTATTGGCTGCATATTTCCACACCCCAGCCATTGCATTTGCATTGGATAGAATTATGAAGCGGAAAACTCAATCATAGCATTAAGATAATTTGGTCCCTCATCATCTCATATGTATCAATCCCTACACTCAGCCACGGTAATATCTGTCACTTCGGCCGGCCTATGCATAGTTTTCTCAACATATAACTAACCCGGTGTGATCCACATACAATAAAGAAACATGCAAGTTTAGAAGAACTCCCAAAATGTCAAACTCCCAAGCCTTCCGTTTTAGGCGCGCCGCGGACATCTCACATCATGATACTCCGGTTCAGGACTAAATGTCTATTTCTCAAAGAAAGGAAAGCTAAATGTCTAGTAAGCAAGTAGCAACTAGCATGGCGATGTTGCATTGGATACAGCGTTAGAGCCCAATAGCTCCTATAAAAATATTTCCATTTTATGGGATGACCGTATAATTTAGCGAAAGTTTTTCTAACCCCTAATTTTCTCAGTTCCCGTAAAACTTCTTGCTGTAATTTTTTTCGTATTTTCATTAAAAAGCATTGGGGCATGCAAGTCAATGATTCCGTGTGGCGACGACTGCCAAAGCAGTGAGGCGGCAGTGGCCAGCCTCGCGTTGGCGGCGTGACCTGGTGGCGAGAGGCCTCTCGACGGCCCTCCTCGCGGGGCAGGCTAGGCAGTGTTGCACAACCTCCCGGAGAAGGGCTGCGTGGCGGCGGCGGCCGGCCTCGCGGCAGGGGCAGCTTGGCCATCGCTCGGAGACGCGGCCGCATGGCGATATGTCCCAACTCCCAAGCCTTTCGTTTTGTACTCTCGCGGGCGTCTCTCGCGAAGCACAGGGCGAGACCACTGGGCCAGAAATAGACATTTAGCTTCCCAACTCCCAAGCCTTTGGCCCAGTGGTCTCGCGCTAGTCTTTTCTGTGCTTGTGCATGCATGCATGCTGCTATTTCGTTGTGTGCCCTTGGTCTTTCTCAGTCGACTCCGGTATGAAACGCCGGGGCACGGCGAACTCGGGACGGTCTCGGTAAATTTAGCCAGTCGGTCGCGTTTTTGGACTTCTCAACTAACAATGAGGACTAAATGTTTTAATAACCGCGCATGCTTCTCGCGACATGCATGGTGCATAAGTATATGTTACTCTGACAAAACACATGTGCACAACTTCTTATTGTACGGTTAACGAGCAATGCCAAGGATATCCAGTGACCAAAGCTTATAATAGATGGACTTGAGAGCAGAGCATGCTCTGTTCTGTTCTATTCTAAGGCTTGGCGCGCCACATGGTCGCCGAGACACGTTTGATTTGTCCAAGCATGTGCCGGACCTAGGACCATCAGGCCCAACAATTCGCGGCGCTGAATGGTTCAGCATCTCAGCGTCAAGTGCCGTAGCTCAAAAAAAAAAAAGTGCAGATCAATGAGCCCGCCATGGGGGATGGATCAAAGCGAACGTGCAGGTGTCTATAGATCCTAATAAAGAGGTCCAAGTGAAAGAAGCCATGACTTTTTAATCGCGGCGGCCTAACATGCATGCTCATGCTATGCTCGTTGCCAGGTCCATTGGATAGGTGATATCTCCCTCACGCCGCTGCAGGTTGCTTTCATGACATGTACAGCTACCGCCTAACTCTAACCTGTCAAGCTGGCATGTGTGATGCAATGCTGCCTGCCTGCGACGCTTACATTTGCACATGATTTCAGATCGCGTCCTCCTTTTTGTAGATCAACCAAGCTACTTCCACGTTTATTGTCCGGACTAGCACCATGCCTTCGATCTATGTCGTTGCACGCGGCTGTTCTGCTGCCCACAAGTGGCCAGTTCGGCGACAGTTCAATCAGTGCGAGCTGTTATTGTTAGACAAAAGCATGTCTTTCGTCCCTTTGCATTACTGTTGAGAAATGCAATGCATGCTTGGAAGCTTCTAGAGCTACGAGTAATGCTGCGAGAAGCTTGTAGAATATTACGGAATATTACATGATAAAGGCGGATATTTTCAAAAAAACTTCTAAAAGCTACATGAATAACCATTGAAAGTGCTAGTTATCGACTAGGGGGGGGGGGTGAATAGGCGATTTTTATGAAAGTCTTCAAAACATGGAAGTTTCGAAGACAAACAATAGAAATGAACATATAGATATGCAGCGGAAAATAAACTACACTAAGCAAGCCATAGTCAAGTATGCAATAACGTGAGAGTACGAAGACTAATAGCAGCTAGGTAGTAAGGATCAGGATGAAAGATAGTATGAAGCCAAATAACAATAGTAGTCAAGCAATGAAGTCAAACAGGTTCAGCAAACATGCAATGACTTCATGAAGACAAACTCTAAGTAAAGAGAGGGAGAGGATAGAACCAGTCACTTGTTGAGGACACAAGATTTGTTGGACCAGTTCCAGTTGTTGTGACAACTGTACGTCTGATTAGGGAGGCTGAGATTTAACTCAGAAGACCGCGTCTTCACCTTATTACCCTTGAGCTAAGGACACCCAGTCCTCACCCAATTACTCTGGTAAGTCTTCAAGGTAGACTTCCAAACCTTCACAGACTTCGTTCACCGGCGATCCACAATGACTCTTGGATGCTCAGAACGTGATGCCTAACCGGCTGGAGGATTCACAGTCCTCAAGTGTAATAAGTCTTCAGGTCACACAGACAGAAAGACTTCAGTGATGCCTAACACTCTTTGGCTCTGGGTGTTTGAGCTTTGTCCTCGCAAGGATTTCTCTCTCTCAAAGGCTTCGGAGGTGGGTTGCTCTGAAACGACAAAAGCCCTGCACTAACTCTGAGCAGCCACCAATTTGTGGTGTAGGGGGTGTGCTATTTATAGCCACTAGGCAACCCGACCTGATATGTCCGAAATGACCCTGGGTCACTAAGGAACTGACACGTGTTCCAACGGTCAGATTTCAAACGCACACGACAACTTTACTTGGGCTACAAGTAAAGCTGACTCATCTAGCTCTGGATAAGATTTGCTCTCATTGTCTTCGCTCGAAGACATAGGATTTGGGTTGAGCATCACTTCAGTCACTCTGGCTTTGTTCATTTGGACCCCACTTAACAGTACGGTGGTTCCTATGACTCAACAAAGAAGAAAAGGAAACAACGAAATGACTAAGTCTTCGCGCTCCATAGTCTTCACTCAATGTCTTCTCATGTCACAGTCTTCAATATGAATATCTTCATATACCACCATTGTCGTCAATGTCTTCATACATTTTTAGGGGTCATCTCCGGTAGGTAAACCGAATCAATGAGGGACTACTACCTGTGTTATCCTGCAATTCTCACAAACACATTAGTCCCTCAACCAAATTTGTCGTCAATACTCCAAAACCAACTAAGGGTGGCACTAGATGCACTTACAATCTCCCCCTTTTTGATGATTGATGACAAACTGGTTGAAGTTTTCAACGGGGATAAAGTATGTGGAATGTAAAGGATTTAGGAATTGTCTTCATAAGTGGCAAAGGCTCCCCCTGAAGATGTGCATATAAGTAATTTGCTTTTGGAATGCAAATGCACATGGCAGGTTGTACTTGTGGAGATCCTCTTCAACTTATGATGGCAATTCATCATGCATGATAAGATGTAACGAAGATAATGACATGCATAATGAAAAATGGACGTCTGCAAGATGACCTAAGTGCGGAAGTTATCATCGCACATGCGGAATTTATCATCGCATCACAGAATAGCAAATAAGTAGAAGACAACCATCGAGTTTAAGTGTTACAACTCAAAGAACCAAATGTATCAAAAGCGAGAGTTGTAAACACTAGGCAAAATATAAAGCAACCGCCCATATGGACCCGCTTGAAGACTATCAAACTCATATGCTTCTCCCCCTTTTGTCAGTAAGGACCAAAAAGGTTTGAAGACATAGAGCATCTACTCGTACTCATGAGGAGTAGGTGAAACAACAGGGTCGTCGGTGTTGTTTGGCGGTGCAGACGAACTTGGTGCAGTGTCGATTTGCGTAGAAGTAGGGGGCGGTGAAGTAGCATCGTCTTCATCATCGATCACTCTGGCATTCACAGTTGCCGCGGAGGAAGAATAGTCAGAGTCTTCAAGGGATGGAGTTCGACGTAGGACAGCATTCCGTGGAGGAGTGGAGTCAAACTTAAATTTTTCAGTGAAACCATCATCTTGAAGATCTGCTTCAGCGCTGAGCAGGGTCAAACTCTTCCATGAGCGTCGACAGGTCTCATGAGTCACAAAAGCGTTCTTGGTGGCAAGATTGCGAATGCGATTGACGTCCACCAATAGACTTTGCATCTGTCGTTTGAGCCAATCATGATGTTTATCGTGTTTCTGATGCAGTGCCACAAGAAGTTCTCGGTCATTCAAAACACGAGAGCACTTGCGAGGCCTTTGGGCAATGGTGCTATCAGTAGCTTCGTTTGCACACGGTGAGGCAAGCGAGTAATTCCAGCCAATGGATAGACACGAGCGACCGCTTGAGCTCCTTTAATGTTTTGCGTGAAGTTTTGATGATCAGCATTATGAAGACTAAGAGGCTCCTTGGAAGGCTCTGGATATATGGCTTCAACAGACAGATCAACTTCTGGCAAAAAGATGATATGATTGCGTGCAGAGGGTTGATAGTTGAAGGCAGAGTGGAGCTTGATCAGACGCATGATCCAGGGAGCATAGAACTTCAAACCAAAAATGTCTGATCCTGATGCAGCAAGTTGGCGGATAAAGAAGTCTTATGCATTGAAGCTTTTGCCATGAAGAATATGAAAGACCAAAGTCTTCATTGCGCCTTCCAACTTGGCATGTGGAGAATGTCCTTTGATGGGCCAGAGAGTTCGCCTGATAATGTGATAGATGGTGCGGGGCAGATACTCAAGGTCTTCAACAAAGAACTCCTTAGTATATTCAGCATCTGGAGGCAAAGGCTTCATCATGCTAAGCATCTGACTCATGTTGGGTTCAGGCTTGTGAAAGATGCTTTCCATAGCAGCACTGTGGAGCTGACAACCAGGTTCATAAAGATCACCTAGAGTGGGCAGGCCAGTAAGCTCAATGACATCAAAGGCTTTGGCTTCATGATGAACATTTCCTGTCATCCACTCAAGGACCCAAGTCTTCGGATCCCTGTTGTAGCCACGAATATGAAGAGTGACATAGAATTGGAGCAGCAATTCTTCATTCCAGTGCTCCTTATCAGGGACGAACTGCAGTAAGCCAGACTCTATGAAGCAATCCAGAGCTTCTTCCAAACAGGGCAGACCAATTATGGCTTCAGTGTCAAGACGCATATGTGGAAAAATGCGACCTTGATTTTACAGAATGCATGAGTAATAACTGCGCTGCTGGTAGCTCCAGAACCGATCAGAAGATATTTTTGCCTTAGAGTAGGGGTTCTTGGCGCTATCAAAGAAGGTGTTGTGTGCTTTGAAGCCATTGATATTGAATGATCTGGGTGCCGATGCAGTACCTGGAAACCTAGGCAGCCTTGGCATTGGCTTATAAACCTGAGGCCTGTGCTCGACATGATAGTCAAATTGGGGACCAGCAGCAGGCGGAGGAACAAGAAGAGGCCATTTGACAGTGATAAGCTGGCCGTAGTTGAATGCTTGCTCGATAGTGTGTGGCCTTGGTGGCGGAACAAGAGCAGTGGCATCAACAGAGGCGTCTGGCTGCACAACACAGGCTTCAGGAGCAGTTGCATCATTGGCTTCATTGGCTTCTGACACTTTGGTTGGTGCAGGCTCCACATTTGCTTCAGCCATGACTACGTCATTAACTTCATTTGTGTTGGTGGTGGCAGCCTCAAGATTCTCTACCTCCACTTGATGAGCTGGAGGGTTGGGCACTGGCACGTTCACTTCAGGAACAACTTCTTCGGTAATGGGGGGAGTAGGGACACGTTCTTCTTCTTGTTTGTCATCGGCTGATGCAGCCGGATTGTCTTCAGCACCTTTGGCTCCAGACTCGGAGACATTCACAGTAGGAGTGGCTTCTGGGAACACTTGACGTGCAACAGATTGGTGGTGCACTTCCCCTTCTGGAACGCTCGAAAAAGGGATTTGGGGCCTTGGTCCTTTGCGAAGCCTGCGTAACGCTCGCGATGCCTGAGGAGATGGAGTTGGCTGGGCCTCAAAGTCATCCTCTTCTTCTTGCATAGGTGGTGTGACTTGATGTAGGGGAGTACGCGGGGTGTCTTGTTGTTGTGGGTGATCATCCCATGATGCATCCTGAGCAATTAGCGTCAGAGGACGACCAATGCTGATGAGTTCGCTGTTCGTGAGAACAGGCGATGATACCAAGTTGTGTTCGATCTGAGGAAGAACTACATCATCTTCAACATTGTCATGGTGACCAATGTCTTCAGCAGCGGTGGGGTCAACTGCTGGAATGTCTTCAGCTTTAGGAGCCTCTGTGGAAGCAGGCTCATGAACTATCATCCGTCGTTCCTGATGAGAAGAGTCAGGACGAGCAACTGAGATGGGTTCAACAACTAGGGGCTCTGTGGGAGCAGCCCGATCCTTCTTGGTCTTGCGCTTCTTCTTGGAGGGAGCGACATCAGAGGCTTCAAGATTTTTCCTCTTTCTAGCTTCAGCCTCGGCAGTCCTCGTCTTCTTCAGTCCTGAAGCGGTTGACCTGACCTTTGGCTTCGAGCCAGTCATGCTGCTTGGGAAGACTATGCGAGGTTCTTCCTGCCTTGAAGGTGTAGATTGGTCAGTTGATGGCTTATTCTTCTTTGCAGCCATTCTGGGGTCGATGCCAGGACGACCAAGAGCCTTGTGCTTCTCCTCCTCATTGTAGGCGTGCACACACTTGTCAGCCAGGCTCTTCATGCGCTCACGAGAATCTTTAGCTTCTTCATGCTTCTTGAGAAAGGCTTCTTTGAGCTCATGCAGCATGATCTTGAAGTTTTTGACATCTTGCACGCTGAGCTTTGCCACGTGCTTCTTGAACTGAGCTTTCTCATAGTTGATCTTGTGCTTCAGCTCAACGATGCGCTGAGCAAGAGCTAGCTCAGAAGCAATAGCGCCATTGAAAGAGATGCTGAGACCAACGGGAAATTGCAGATCTTCAAAGCTGATGTTGGGAGTGTCAAACCACTCATCAATGAAGTTATGGATGATTGCCACATCAAAGAGATGCAAGTCATTGAAGATTTCTGCTTCTTCCTTGCTCTTGATCAGTTGCTCAAGAGCGTCATCTGCAAGGTCTTCATCACTAGACAAATCAATGTGTTCGTCACGCAGAATGGCAGCAGGGGTCAAGGTCTGATCAGTATTCTTGACGATTTTCTTTTTCTTCTCCGTCTTCTTGGAGATACGTGATGGATCTTCAGACTGCACACGGTCTTCAGGAGGTGCAGTAGCCAGTGGCTTCACACGTGAAGCTTTTGGAGGAGCAGCTGACCTTGAAGCTTTAGCCTTCTTCTGCTTCTGCGGCTTTGGAGTAGGAGCAGGGGCTTCATCCGTGTCAGCATCATCATCAGAATGATCCACTTTGGCACCTTGAACAGAGATGTGAGTGATGAGGCCAACAAGGTTGTAGAAGGGTCCGATGAGATTGGGTTCAGCATCGCGTGTGCCGTCAGCCCGGGGAGCAGGAGGACCAGGATTGAAGTCTAACCCCAAAGAATCTTTGTTCTTCTTTGCTGAGGCTTTTACAAACTAATAATTCCATTTGAAAAGATCGTCATCTCGACACCACAAGAGAGAAGTGGGGTCGGCGTTGGCAGGCTGTGGTC
Source organism: Triticum aestivum (assembly GCF_018294505.1). NCBI lineage: Eukaryota > Viridiplantae > Streptophyta > Magnoliopsida > Poales > Poaceae > Triticum > Triticum aestivum. Next base: position 477,605,527 of record NC_057801.1, on the reverse strand, counting down.
CACGGACCATACAGGGATAGAAACCCTGTGAAATAGCTTCAGCTCTGTTCCTGGGTGGAAGATTTCTGTACAAAATATCGCCCCTGGGCCGCTTGATAGCATTCTTCTCAGCATACTCCTTGGTGATGAAGTTGTACTTGAACCATTGTTTAGCCCAATATCGTCGAATCCATTGGATTCGTGTCTTACGCTGATTATAGTCCTCTTCAGGATCTGTCTTGTAAAGCTCTGAGAGGTCATCAGGCAAATCTCTTGACGTTCCCCCACGACGCTGTCTGCCACCCTTCCTTACTAATTTCTCTGCAGCCATGAACTTGAAACTGTAAGGCTTCAACACGTTCAAAGGCTTTCGCTTGTTGGACAAACAGGAACTGGCTTCGGGAGAGTTAATGAGATGCTGTAAGAATTCTGCAAACGAATGCAGACTATGAGAACCAAGGGATTCTCCCACGGACATGTACCTGTGACAACATTTGAGATGCGAGGGAAGGGGAAGAGGTCATATGCATTCTCAGAAGATTTTGAAGATAAATCAGTTTGAAGACATTGACCTCATGATGCGAAGACATTCACTTATATGTTGAGAGTTGGTTCCAGATTTGTACGAATCCGCGAATAAGTACAAGTGAGGAATCTAACTAGATGTGAAGCTTAAGTGAATATACTAGGCAGTATGAGATGCAGACAGGATAGATCTAACATTGTATAGGTAGAAACCTATTTTGGCAAACAGGATGAATCTTTGAGGATCAAAAAGATGGTAAAAATAGACTTGTATTTACCACGCGAAGAACTGCTAGATGGGAAGAGTAGGAGACCGAGCAGTTCAATCCACCGTGCTCTAACTTGGTGATGGAGGACACCTACGGCGGCGGAGAGGACGATGTCCACGGCCGGTGTGAGGATGGAGTCGGAGAAGTCGTGGCAACTAAGCGCTTCGTCGCCGGCATCGTCGAGAGCTAGCGGTGGTGCTAGGGTTTTGACGAGGTGGAGAGGTGGAAGAAGGTTTTCTTGACCGCAGGGGACATGTATTTATAAGGAAGTGTGTGGCACAGTGCAATTACGCAGGTGCCCCTGGCGGTTCACATCTGAGGGGCACGTGGCAAGCATGCAACATACTCAGAGTTGTCCCACGTTCCCACGCCCGCCAGGTTTGTCAAATGGTCGTTCCGGCTTCTCTGGATTTCAGGCAATAAGGATGAATCATTTAAAACAGACTTAATGTTTGTCTCTGTGTCTTCTGCTGACAAGGACGCAGAGAAGACATTTGACAGTTTCAATAGAATGCATATGATTTTTACGGATAGAGTTTGAGATAGAAAGCACAGAGAGATTAGGGTCCGATCACGTTCACTTAGTTCAAAAAGATTCAACAAGGAAGACATAGCTATAAGTGAATGTTGTAGAGGATAGTAAACTAGTATATATATCAGAAAGCAATCAAATCAATATAGTGAAGATAATCATGAAGACAAGTTGAAATTGAAGTCAAACCAAATGCAAAGGCATAGCAAATGTAACGCCATGAGTGAAACACTTTAAACAGAGAGATTTGGTGGTGGCGTTACCCACCGTATAGGAAGTATTAGACCCAGACACGGCGCACAATTATCGTGGCGCTCCGAAGTCAAATTCCACGTTAATGTATTCACACTCAGAATGTAAGTCTCAATTGATTGAAGATATACTTTACTTCATGTGTTGCACATCTAAGTCATCAACATGCATAAGTGTTAGGATGTGTGCCTGATTACAGGACATTTGAGGATTCCAAGATATTTAGCTCACACCGTAACTTGCAAAACCTTTTCTCATCCAAGGGCTTTGTGAAGATATCTGCCAGTTGCTCTTCAGTGTTGACGTGAATGATATCAATGTCTTTCTTCGTGACATGATCTCCGAGAAAGTGATGACGAATTTCAATGTGCTTTGTCTTTGAGTGCTGGACTGGATTGTTGGCAATCTTGACGGCACTTTCGTTGTCGCAGAAGAGAGGTACTTGTTCAGATTGATGCCATAGTCCTTGAGAGTTTGCTTCATCCATAGAAGCTGAGCGCAGCAAGATATAGCAGCAATGTATTCAGATTCAGCAGTGGAGAGTGATACACAGTTCTGCTTCTTTGAAGACCAACAGACAAGTGATCGTCCCAGAAAGTGACATGTGCCTGATGTAGACTTGCGATCCACCTTGTCACCAGCATAATCAGCATCCGAGAATCCAACCAGATCAAATTCTGAGCCCTTTGGATACCATAATCCTAGTGTTGGGGTGTAAGACAAATATCGAAGAATTCGCTTCATAGCTAAGTGATGCGATTCCTTTGGTGCCGCTTGGAATTGAGCACACATGCAAACACTAAGCATAATATCTGGCCTAGATGCACATAGGTAAAGTAAAGAACCAATCATGGAGCGCTATACCTTTTGATCAAACTCTTTACCATTGTCGTCGGGACCCATATGGTGTTTGGCTGGCATTGGTGTCGTGTAACCTTTGCAATCTTGCATTCCAAACTTCTTCATGCAATCTTTGAGGTATTTTTCTTGTGATATGAAGATGCCATTCCTTTGCTGACGAATTTGAAGACCGAGGAAGAACTTCAGCTCACCCATCATGGACATCTGATATTGCTCTTGCATCATGTACCCAAACTCATCACTGTATTTCTGATTGGTGCAGCCGAAGATAATGTCATCCACATAGATTTGACACACAAACAGTTCACCATCATATGTCTTCGTGAAGAGTGTGGGATCGAGGGATCCAGGTTTGAAACCTTTGCTCTTCAGGAAGTCTTTGATCGTATCATACCAAGCGCGAGGAGCTTGTTTGAGGCCATACAGTGCTTTGTTTAGCTTGTACACCATATCAGGATGTTTTGGATCTTCAAAGCCAGGAGGTTGTGCGACATATACTTCTTCTTCAATCTTGCCGTTGAGAAATGCACTCTTCACATCCATTTGATATAGCAAGATGTTGTGATGGTTAGCATAGGCTAGCAATATGCGAATAGCTTCAAGCCTAGCCACATGAGCAAATGTTTCATCGAAGTCAATCCCTTCAACTTGAGTATATCCTTGAGCAACGAGACGTGCTTTGTTTCTGATGACTTGACCATGCTCATCTTGCTTGTTTCTATATATCCATTTTGTGCCTATAATGTTATGCTTGCGAGGGTCAGGACGCTTGACAAGTTCCCAAACATTGTTTAGCTTGAACTGTTGAAACTCTTCTTGCATAGCTTGAATCCATTCAGGTTCCATAAAGGCTTCAGCAACTTTCTTGGGTTCTGATATTGACACAAAAGAAAAGTGCCCACAGAAGTTTGCTAGCTGTGTTGCTCTGGAGCGAGTAAGTGGTCCGGGAGCATTGATGCTATCAATTATCTTTTCAATCTGTACTTCATTTGCAACACGAGGATGAACTGGACGAAGACTTTGCTCTTGCTGATCATTGTCATCATTGGGAGGATTGTCTTCAGCTGAGCATTGTCTTCAGGTTGGTTAGGTGCAGAAATGATAAGTTCCTCTTCAGGCTGTGCTTCAGAAGGCATGATTTCACCAGTTCCCATTAGCTTGATAGATTCGCTGGGTGGAGCTTCGTCTAGTGTGCTTGGCAGGAGCTCTCTTTGTGAACCATTGGTTTCATCAAACCGCACGTCCACAGTTTCGACGATTTTGTAGAGATAGAGGTTGAAGACTCTGTAAGAGTGCGAGTCCTTTCCGTAACCGAGCATGAAGCCTTCGTGAGCTTTGGGTGCAAATTTTGACTTGTGATGGGGATCCTTGACCCAACACCTAGCTCCAAATACTCTGAAGTAACTGACATTTGGCTTTCTTGCCAGTGAGGAGCTCATAGGATGTTTTATTCAGAAGCTTATGGATGTAAACATGGTTGATTACATGACATGCTGTATCAATAGCTTCAGGACAGAAATTTCTTGGTGTCTTGTATTCGTCGAGCATTGTTCGAGCCATCTCAATGAGGGTTCTGTTCTTGCGCTCTACGATGCCATTTTGCTGAGGTGTGTATGGAGCAGAGAACTCATGAGTGATTCCCATTGTATCCAGATAAAGATCAAGTCCGGTGTTCTTGAACTCAGTGCCATTGTCACTTCTGATATGCTTGATCTTGACGCCATAATTGTTCATGGCTCGATTGGCGAAGCGTCTGAAGACATCTTGCACTTCACTCTTGTAGAGAATTATGTGCACCCATGTATATCTTGAGTAATAATCAACAATGACGAAGCCATAGAGACAGGCAGTTGTTGTGAGGGTAGAGTAGTGAGTAGGGCCAAATAAGTCCATGTGTAGCAGCTCGAAGGGTTGAGATGTAGTCATGATTGTCTTCGAGGGATGCTTGACCCTCGTCATTTTTCCAGCTTCGCAGGCACCACACAAATGATCCTTCTTGAACTTGACGCCCTCGATGCCTATGACATGCTTCTTCTTGGCGAGAGTGTGTAAGTTCCTCATGCCAGCATGCCCCAGCCTCCGATGCCAGAGCCAGCATTCTGAAGCTTTTGCAAGAAGATATACGGCAAGCTGTGGACCTGTTGAGAAATCTACCATGTATAGATCATCTTTCTGGTACCCTTCAAAGACTAGAGACTTGTCATATTCCGTAAGTACAAGGCAACAATATTTTCCAAATATCACAATCATGTTCAAGTCACAAAGCATTGAGACAGACATTAAGTTGAAACCAAGGGATTCAACAAGCATCACTTTATCCATGTGCTGATCCTTTGAGATTGCAACTCTACCTAGACCCAATACCTTGCTTTTACCAGTGTCAGCAAATGTGATGTGACTCTTGTCAGATGGGCGTAAGGTTGAGTCCATGAGAAGACTTCGATCACCAGTCATATGATTAGTGCATCCGCTGTCCATAATCCATTCTGAAGCATGAGGTGTCATACCCTATAGTACAGTCAGGGGGATAGGTCTCACCAAGAGATGTGTGAAGCATAAACATTTGATGGACAAGAGGATTATTGAAGCTCAGATCAACGTTAGGACTGATAGGATGAATGGCAAACGATTCAGGAACAAAATTGAAAGGATCGAGAAGAGGTGTCTAGAGGGGGGGTGATTAGACACTAAGTGCCAAAAGTTGTAGTTTTTAATATTCTTAAGTTTAAGTGGAGTTTAAGCACAAGTTTAACAAACACAATACATATCAAGCAAGCAAGCAAGCAATGAGTATATGAGCAGCGGAAAGTAAAGCATGCAACTTGCAAGAATGTAAAGGGAAGGGTTTGGAGTATTCAAACGCAATTGGAGACACAGATGTTTTTGTCGTGGTTCCGATAGGTGGTGCTATCGTACATCCACATTGATGGAGATTTCAACCCACGGAGGGTAACAGTTGCGCAAGTCCACGGAGGGCTCCACCCACGAAGGGTCCACAAAGAAGCAACCTTGTCTATTCCATCATGGCCGTCGCCCACGAAGGACTTGCCTCACTAGCGGTAGATCTTCACGAAGTAGGCGATCTCCTTGCCCTTACAAACTCCTTGGTTCAACTCCACAATCTTGTCGGAGGCTCCCAAGTGACACCTAGCCAATCTAGGAGACACCACTCTCCAAGAAGTAACAAATGGTGTGTTGATGATGAACTCCTTGCTCTTGTGCTTCAAATGATAGTCTCCCCAACACTCAACTCTCTCTCACAGGATTTGGATTTGGTGGAAAGAAGATTTGAGTGGAAAGCAACTTGGGGAAGGCTAGAGATCAAGATTCATATGGTTGGAATGTAATATCTTGACCTCAACACATGAGTAGGTAGTTCTCTCTCAGGAAATGTGTATTGGAAGTGTAGATATGTTCTGATGGCTCTCTCCACCAATGAAGAGTGGGTGAAGGGGTATATATAGCCTCCACGCCAAATCTAACCGTTACACACAATTTGCCAAACTCGGTGGGACCGAATGGTTAAACTCGGTCGGACCGATTCAGCAAACCTAGTGACCGTTAGGATTTTCGGTGGGACTGAGATGCAACTCGGTAGGACCGATATGGTTAGGGTTAGGGCATAACGTAATCTCGGTGTGACCGATTACACAAACTCGGTGGGACCGATTTTGGTAATAAGCTAACCAGAGAGTTGGTCAGGCAAACTCGGTGAGACCGATTACACAAACTCGGTGGGACCGATTTTGGTAATAAGCTAACCAGAGGGTTTGCATTATAATCTCGGTAGTACCGATTGCTCAAACTCGGTGAGACCGATTTTGGTAATGGACATACACAGAGAGATTACAATCCCATCTCGGTGAGACCGAGATCCCTATTGGTGAAACCGATTTGCTAGGGTTTGTGGCAGTGGCTATGACATCTGAAACTTGGTGGCGCCGGATAGAAAGAATCGGTGGGGCCGAGTTTGACTTTTGGTTTAGGTCATATGTGGATGTGGGAAGGTGGTTGAGGGTTTTGGAGCATATCACTAAGCACTTTGAGCAAGCATGCCATTAAGCAACACCTCATCCCCTCTTGATAGTATTGGCTTTTCCTATAGACTCAATGTGATCTTGGATCACTAAAATAGAAAATGTAGAGTCTTGATCTTGAAGCTTGAGCCAATCCTTTGTCCTTAGCATCTTGAAGGGGTTCCACATCCTCTAGTCCATGCCACTCCATTGTTGAACTTATCTGAAACATACTAGGTAAAAGTTTTAGTCCAACAAGAGATATGTTGACATTAATTACCAAAACCACCCAGGGAGCACTTGTGCTTTCAAAAATACATAGTGAGACCATTTGGGCAATTGATCTTGCGCCCTACAAGATGTTTTAGGTCCCCAGCAATAGCATCAGACGCCTTTGATTTTCGGCCGGAGCCCTTTTGAGGCAGTCCTGGATTAGGGGGTGTCCGAATAGCCGGACTATATCTTCCGCCGGACTCCTGGACTATGAAGATACAAGATTGAAGACTTCGTCCCGTGTCCGGAAGGGACTTTCCTTGGCGTGGAAGGCAAGCTTGGCGATACGGATATGTAGATCTGTTGGGGAACGTTGCAGAAAATAAAAATTTTCCTACGGTTTCACCAAGATCCATCTATGAGTTCATCTAAGCAACGAGTATTCAGATTGCATCTACATACCTTTTTTAGATCGCGAGCGGAAGCGTTCACTAGAACGTGGATGATGGAGTCGTACTCGCCGTGATCCAAATCACCGATGACCGAGTGCCGAACGGATGGCACCTCTGCGTTCAACACACGTACGGAGCGGATGACGTCTCCTCCTTCTTGATCCAGCAAGGCGGAAGGAGAGGTTGAGGAAGATGGCTCCACTAGCAGCACGACGACGTGGTGTTGGTGGAGAAACAGCACTCCGGCAGGGCTTCGCCAAGCACGTGACGGAGGAGGAGAGGTGTGGCAGGGGAGAGGGAGGCGCCAGGGAGCAAGGGTGCGGCTGCCCCCTCCCTCCCCCCTTTATATAGGTCCCTGGGGGGGCGCCGGCCCCCTGGAGATCCAATCTCCAAGGGGGGGCGGCGGCCAAGGGGGGAGGAGTGCCCCCCAAGACAAGTGGGGCGCCCCCCACCCTAGGGTTTCAACCCTAGGCGCATGGGTGGGCCTAGGGGGGCGCACCAGCCCACTAAGGGCTGGTTCCCCTCCCCACTTCAGCCCATGGGGCCCTCCGGGATGGGTGGCCCCACCCGGTGGACCCCCGGGACACTTCCGGTGGTCCCGATACAATACCGGGTGACCCCGAAACTTTCCCGATGGCCGAAATAGCACTTCCTATATAAAATTCTTTACCTCCGGACCATTCCGAAACTCCTCGTGACGTCCGGGATCTCATCCGGGACTCCGAACAACATTCGGTTTGCTGCATACTCATATTCATACAACCCTAGCGTCACCGAACCTTAAGTATGTAGACCCTATGGGTTCGGGAGACACGTAGACATGACCGAGACGACTCTCAGGCAATAACCAACAGCGGGATCTGGATACCCATGTTGGCTCCCACATGCTCCTCGATGATCTCATCGGATGAACCACGATGTCGAGGATTCAAGCAACCCCGTATGCAATTCCCTTTGTCAAGCGGTATGTTACTTGCCCGAGACTCGATCGTCGGTATCCCAATACCTCGTTTAGTCTCGTTACGGGCAAGTCACTTTACTCGTACCGTAATGCATGATCCCGTGACCAAACACTTGGTCACATTGAGCTCATTATGATGATGCATTACTGAGTGGGCCCGGTGATACCTCTCCGTCATACGGAGTGACAAATCCCAGTCTCGATCCGTGTCAACCCAACAGACACTTTCGGAGATACTTGTAGTGAACCTTTATAGTCACCCAGTTACGTTGTGACGTTTGATACACCCAAAGCACTCCTACGGTATCCGGGAGTTACACAATCTCATGGTGTAAGGAAAAGATACTTGACATTGAAAAGCTCTAGCAAAACGAACTACATGATCTCATGCTATGCTTAGGATTGGGTCTTGTCCATCACATCATTCTCCTAATGATGTGATCTCGTTATCAATGACATCCAATGTCCATAGCCAGGAAACCATGACTATCTATTGATCAATGAGCTAGTCAACTAGAGGCTCACTAGGGACATGTTGGTGTCTAAGTATTCACACATGTATTACGATTTCCGGATAACACAATTATAGCATGAATAAAAGACAATTATCATGAACAAGGAAATATAATAATAATGCTTTTATTATTGCCTCTAGGGCATATTTCCAACAAGATCTCCTACCATTGTAACCGACTCTGTGTAACCCTAACCCTCTCCGGTGTCTATATAAACCGGAGGGTTTTAGTCCGTAGGACAACAACAATCATACCATAGGCTAGCTTCTAGGGTTTAGCCTCCTTGATCTCGTGGTAGATCTACTCTTGTACTACCCATATCATTAATATTAATCAAGCAGGACATAGGGTTTTACCTCCATCAAGAGGGCCCGAACTTGGGTAAAACATCGTGTCCCTTGTCTCCTGTTACCATCCGCCTAGACGCACAGTTCGGGACCCCCTACCTGAGATCCGCCGGATTTGACACCGACAATGGTGCTTTCATTGAGAGTTCCTCTGTGTCGTCACTTTTAGGCCTGATGGCTCCTCCGATCATCAACAGCGATGCAGTCCTGGGCGAGACTTTTCTCCCCAGACAGATCTTCGTCTTCAGCGGCTTCGCACTGTGGGCCAATTTGCTTGGCCATCTGGAGCAGATCGAAAGCTACGCCCCTGTCCATCAGGTCAGATATGGAAGCTTGAACTATACGGCTGATAACCGCGGAGATTTGATCTTCGACGGATTTGAGCCACAGCCGGGCGCGCCGCACTGTCACGATGAGCATGATCTAGCTCTGCCGTCGAACAGTGCCCTGGAGGCCGCACCCGCGTCAGCTCCGACCCTTAATTCGGAGCCAACTGCGCCGATCGAGGACGGGTGGTTGGACACCGCCTCGGGGGCTGCAATCTCTATGGCGATTGAGCCAAACACTAGCCCTGTCCTCTGCAATACTCGTGACTCCAAGGGGCCGGACTCCTCTCCGGACTCCGAGCCCTCCACGCCCCTGCCGATCGAATCTGATTGGGCGTCGATCATGGAGTTCACCGCCGCGGACATCTTTCAGCACTCGCCCTTTGGGGACATTCTGAAGTCACTAAAGTCTCTCTCTTTATCAGGAGAGCCCTGGTCGGACTACGGTCAGCAAGGTTGGGATACGGACGACGAAGAAATTCAAAGCTCACGCACCATCCACTTTGTAGCCACTGTCGATGATTTAACCGACATGCTCGACTTCGACTCCGAAGACATCGACGGTATGGACGCCGATGCAGGAGACAATCAAGAACCAGCACCTATAGGGCACTGGAAAGCCACCTCGTCATATGACATATACATGGTGGATACCCCAAAAGAAGGAGATGGCGATGGAACAGCGGGGGATGACCCCTCCAAGAAACAGCCTAAGTGTCGGCGTCAGCGGCGCCGCTTTAAATCCAGCCAAAGCAAAAACGGTGATTCCGGCACAGGAAATAATAACACTCCAGATAGCGCCGAAGAACACCCCCTCCAGCAAGATTCAGCGTAGGAGGATGGAGAAGCCAGCCCTCACGAGGGAGCGGCAGACAGAGAGGTCGAGGACGATAATTATATGCCTCCCTCCGAAGACGAGGCAAGCCTCGACAATGATGAATTCGTCGTGCCAGAGGATCCCGTTGAACAAGAGCGTTTTAAATGCAGGCTTATGGCCACGGCAAGCGGCCTCAAGAAAAAGCAGCAACAACTTAGAGCTGATCAAGATTTGCTAGCCGACAGATGGACTGAAGTCCTTGCGGCCGAAGAGTATGAACTCGAACGCCCCTCCAAGAGCTACCCAATGCGCAGGTTGCTACCCCGATTAGAGGAGGAAGCACCTACATCACCAGTGCATGACATGGCTGACCGGCCACCTCGTGGCCGTTCAGAGAGGCCTCTTGGCCCTCCACTCAAGTCGCGCCCCAAGGCACGGGAAAATGTGCCAGACCTGCGAGATATATTGGAGGACAAGGCAAGGAAAAGAAGATCGATCTACGGATCGCACGGGTGCCCCACGGCACGTGACGGTGATCGTCACTCCGGATGTAACAAATCCGGCCGGGCCGAACACAATAGACAAAGCACGTTTGAGCTGCGTCGTGATATATCCCAATACAGAGGCGCCGCACACCCACTATGCTTCACAGATGAAGTAATGGATCATCAAATCCCCAAGGGTTTCAAACCCGTGAACATCGAATCATACGATGGCACTACAGATCCTGTGGTATGGATCGAGGATTATCTCCTTCACATCCAGATGGCCCACGGTGATGATCTACACGCCATCAAGTACCTCCCACTCAAACTTAAAGGACCAGCTCGGCCTTGGCTTAATAGCTTGCCTGCAGAATCAATTGGTTGTTGGGAGGACCTGGAAGCTGCATTCCTTGACAACTTCCAGGGCACTTATGTGTGACCACCAGACGCCGATGACCTAAGCCACATAATTCAGCAGCCAGAGGAATCGGCCAGGCAATTCTGGACACGGTTCCTAACAAAGAAAAATCAAATAGTCGACTGTCCGGACGCAGAGGCCCTCGCAGCCTTCAAACATAACATCCGTGACGAGTGGCTTGCCCGGCACCTTGGACAGGAAAAGCCGAAATCTATGGCAGCACTCACGACGCTCATGACCCGCTTTTGCGCGGGAGAAGACAGCCGGCTGGCTCATAGCAATAACTTGACCAAGAACCCTGGTAATTTGGATACCAAGGACAACAATGGAAGGACGCGTCGCAACAAGCAAAAGCGCCACATTAACAGCGACAATTCTGAGGATACGGCAGTTAATGCCGGATTTAGAGGCTATAAATCCGGTCAGCGGAAAAAGCCATTCAAAAGAAATACTCAGGGCCCATCCAGTTTGGACCGCATACTCGACCGCTTGTGTCAGATACATGGCACCCCCAAAAGCCAGCCAATCACACCAACAGGGATTGTTGGGTGTTTAAGCAAGCAGGCAAGTTACATGCCAAAAATAGAGACAAGGGGCTGCATAGCGACGATGAGGAGGAGCCCCGGCCGCCGAACAACAGTGGACAGAAGGGCTTCCCCCCACAAGTGCAGACGGTGAACATGATATACGCAACCCACATCCCCAAGAGGGAGCGGAAGCGTGCGTTAAGGGACGTATATGTGATGGAGCCAGTCACCCCAAAGTTCAACCCATGATCCTCCTGCCCGATCACTTTTGATCGAAGGGACCACCCCACTAGCATCCGTCATGGTGGATTCACCGCATTGTTCCTAGACCCAATTATTGACGGTTTTCATCTCACAAGAGTCCTTATGGACGGCGGCAGCAGCCTGAACCTGCTTTACCAGGATACATTGCGGAAAATGGGCACAGATCCCTTGAGGATTAAGCCCACCAAAACAACCTTTAAAGGTGTCATACCAGGTGTAGAGGCCAACTGTACAAGCTCAGTTACACTTGAACTGGTCTTCGGATCTCTGAATAATTTCCGAAGCGAGGAGTTAATCTTCGACATAGTCCCGTTCCGTAGTGGCTATCACGCACTGCTCGGGCGAACCGCATTTGCAAAGTTCAATGTGGTACCGCACTACGCATACCTTAAGCTCAAGATGCCAGGCCCTCGAGGTGTAATCATGGTCAATGGAAACACCGAACGCTCCCTCCGAACGGAGGAGCACACGGCGGCCCTCGCAGTGGAAGTACAAAGCAACCTCTCAAGGCAGTTCTCTAGTCCGGCCGTTAAACGTCCGGACACTGTCAAGCGCGCCCGGAGTAACCTACAACAAGACCGCCTGGCACATTTCGAGCAGGTGTAGCAATGCGGCCCCAACCCCAGCCCTCGCGAAATAGCGAAACCAGTGCTCCGCGTACATCACTACGCTCTTGAGATACCATGGGCACAGGGGGAGGGGCACCATCACGGCACGCCTGAAATACGGCTTAAACCGCACTAGGGGCTGCCGATCTCTTCATTTTATCTTACTTTCAGGACTCCATACTTCGGAAGACCTGTTCGGCAATACAACTGCTGCACAAACGATGCAAGAACCAGGGAAGCAGAAAAGCTACGCCACATTATAAGAACTCCCAGGTGGTCTCTATCACGAGCAGTATACCTGTTTCGCATAATATTCCGCAGCTTGCCCCTGGAAAGGACATGTTAAATAGTCCCACTTTTTGCTTATCGCACTATTTGTATCGTTCTGCTTTGATCGGAGCCTTTTTAATAAACAATGCATAGCTTTTGTCTATTATTGCATTAATCTCTTTCATATATGTTCATTAATGACATGTTGCACCTGTACACTCTGGTACGGCTAATACACCAGGGGCTTAAGTACCCCTCAATATGGTTTGAGAAGTCCGAACACTTTCACAAGTGCGGCACCCTGAACTTATAGCATTATATGCATCGGCTCCGAATCATGTCTTGGGTCAATAGTTGGGTTTGCCCGGCTCCTATGTTTTGGTGCCTTACGTTCCGTTATATCGGCTAAGGTAGCACTAGGAGAACTACTGCGATTGTGCCCCAGTTGAGCTTGGCGGAGCACCTCAGTAGAGAAAGCTAAAACTGACTGTCATGATAAAGCGAGAGACCGGTCGCTGTTCGAGAGGTTTTTCGAGTCCCTAAAGACTTATGCCGCTTAGAGCGAGGAGTCAGCTTTGTCCGGCCAAAGGCGTGGATAGCGCCCCGAACTCGGTCTTCCGAATACTAGGGGCTTCACCAAAATTTAAAATTATAGAATTCTATGGCTAAGTGAGAGTTTTCAAGCATTATAGTCTGATTGCCTTGTTCGTTGTGCTGAGCACCTCCCTCGAAGGACCCAAACATGGGAAAAAGAGCGCTCAGATTTATCCCGAACACCCCAGCACTAGTAGCATGGGGGCAGAAGCCGACGACTCGCCATCTCTCAATTTTGATAAACAGCCGCACAAAAGGTAATATTTTAAATTCAAAAAGCATTGCTTAGCGCATATGAACAAGTTTTCAGCGCACAGGACAAAACGAGCGAGTTTACTCAAATATTACATCCCTGGAACATTCATCCGCCATAAGGCGGGCACCCTTCAGAACACCCTCATAATACATCTTGGGCTTGCAATGCTCTTTCCCCGGTGGTGGCCCGTCCTTCACAAGCTTCTCAGCATCCAACCTGCCCCAGTGCACCTTAGCACGGGCAAGGGCCCTACGGGCACCTTCGATGCAGATGGAGCGCTTGATGACCTCGAGCCTTGCACATGCCTCCACCAGTCGCCGCACCAGTCCGAACTAGCTCCCAGGCAGAGCCTCTCCAGGCCACAGCCGAACTATGAGGCCCTTCATGGCCTGTTCGGCCACCTTGTGTAGCTCGACCAGTTGCTTCAGCTAGTCGCTCAGGGGCACAGGGTGTCCGGCCTCAGCATACTGATACCAGAACACCTTCTCCGTCGAGCTGCCCTCTTCGGCTCGGTAGAATGCGGCGGCATCAGATACGCTGCGGGGCAAATCTACGAATGCTCCTGGAGAGCTCCGGATTCGGTTAAGTAACAAATAATTCACTTTCACATGCTTGCTTTGCATAAAGAATGCCTTACCCACCGCTATTTTCTTCACCACATCCACCTCCTGAAGGGCCTTCTGGGCTTCGTCCTTGGCAGACTTGGCAGTTTCAATGGCCGCCGCGAGCTCGGACGCTTGCGTCTTCGAGTCAAGCTCCAAACTCTCATGTTTTTTCATGAGAGCCTGGAGCTCTTGCCGCACCTCGCCGACCTGCGCCTCATACTTCTCTCGCTCGATGCGCTCCGAGGCCGCTCTCTTCTCGGCCTCGGACAACGCCTGCTTGAGGGTCGCCACCTTTGTTGTGGCCCCTACAATAAGCCGTTAATCCTGTCATTTTTTGCACTTGCATCTTTTTTGTATTTTTCTATAAGGTATCTCTTACCTTCTTTCTCCTCGAGCTGCCGCTTGGCAAGGTCGAGCTCTTGCTCGGACCGCTCGAGGCCCTGCTTCAGGGCCCCCACCTCCGTAGTCAGTGCGGCGGTCGCTAGCAGCGAAGCCTGCATACGCATATTGACTCTTTTCTGTTAGACTCCTGCGAATTTTATTTGATCCTCTATTCGGCTTTTCTTTCCGAACGCCAAACAGAGCATCAGGGGCTACTGTCTATGCGGTAGTATTTTTACATATTTTTCACTTACCTCAAAGCCTATTAGAAGGCTGGCACAAGCTTCAGTCAGTCCGCTCTTGGTGGACTGAACCTTCTGGATCACTGCACTCATAATAGTGTGGTGCTCCTCGTCGATGGAGGCGCCCTTAAGCACCTCCAGTAGATTGTCTGGTGCCTCCGGTTGGACGGGGGCCACCGGCTCAGTAGGCTTGCTCCTCTTGGAAGGAGTTCGCCTGCCGCACTCCGGAACCGTTGAGGATTCCGGCGCGGTGTCTGGCACAAAGCCGGGCTTGGAGCCCTGGGGGGTCTTATCCCCTTTACTCCTGAGTCCGGGAGGACGCCTTGCGGCTCCCCTAGGACCACCTCCTCTTGGCTCGGAACCTGTTGCGACGCCACTTCGGCGTCGTCCGTAGGGCGGGGGGAGGTAGCCGTCGGAAGTGAATTCACATCCAACAAATTCAGGGAGCCGCTCGACGACTCGTCGAGCCCGGCCTTGGGCGGACTGCATAATCGTATTCGACATAAGGAAAGATTGTGCCATAAAGGAATGCTATGAGTTACTCTGGTATACGAATACTTACGATTTCGCCAGGCGCTTGGCCCTGTGCGGCCACTCCTCTTCGCCATCATCGGTGTTGATGGAGTAGTCCGGAGGAGGGGCCTTCCTCTTCTTGGACCCTTCAGCCTCCCCGGACAGGGCGGCCTTCCTCTTCTTTCCTCCCCCCGCTGGAGGGGGAGAGGCTTCTTCTTCCTCCTCCTTGTCTTCACAGGAGGAGTGCGTCTCGGATTCGTCGGACGATGAATCCGACACCACCATACGCCGGGAACTCTTTCGAGTTCCCGTGGCCTTCTTTTTGGCCTTCTTCTCCGGCACCACGTAGGGTTCCGGAACCAGCAACTTCGCTAAGCGAGCATTGGCTGGGCCTTCGGGCAAGGGAGCCGGACAGTCGATCTGTCCGGACTTCACCCGCCAATCCTGTCAAAGGTAAGGGAGCTTAGATCCCGCATAGGGTCAAACTATGAAAAACTAAATACCCTGTAAAAGGTAAAGACGGCTTACCGCACTAGCTTGACGCTGTGTGCTGAATCCGAGATCCTCGGAAGCGGATGCAGGGGCCTCAGCGCCCTTGAATAGCACCTTCCAGACATCTTCGTACGTCGTGTCGAAGAGCCTGCTCAAAGTTCGGTGCTGCGCCGGGTCGAACTCCCACAGATTGAAGGCCCGTTGTTGACACGGGAGGATCCGGCGGACGAGCATAACCTGGACTACATTGACAAGCTTGAGCTGCTTGTTCACCAGGGTTTTTGATGCATGTTTGCAGTCCAGTCACCTCTTCTTTGTAGCCCCATGACAGGCCCGTCTCTTTCCATGACGTGAGCCGCATGGGGGGTCCGGACCAGAACTCGGGGGCTGCGATCCATTCAGGATCGCGCAGCTCGGTGATGTAAAACCACCCCAATTGCCACCCCTTTAGGGATTCCACAAAGGAGCACTCGAGCCATAGGACGTTGGGCATCTTGCCCGCCATGGCACCTCCGCACTCTGCCTGGGTTCCGCGCACCACCTTCGGCTTGACATTAAAAGTCTTGAGCCAAAGACCAAAATGGGGGCGGATGCAGAGGAAAGCCTCGCACACAACGATAAATGCCGAGATGTTGAGGATGAAGTTCGGGGCTAGATCATGGAAATCCAGGCCATAGTAGAACATGATCCCCCGGACAAATGGGTGGAGAGGAAAGCCTAGTCCGCGGAGGAAATGGGGGAGGAACACCACCCTCTCATGGGGCCTGGGGGTGGGGATGAGCTGCCCCTCTTCGGGAAGCCGGTGCGCGATGTCGTCAGACAAGTATCCGGCCTTCCTTAGCTTTTTTATGTGTCCCTCCTTGACGGATGAGACCATCCACTTGCCTCCCGCTCCGGACATGGCTGGAGAAGGTCGAGGTGGGAAGTGCGGACTTGGGTGCTGGAGCTCGAGTGCGCGGAGAATGGATATGCAAAGGAGGAAGAAGGCGTAGGTGAGAAAGGTGGATCCTTATCCCCTTATATGGGCGGATGCGACTATGCGTCCCCACCAGCCTGATTAAACTCGCTTATCTCCCAAGCGCCACAATTAATGGTGCGGTTGGGTTACCCACGCCCGTATTGATGAGAATCCCGGAATGAGGGGACACGATCTCTGCTTCGACAGGATGTGCCAAGGAAACCGCCTCGCTATATGCGCTGAGGTGGGATAGTGAAAACGATTCGAATAAAGGCTTGGCCGTGGTGTGATGTCACGACACGGAATACGTCAGCAGATTAGATCTGTGTAAATATTATTCTCTCTATGGCAATATGTGGAAACTTGTTTTGCAGAGCCGGACACTATCCTTGTGTTTGAAATCTTCTACAAAGTACTTGGAGGAGGAACCTGCCTTGCAATGCCGAAGACAACTTGCATGCCGGACTCGTCGTCATTGAAGCCTGGTTCAGGGGCTACTGAGGGAGTCCTGGATTAGGGGGTGTCTGGATAGGCGGACTATATCTTCCGCCGGACTCCCGGACTATGAAGATACAAGATTGAAGACTTCGTCCCGTGTCCGGAAGGGACTTTCCTTGGCGTGGATGGCAAGCTTGGCGATACGGATATGTAGATCTCCTACCATTGTAACCGACTCTGTGTAACCCTAACCCTCTCTGGTGTCTATATAAACCGGAGGGTTTTAGTACGTAGGACAACAACAATCATACCATAGGCTAGCTTCTAGGGTTTAGCCTCCTTGATCTCGTGGTAGATCTACTCTTGTACTACCCATATCATCAATATTAATCAAGCAGGATGTAGGGTTTTACCTCCATCAAGAGGGCCCGAACCTGGGTAAAACATCGTGTCCCTTGTCTCCTATTACCATCCGCCTAGACGCACAGTTCGGGACCCCCTACCCGAGATCCGCCGGTTTTGACACCGACACCTTTCCCTTGGCACCATGTGCCATGAAGCAGTAGGTGGGAGCAGGGTCATCCTGATCATTAGCGTCAGCGTTGGTGTGGAAGTCATTGTCTTCAGTGTTGAAGATGGACTTGGCAACATAGGCTGTAGCTAGAGCCAGACTTGCAACGCCAGGGTCAGACTCCTCCTCAGACTCCACCTCCGCCTCCTCAGAAGCAGACTCCTCCTCTGAATCCATCTCCTTGCCAACAAAAGCACGAGCCTTGCCAGATGAGCTCTTCTTATGAGATGAAGACTTGGATGAGGACTTGGAAGAAGACTTTGAAGATCTCTTCTTATTCTTGTCATCAGAATCATATTCCTTGATCTTCTTTTTCTTCTTCTTCTCATTGTCCCAGAATGGACACTCAGAGATATAGTGTCCAGGTTTCTTGCACTTGTGACATGTTCTCTTCTTGTAGTCATGAGTGGAAGCTTCATCATTTCTTGAGCTGGATCGTGAAGACTTTCTGAAGCCTTTCTTCTTAGTGAACTTCTGGAACTTCTTCACAAGCATAGCAAGTTCCTTTCCAATGTCTTCAGGATCATCAGAACTGCAGTCAGATTCTTCTTCAGATGAGGAAACAACTTTTGCCTTCAAAGCGCGAGTTCGGCCATAGTTGGGACCATAGATATCTCTTTTCTCAGACAGCTGGAACTCATGTGTGTTGAGCCTCTCAAGTATATCAGACGGATCGAGTGTCTTGAAGTCAGGGTGTTCTTGTATCATGAGGGCAAGGGTGTCAAAGGAGCTGTCAAGTGATCTCAGTAGTGTCTTGATGATTTCATGCTTGGTAATCTCAGTGGCGCTGAGAGCACAAAGCTCATTTGTGATGTCAGTGAGGCGATCAAACGTGAGCTAGACATTTTCATTATTGTTTCTCTTGAAAAGGTTGAAGAGGTCGCGAAGCACACTGATCCTTTGATCTCTCTGGGTTGAGACACCTTCGTTGACCTTGGACAGCCAGTCCCAGACTAGCTTCGACGTTTCCAGAGCACTCACGCGGCTATACTGTCCTTTGGTCAGATGACCACAGATGATGCTCTTGGCAGTAGAGTCCAGTTGAATGAACTTCTTGACATCAGCAGGAGTGACACCTTCACCAGTCTTGGGAACGCCGTTCTTGACGACATACCAGAGGTCGACATCAATGGCTTCTAGATGCATGCGCATCTTATTCTTCCGGTAGGGATATTCAGTTCCATCGAAGACGGGGCAAGCAGCGGAGACTTTGATTATCCCTGCAGTCGACATAGCTAAAACTCTAGGTGGTTAAACCGAGTCACACAGAACAAGGGAGTACCTTGCTCTGATACCAATTGAAAGTGCTAGTTATCGACTAGAGGGGGGTGAATAGGCGATTTTTATGAAAGTCTTCAAAACATAGAAGTTTCAAAGACAAACAATAGAAATGAACCTATAGATATGCAGCGGAAGATAAACTACACTAAGCAAGCCATAGTCAAGTATGCAATAATGTGAGAGTACGAAGACTAATAGCAGCTAGGTAGTAAGGATCAGGATGGAAGATAGTGTCGGATTTCGGGTTCCGGCAGACCCTTGAGGTTCGAACTCTCGGGTGCGCGCGGAGATTATGCCCTCTACCACTCCGTCTCGCTAAGATCTAAACTACTGAAAGAACAACACAAGAGACGCAAGGTTTATACTAGTTCGGGCCACCATTGTGGTGTAATACCCTACTCTAGTTTGTGGTGGGTGGATTGCCTCTTGGGCTGATGATGATGAACAATACAAGGAAGAACAGCCTCGCGATGGTCTGCTCTTAGCTAGGACGATGAACTGCTAGGAGGAGTTCAGCCGCCCTTCTCTCTCTCTCTCTCTCTCTCTCTCTCTCTCTCTCTCTTTGTTGCTTGTATCTTTCTAACTAGTTTCTCGATGCCTCTACCCTAGGGGTGGCTAGTCCTATTTATAGGCAAAGGCCCTGGGCCTCTTCCCAAATATTGAGTGGGAAGGACGCCAACGATTGGCCATTTTGAAGGGGAACATCTGGTACACTTATCCTGACTAAAGTTGGTCCTCGCCTGCCAAAGGCTCTGTGGTGACGCCGTCCTGGGCTCCACGATGACCTCCTTCCCACCGTTGGACTGGTCTTGGGCTCGTTGCACCGAAATGGATGCCTTTGCTTGATCCTTTCGCCTGCGCTTGCTCCCTTTGCACCAAAGAGGAAAGGAGGACACTGCATGGGCTGGCGCCCGCCTAGTGCCCTTGGTCGTCATGGCTTGCGTCATGGGCACCTCGTGAGGTACCCCGCCTTGATCTCTCTGCCTCCTCGTGAGCCAGCCTGATGAGGCCGCGCCTGAGGAAGCTCCGTGTCGTCCGCCCCGGGAGGCTTGGCCCCTCGCGAGGGTCTTGGGTCTTGTGTTGAAGATGGGCCATGCTGGGCCCCCTTTAAGCCACGCCGCAGGCCGCAGGCAGGCAAGTCTGGGGACCCCCGTTCCTAGAACGCCGACGGTAGCCCCCGGGCCCAAGGCGCGCACGGGCTTGGCCGTGCTGAGAGGCGAAAGGGCAAGGGCGAAGCGCCGCGGGCCCTAACAGCCTGCGGCCTTGGGCGCCGCGTGGCGGTTGATTGGACGGGAGTGCTTCAGCAACCGCGCAGGTTGATAAAGGAGCGACATCTGCCTAGGCTTTGCCCTTTGCTTTCTCCGGTTGCTGCTCAGATCCCCTTTCTTGCGCCTCTCCTCTCTTCCTCCAAGTTTCCAGATCTGCTTCATTTGCTTGACCTAGGGAGCCATGGCGCCTCGTCAGTCTCCGGCCGAGGCTTGGTACTCGCCTTCTCTGGACCCGCCGAACGTGTTGGAGGCGGGCTTTGCCCGGCTGTGCCGGATGGCGGCGGCGCAGGGCATCGACGGGGTGCAGGTGTTCAAGGCCGGCTCCGCCACCCCTGAGGGCCGAGGGAGCACCTTCTACCCTCTCTTCGTAAGCTCCATTGCTGCTGGTCTGGTGCCTCCCTTCTCCGAGTTCTTCTTCTGTGTCCTCCGCCATTACAACTTACAGGCTCTGCATCTCCACCCCAACTCCGTCCTTCTCCTGGCAATCTTTGCCTACTACTGCGAGGCTCACGTGGGGGTGCAGCCCTCAGTGGCCTTGCTGCGTCACTACTTCTCTCTCCGGGTCACTCGCGGTTCTCCTTCCGTGTGTGCGAGCTTCGTCGCGTATGGCGGCACCATTGCCATTTCGAAGCCCGGGAAGAGGATCGAGGGCTTCAGGAGCAAGTGGGTCTTGGTGGATGCCGGGCGCATCCACCCTCGGCTTATCTTGCCTGCGGAGCAGCCCGTGAGCTCCAGCGACTGGTGCCGAGCAGAGCTCACGGATCCCCGCGCGAAACCGGTGTTGGAGAAGATGGACACGAACCTGAGGCCAGCCAATATGGCGGCGGCGAAGCTGACCGGCGCGTCGCTGCTGAGGGAGTTCCTGGAGCACCAGCTGGCTCCGCTTCGGCAGTACTCACCTCCGATGTGGAGGCCTCATCCGAGCCCCGCGGCCTTGGGTGACGAAGATTTGGCCGTGGTCCTCCAATCTCTGGTCGGGGGCGAGGTGGCAAGTTTGGAGGGCGCGCCTACGCCCTTATTCCTCCGCGACGACTGGAAGCAGGTGGTGGAGTCCATGCCCGTCTTCAATGGGGACGGGCCCGTGCCCGTGGTGGCTCCTGAGGGACCGGTGGACGTGTCTTCCGGCGACTCTGGCGAAGAGAAGGACGAAGGGGAGCGGAAGATGGGTCCTGACTCCGAGGCGACCGACGGAGAGTCGAGGGCTCCCCTCCCCCGGCACAGACCGCGTTCTCTACGCCACTCTTCGAGCGACGATGACGAGGATGATGATGAGCAGGTCGACGGGAGCTTGCCCCCGATCCCGAAGAAGGACAGGACCGGGCTGATCTCCCGCGGGTCTGTCCCTGCCCCAAGGCGTACTGCAGACACGCCTCCTGCTCCTGGGCTCCCTGAGGGCGATCCTTCTAGCCGGCTTTCCGGCTTCAAGTATGGCCGGAGGCTGCCTGAGCTCACCAGCGACGACCCATAAGTGCTCGATCCTTGTCTTTATTTCTTGTTCTACTACTGAGGCTTGACATCCGCTCCTCTTGAACAGGCTGGCGCCCGCGGCGAAGAAGCCGAAGGGGGCTCCTGAGGTTCCGGCCGCGGCAGCGCCTCTGCCCGCAGGGGACGGTGACCGCGATGCACGGGCTTCTCCTACTCGGTCGCCTTTGCAAGGCCTGGCTGAGCTGGCTGGGGTGAGCTCAGCCCCCATGGCCCAAGTGACTCCTGAGGTGCCCTTGCCTGCTGCCGCCACCACAACCGTCGGGGCGCAGCAGACTCCGCCTCGGGATGCTGTGGTTGTGCCGCCACCGCCTTCTCCTCCTGCTCCTCCGACTGCTGTTTCTCCGACCCCTCGGCCGTCCTAGAGCGTGCTGTTGCTGAACTGGAGCGGCTGCGGCAAGATCTTCTTGGCGCCGACCCTCGCCTGGTGGCTAGGCGCTTGGAGCTGGCTTCAGGATGGATTCGCTCCGACGCCTCGATCCGGGCGGCGCTAGTTCAAGCCTCGACAGCCTACGACGAGGAGAGGCAGGCCGTCCTCGAGACGAAGGCTGCTCGTGATGCGGCCCTGGGGGAGGTGGTGGAAGTCCGTGGTCGTTGCAAGGAGCTGGAGGACGAGCTGCAAGGCCTGCGGGACCAGCTCGCGAAGGAGGTCCACCTTCGCCAAGAGCAGGAAGAAGGCATGAAGGCTCGCGAGGCGGCCATCGAGGGCCGGGAGGCCAAGCTCAAGAAGCGCCGCGACCGCATAGGCGCGCTGGAGAAGGGGCTGGAGGCGACGAAGGTTGAGCTGGACGGCAAAGCCCGGGTTCTTGCCGAGGATCGCGTGGCCTTCGCAGACATGGAGAAGAAGGCTCGTGCTTCGCTGAAGAAGCTTTACGAGAGTGGCCTGGAGAGCCCGCTGGCTAGCACCGAGGACGGCCCCGCCAAGCTGCTTCCCTTCCTAGTTCATGCCCTTGAGGATGTCGCCCTTGGCCTTGGCCCCACGGCTGAGGCCGAGGCGCGTGTCTTGTCTTCTGCAGCGCTGACGCGGGTCTTCACCCACATCTACCTTCGCTACCCCAGCGTCGACCTCGACAGCCTGTTGGAGCCAGTAAGCGGCGAGGGTGCTGCCGCCAGTGCCGAGGCCGTGAAGGGGCGCGCGGAGGCGCTGCTGGGGAAGTTCCGGGCCTTCAGCACCAAGCCGAAGCAAGGCGTTGCCGGTCCTGCTGCTCCATGAGGCGAAGCCACCCCGCGCTGCTCCACCGCCGACGAGTGACTCCGCTACTGCTCCTGCCCTGCTTTTAATTCCTGCACGTGTATCATGCCTCGGGGAGGCATTTAAACTCGCGTTTGGTATTGAGACGACAGTATGGACTGTAATATTTTCTTTTAAATTCCTCGAATTTTATGCCTTTCCTCCCTGCTTGCTTGTGTTCTACGCCGGCAGAGCCCGGCCCCGCGCGTACCTCACCCAGCATTAGCCCCGACCGGAAACCAGGACGGGACCAAAGGAGTGAGGGGCTACGTGACAAGTTAGGCTCCTGAGTCGCGATGCTCAGGAGTCCCCCTTGGCGCACGAACAACAAGTAGGGAGGTGTGATGTAGGTGGATCTTCCGTTCTACGTCTGCAGGGCCCGACTCCGCGCGTACCTCACCCAGCATTAGCCCCGACCGGAAACCAGGACGGGACCAAAGGAGTGAGGGGCTACGGAGCCAGTTAGGCTCCTGAGTCGCGATGCTCAGGAGTCCCCCTTGACGCGCAAACAACGAGTGGCGAGGTGAGATGCAAGTGGGACTACCGTTCTACATCTGCAGAGCCCGGCCCCGCACGTACCTTACCTAGCGCTAGCCTTTTGGAACTAGGGAGTGAGGGGCTACAGGACCAGTTAGGCCCCTGAGTCGAGATGCTTAGGGGTCCCCCTTGACGCGCAAACGACCTTCATACCTTGGCTCCGCTTGGGGAGAGACGCGCGACGAACCAGGCCCGAGGGGCCTGGCTGGGTGGCGTACGTCTGGGCGTGACCCGGGCGTAGCCCCCGTACCCAGCCCCCTCGCGCGGCGCTCCCGAGGGGAGGCGTTGCGATGAGGCTAGACACGGAGCTCTGGGCTCCCTGAGGTTGATGCGGCCCGGGGGCCACCCTCAGTTGTTTATCACCAGCGCGGAGCATAGCGCTTCCGTATGTGTACGGGCATAGCCGCTCCTCGGCAGTGTCGTCAGCCAGCATGGAGCATGGTGCTTCCACTGGTACGTGGGAGGGGGCTCCCCTCCGGGAGGAGCCCCCGGGGCGTGTACAGCCCCGCCCTGACACGTGGCCGGCACGGTAGGGCTAGGTGAGGTGTATCTGGGCACCCGTGAGCCAGCGCGGGACTCACGGGGCCCTACCTCTGGGCGAGTTGCGCCTGGCACTGGGCCTTATCTTGTGATGTGTTCCTGCAAATTTGGTTAGATGCTGGCACTCTACGTCCTCGGGTCCCGACCCTCAAGCTGGTCTCAGCCATCGCTGGTATGCCAGGTCGTGATGCCGTGGACAAGGCCAGAGGGTGAGGGCTGGAGTGCCAGTAAGAGCCCTGAGTCGCGATGCTCAGGTACCCCCCCTTTAACGTGCAAGTGGTCGACATGGAGAAGAAGAGGTGCCGTGGGCAAGCATCAAGTAATCAAGCATGATAGGCGAATGCATAACTGGAAATAAACGCTAGGGAGATACATGCCGCTGGGCCTGGCCCGAGCGACTTGGGGATGATGCAGCCCGAAGGGCGCCCCCAACAAAGCGAGCTAATCAACATGAAATAAAAGGGGTACATGCCGTAGGGACGGACCCACGCGGCCTGGGAATGATCTAGCCCTGGGAGGGCGCTCCCAGCTGGAAACGAAACTTGAAAGATGTCACCTGAAGATGTCGAGGACGAAGGGGTGTTGGTGCAGCAGACTCGGTGGGCTGCGGAAGCCGATCCTCACGAGCCCCCAGGCCCAGGGGCCTCGGGAGGCTCCGGAGGGACTGGTGGCTCCTCGCGAATCATCTCCATCTCCGCCAGGGCTGCGGAACGCCTATCTTCTTGAGCCTCCATGATGCCCCTCATGAGGCGCTGGTACGTAGCAGCCGCGCTCGGCAAGCCGTAAGGCATGCGAACGTAGCTGTGGGGTGGACCTCCACAACGCCCTACTTGCGAGAGCCAGAGGCGCTCCATCGTGGCGACCTGATTGAGCCCTGGTACGTCGATGCAGACGCGCAGCCCACCATCCTCGCCTGGATGGGGAGCCACAGCCGGTAGGCGGCGGCAACCTCTCATGATTCTTGACTCCTATAGTTCTTGAACGGCCTTGTTGACGAACTCCTGCTGGTCTGACCTTTCTTGCCTTGCTCCTTCTTAAGGGAAACGTGCTTCGAAACACGCCTCCACGTGGTGCCCAAGCGCCTTCCTTGTGACCTTGGCCAGGTCGGTGGCCCTCCAGGGGAGAGCCCCCGAGCCCTGCCTGAGGAGGGCGCCAGACGCGCTTTCCTATGCGATGAAAGGAGGTTCCCCTTGGGCAGACGCGGGCCCTGAGAGGCCCGCCTCCTGAGGGGTCGGTCCAGACAATGCCTTCTTCTTCTTGGGGGTGGTCTCGGGAAGCCTCCTGCTGCCACGGTCCGGGTCTTCCAGCGACGCGGCCTGAAAGGCTCGCTCCAAGGAACACACTGCATCCTTCTCTTCACAGGGCACCGTGATGACTCCGCCACTTCCTGGCATCTTGAGGACGTTGTAGCCATGGTGAGTTACGGCCATGAACTTGGCCAGCGCCGGGTACCCGAGGATAGCGTTGTATGGCAGGCGGATGTGGGCGACGTCGAAGTCAATGAGCTCGGTGCGGTAGTTGTTGCGTGCCCCGAAGGTGACAGGGAGGCGGACCTGCCCAATCGGGACCGTGGAGCCGTCGGTGACTCCGGAGAAAGGCTTGGTTGGTTGAAGCTGGTCATAGGGCACCTGGAGATTGTTGAATGTTTCCACAGACAGGACGTTGAGCCCTGCCCCACCATCGATGAGGGTCCTAGTGACCAGTACGTTGCTGATGACTGGGGAGCAAAGCATCGGGAGGACTCCGGCTGTGGCCGCGCACTTGAGATGATCCGCTGAGCTGAACGTGATGGCGCATGCCGACCACCTGAGAGGGCGCGTTGCTTCAAGCTTGGGGAGGACTGCATTTACTTCGCGGGCAAACTGCTTGAAGATGCGTTGGGAGGCTGGGGCTTGAGCTCCGCCCAGGATGCAGGCGATCGCGCGTGGCTCCTGGAAGCCCCCAGCCCCCTCGTCTTGATGGCGGTCCTCGTTCCTCCTCGGCTGAGGCAGTAGTGGGAGGAGGCCTACGTTGCCTTGCGGGCGATCCTCACGAGGCTGATCCCTCTAGTCCCCCTCGCGAGGCAGGTCTCGCTAGCGGTCCTCGCGAGGTTGATCACGCCACCCCTGGCGCAGACCGCGGTCTTCCCAGGATCCCATGTTTCTTCCTCCTCCTCGGCCGTAGCCCCGGTCAGCACGGTCAGGACGACGGCCAATCCTTCCTTCTCGCATGGCGCGGAGTTCTTGGCATTCGTTGGTGTTGTGGGTGTGGAGGTCGTGATACACATAGTACCGGCTGCCCCTGGAGGATTCAGGCAGATCTTTGCCCCGCTTGGTGTCTGGTTCTGCTGCGAGCACGACAGCCCCCTTGCGCTTCACATCCTTGGCCTTGGGATTCTTCTCTTCTGGGTCTGCGGCAGGCAGCTCGAGGAGGGAGAGACGCCCTTCCTCAGCCCTGGCGCACTTGGTCGCCAAGTTGAACAGCTCCAGGGAGGTGCACAGGTCTTCATGCATCGCCAGCTCCTTCTTCATCTTGACGTCGCACACACCGTCGGAGAAGGCTGAGATGATGGCCTCCTCGGACACCTTGGGGATCTTGAGGCGCGCACTGTTGAAGCGCTGGATGTACTTTTGCAGGGTCTCTCCGGGTTGTTGCTTGATGCGGCGCATTTCGCTCATGGTGGGTGGCCGGTCGCGAGTACCTTGGAAGTTGGCGATGAAGCGGGTGCGCATCTGGTCCCAGGAAGAGATTGTTCTTGGAGCCAGATTTAGGAGCCAGGTGCGAGCTCCTTCCTTAAGCGCCATGGGGAACCAGTTCGCCATGACCTTTTCGTCCCTCTGGCAGCTTTGATGCCCAGCTCATAGAGCTGGAGGAACTCTGCTGGGTCGGTCGTGCTGTCATAGCGAGGAGGCAGGTCTGGCTTGAACTTGCCGGGCCATGCGATGCTGTGCAGCTCGGTGGTGTAGGCACGGCAGCCTGCGGTGGCCACGGGAGGCTTTGGTCTTGCGGGTCCCCATGCGCTGTAGCTGGAAGCAGCGCGGGGTCTTGACGTGCCGGAGCGGGAGCAGGGTCGCGACGAGCCGGAGCAGGGAGCGCCCGGGCAGCCTCTTGCGGTCGAGGGACTTCTTGGCAGCTCCGTTCTTGCTAAGCTGGCACCTGACGGAGCGGGTTCCTCCCAGGGGCCACGCGCCTTGGAGCCATCGCGTCTTCTTGAAGAGGAGGCGGCTGGTACGCCCCCGGAGCTTCGTTGCCCGAGCAGGGCGGGGTGCAACGCATCAGAACGGATGGCGCGGGGGAGCCCCTGCGGCGCGGACGAGCTCGGCGATGCGGTCGAGCCACTCCTCATAGACATCGTCGACGAGACGGTAGCGCAGGAGCTCGTTTGCCGCGATGAGCGCAGCTCGAGCCTACAAAGGTGCGCGGAGCGCGCGGGACGAAAAACCAGCTGGTGTGAGCGATGGAGTAGCGGTGCGGCCGTCTTGCCGCACGGACGGGTGCTGAGACGATGCTTGCTGCTCGTTCCCCGCCGGGCCGGTGGCGGCGTTGATGGCGGGTGACGGGGAACGACGAGGACGCCCACCGACGAGGGCCGTCTGGGCGACACGGGAAGCGATGGCGGCCCGGCGCTCGGCGCAGGCCCGATGAGCGTCGGACATGGACGCGACGGTCGGAGGAGGAGAACGGAACGGTGAAAGACAAATTCCGGCGCACCCCTACCTGGCGGGCCAAATGTCAGATTTCGGGTTCCGGCAGATCCTTGAGGTTCGAACTCTGGGGTGCGCGCGGAGATTATGCCCTCTACCTCTCCGTCTCGCTAAGATCTAAACTACTGAAAGAACAACACAAGAGACACAAGGTTTATACTAGTTCGGGCCACCATTGTGGTGTAATACCCTACTCTAGTTTGTGGTGGGTGGATTGCCTCTTGGGCTGATGATGATGAACAATACAAGGAAGAACAACCTCGCCAGGGTCTGCTCTTAGCTAGGACGATGAACTGCTAGGAAGAGTTCAGCCGCCCTTCTCTCTCTCTCTCTCTCTCTCTCTCTCTCTCTCTCTCTCTATTGCCTGTATCTTTCTAACTGGTTTCTCGATGCCTCTACCCTGGGGGTGGCTAGTCCTATTTATAGGCAAAGGCCCTGGGCCTCTTCCCAAATATTGAGCGGGAAGGGCGCCAATGATTGGCCATTTTGAAGGGGAACATCTGGTACACTTATCCTGACTAAAGTTGGTCCTCGCCTGCCAAAGGCTCTGTGGTGATGCCGTCCTGGGCTCCGCGATGACCTCCTTCCCACCGTTGGACTGGTCTTGGTCTCGTTGCACCGAAATGGATGCCTTTGCTTGATCCTTTCGCCTGCGCTTGCTCCCATTGCACCAAAGAGGAAAGGAGGACACCGCGCAGGCTGGCGCCCGCCTGGCGCCCTTGGTCGTCATGGCTTGCGTCATGGGCACCTTGTGAGGTACCCCGCCTTGATCTCTCCGCCTCCTCGTGAGCCAGCCTGATGAGGCCGCACCTGAGGAAGCTCCGTGTCGTCCACCCCGCGAGGCTTGGCCCCTCGCGAGGGTCTTGGGTCTTGTGTTGAAGATGGGCCGTGCTGGGCCCCCTTTAAGCCACGCCGCAGGCAGGCAAGTCTGGGGACCCTCGTTCCCAGAACGCCGACAGATAGTATGAAGCCAAATAACAATAGTAGTCAAGCAATGAAGTCAAACAGGTTCAGCAAACATGCAATGACTTCATGAAGAAAAACTCTAAGTAAAGAGAGGGAGAGGATAGAACCAGTCACTTGTTGAGGACACATGATTTGTTGGACCAGTTCCAGTTGCTGTGACAACTATACGTCTGGTTAGGGAGGCTGAGATTTAACTCAGAAGACCGCGTCTTCACCTTATTCCCCTTGAGCTAAGGACACCCAGTCCTCGCCCAATTACTCTGGTAAGTCTTCAAGGTAGACTTCCAAACCTTCACATACTTCGTTCACCGGCGATCCACAATGACTCTTGGATGCTCAGAACGCGACGCCTAACCGGCTGGAGGATTCATAGTCCTCAAGTGTAATAAGTCTTCAGGTCACGCAGACAGAAAGACTTCAGTGATGCCTAACACTCTTTGGCTCTGGGTGTTTGGGCTTTGTCCTCGCAAGGATTTCTCTCTCTCAAAGGCTTCGGAGGTGGGTTGCTCTCAAACGACAAAAGCCGTGCACTAACTCTGAGCAGCCACCAATTTATGGTGTAGGGGGTGGGCTATTTATAGCCACTAGGAAACCCGGCCTGATATGTTCGATGACCCTGGGTCACTAAGGAACTGACACGTGTTCCAACGGTCAGATTTCAAACACACACGGCAACTTTACTTGGGCTACAAGTAAAGCTGACTCATCCAACTCTGGATAAGATTTGCTCTCATTGTCTTCGCTCGAAGACATAGGATTTGGGTTGAGCATCACTTCAGTCACTCTGACTTTGTTCACTTGGACCCCACTTAACAGTACGATGGTTCCTATGACTCAACAAAGAAGAAAAGGAAACAACGAAACGACTAAGTCTTCGCGCTCCATAGTCTTCACTCAATGTCTTCTCATGTCACAGTCTTCAATATGAATATCTTCATATACCACCATTGTCGTCAATGTCTTCATACATTTTTAGGGGTCATCTCCGGTAGGTAAACCGACTCAATGAGGGACTACTACCTGTGTTATCCTGCAATTCTCACAAACACATTAGTCCCTCAACCAAATTTGTCGTCAATACTCCAAAACAAACTAAGGGTGGCACTAGATGCACTTACAATCTCCCCCTTTTTCGTGATTGATGACAAACTGGTTGAAGGTTCCAACGGGGATAAAGGATGTGGAATGTATAGGATTTAGGAATTGTCTTCATAAGTGGCAAAGGCTCCCCCTGAAGATGTGCATATAAGTAATTTGCTTTTGGAATGCAAATGCACATGGCAGGTTGTACTTGTGGAGATCCTCTTCAACTTATGATGGCAATTCATCATGCATGATAAGATGTAACGAAGATAATGACATGCATAATGAAAAATGGACGTCTGCAAGATGACCTAAGTGCGGAAGTTATCATCGCACATGCGGAATTTATCATAGCATCACAGAATAGCAAATAAGTAGCAGACAACCATCGAGTTTAAGTGTTATAACTCAAAGAACCAAATGTATCAAAAGCGAGAGTTGTAAACACTAGGCAAAATATAAAGCAACCGCCATATGGACCCGCTTGAAGACTATCAAACTCATATGCTTCTCCCCCTTTTGTCAGTAAGGACCAAAAAGGTTTGAAGACATAGAGCATCTACTCGTTCCCATGAGGAGTAGGTGAAACAACAGGGTCGTCGGTGTTGTTTGGCGGTGCAGACGAACTTGGTGCAGTGTTGATTCGCGCAGAAGTAGGGGGCGGTGAAGTAGCATCGTCTTCATCATCGATCACTCTGGCATTCACAGTTGCCGCGGAGGAAGAATAGTCGGAGTCTTCAAGGGATGGAGTTCGACGTAGGACAGCATTCTGTGGAGGAGTGGAGTCAAACTTGAATTTTTCAGTGAAACCATCGTCTTGAAGATCTGCTTCAGCGCTGAGCAGGGTCAAACTCTTCCATGAGCGTCGACAGGTCTCATGAGTCGCAAAAGCGTTCTTGGTGGCAAGATTGCGAATGCAATTGACGTCCACCAATAGAATTTGCATCTGTCGTTTGAGCCAGTCATGATGTTTATCGTGTTTCTGATGCAGTGCCACAAGAAGTTCTCGGTCATTCAAAACACGAGAGTGCTTGTGAGGCCTTTGGGCAATGGTGCTATCAGTAGCTTCGGTTTGCGCACGGTGAGGCAAGCGAGTAATTCCAGCCAATGGATAGACATGAGCGACAGCTTGAACTCCTTCAATGTTTTGCGTGAAGTTTTGATGATCAGCATTATGAAGACTAAGAGGCTCCTTGGCAGGCTCTGGATATATGGCTTCAATAGACAGATCAACTTCTGGCAAAAAGATGATATGATTGCGTGCAGAGGGTTGATAGTTGAAGGCAGAGTGGAGCTTGATCAGACGCATGATCCAGGGAGCATAGAACTTCAAACCAAAAATGTCTGATCCTGATGCAGCAAGTTGGCGGATAAAGAAGTCTTGTGCATTGAAGCTTTTGCCATGAAGAATATGAAAGACCAAAGTCTTCATTGCGCCTTCCAGCTTGGCATGTGGAGAATGTCCTTTGATGGGCCAGAGAGTTCGCCTGATAATGTGATAGATGGTGCGGGGCAGATACTCAAGGTCTTCAACAAAGAACTCCTTAGTATATTCAGCATCTGGAGGCAAAGGCTTCATCATGCTAAGCATCTGACTCATGTTGGGTTCAGGCTTGTGAAAGATGCTTTCCATAGCAGCACTATGGAGCTGACAACCAGGTTCATAAAGATCACCTAGAGTGGGCAGGCCAGTAAGCTCAATGACATCAAAGGCTTTGGCTTCATGATGAACATTGCCTGTCATCCACTCAAGGACCCAAGTCTTCGGATCCCTGTTGTAGCCACGAATATGAAGAGTGGCATAGAATTGGAGCAGCAATTCTTCATTCCAGTGCTCCTTATCAGTGACGAACTGTAGTAAGCCAGACTCTCTGAAGCAATCCAGAGCTTCTTCCAAAGAGGGCAGGCCAGTTATGGCTTCAGTGTCAAGACGCATATGTGGAAAAATGCGACCTTGATTGTATAGAATGCATGAGTAATAATTGCGCTGCTGGCAACTCCAGAACCGATCAGAAGATATTTTTGCCTTAGAGTAGGGGTTCTTGGCGCTATCAAAGAAGGTGTTGTGTGCTTTGAAGCCATTGATATTGAATGATCCGGGTGCTGATGCAGTACCTGGAAACCTAGGCAGCCTTGGCATTGGCTTCTGAACCTAAGGCATGTGCTCGATGTGATAGTCAAATTGGGGACCAGCAGTAGGCGGAGGAACAAGAAGAGGCCATTTTACAGTGATAAGCTGGCCGTAGTTGAATGCTTGCTCGATAGTGTGTGGCCTTGGTGGCGGAACAAGAGCAGTGGCATCAACAGAGGCGTCTGGCTGCACAACACAGGCTTCAGGAGCAGTTGCATCATTGGCTTCATTGGCTTCTGACACTTTGGTTGGTGCAGGCTCCACATTTGCTTCAGCCATGACTACGTCATTAACTTCATTTGTGTTGGTGGTGGCAGCCTCAAGATTCTCTACCTCCACTTGATGAGCTGGAGGTCGGGCACTGGCACGTTCCCTTCAGGAACAGCTTCTTCAGTAATGGGGGGAGTAGGGACACGTTCTTCTTCTTGTTTGTCATCGGCTGATGCAGCCGGATTGTCTTAAGCACCTTTGGCTTCAGACTCGGAGACATTCACAGTCGGAGTGGCATCTGGGAACACTTGACGTGCAACAGATTGGTGGTGCACTTCTCCTTCTGGAACGCTCGAAAGAGGGACTTTTGGCCTTGGTCCTTTGCGAAGCCTGCGTAACGCTGGCGACGCCTGAGGAGATGGAGTTGGCTGGGCCTCAAAGTCATCCTCTTCTTCTTGCATAGGTGGTGTGACTTGATGTTGGGGAGTACGCGAGGTGTCTTGTTGTTGTGGGTGATTAGCCCATGATGCATCCTGAGCAATTGGCGTCAGAGGATGACCAATGCTGACGAGTTTGCTGTTCGTGAGAACAGGCGATGATACCAAGTTGTGTTCGATCTAAGGAAGAACTACATCATCTTCAATATTGTCATGGTGACCAATGTCTTCAGCAGCGGTGGGGTCAACTGCTGGAATCTCTTCAGCTTCAGGAGCCTCTGTGGAAGCAGGCTCATGAACTATCATCCGTCGTTCCTAATGAGAAGAGTCAGGACGAGCAACTGAGATGGGTTCAACAACCAGGGGCTCTGTGGGAGCAGCCCGATCCTTCTTGGTCTTGCGCTTCTTCTTGGAGGGAGCAACATCAGAGGCTTCAAGATTTTTCCTCTTTCTGGCTTCAGCCTCGGCAGTCCTCATCTTCTTCAGTTCTGAAGCGGTTGACCTGACCTTTGGCTTCGAGCCAGTCACTATGCGAGGTTCTTCCTGCCTTGAAGGTGTAGATTGGTCAGTTGATGGCTTCTTCTTCTTTGTAGCCATTCTGGGGTCGATGCCAGGACGACCAAGAGCCTTGCGCTTCTCCGCCTCATTGTAGGCTTGCACACACTTGTCAGCCAGGCTCTTCATGCGCTCACGAGAACCTTTAGCTTCTTCACGCTTCTTGAGAAAGGCTTCTTTGAGCTCGTGCAGCATGATCTTGAAGTTTTTGACATCTTGCACGCTGAGCTTTGCCACGTGCTTCTTGAACTGAGCTTTCTCATAGTCGATCTTGTGCTTCAGTTCAACGATGCGCTGAGCAAGAGCTAGCTCAGAAGCAATAGCGCCATTGAAAGAGACGCTGAGACCAATGGGAAATTGCAGATCTTCAAAGCTGAGGTTGGGAGTGTCAAACCACTCATCAATGAAGTTATGGATGATTGCCACATCAAAGAGAGGCAAATCATTGAAGATTTCTGCTTCTTCCTTGCTCTTGATCAGTTGCTCAAGAGCGTCATCTGCAAGGTCTTCATCACTAGACAAATCAATGTGTTCGTCACGCAGAATGGCAGCAGGGGTCAAGGTCTGATCAGTATTCTTGACGATTTCCTTTTTCTCCTCCGTCTTCTTGGAGATACGTGATAGATCTTTAGATTGCACATTGTCTTCAGGAGGTGCAGTAGCCAGTGGATTCACATGTGAAGCTTTTGGAGGAGCAGCTGACCTTGAAGCTTTAGCCTTCGTCTGCTTCTACGGCTTTGGAGTAGGAGCAGGGGCTTCATCCGTGTCAGCATCATCATCAGAATGATCCACTTTGGCACCTTGAACAGAGATGTGAGTGATGAGGCCATCAAGGTTGTAGAAGGGTCCGATGAGATTGGGTTCAGCATCGCGTGTGCCGTCAGCCCGGGGAGCAGGAGGACCAGGATTGAAGTCTAACCCCAAAGAATCTTTGTTCTTCTTTGCTGAGGCTTTTGCAAACTGATAATTCCGTTTGAAAAGATCGTCATCTCGACACCACAAGAGAGAAGTGGGGTCAGCGTTGGCAGGCTGTGGTCCACGGACCATACAGGGATAGAAACCCTGTGCAATAGCTTCAGCTCTATTCTTGGGTGGAAGATTTCCGTACAAAATATTGCCCCAGGGCCACCAGATAGCATTATTCTCAGCATACTCCTTGGTGACGAAGTTGTACTTGAACCATTGTTCAGCCCAATATCGTCGAATCCATTGGATTCGTGTCTTGCGCTGATTATAGTCCTCTTCAGGATTTGTCTTGTAAAGCTCTGAGAGGTCATCAGGAAAATCTCTTGACGTTCCCCCACGACGATGTCTGCCACCCTTCCTTACTGATTTCTCTGCAGCCATGAACTTGAAACTGAAAGGCTTCAACACGTTCAAAGGCTTCAAAGGCTTTCGCTTGCTGGACAAACATGAATTGGCTTCGGGAGAGTTAATGTGATGCTGTAAGAATTCTGCAAACGAATGCAGACTATGAGAACCAAGGGATTCTCCCACGGACATGTACCCGTGATAGCATTAGAGATGCGAGGGAAGGGGAAGAGGTCATATGCATTCTCAGAAGATTTTGAAGATAAATCAGTTTGAAGACATTGACATCATGATGCGAAGACATTCACTTATATGTTGAGAGTTGGTTCCAGATTTGTACGAATCCGCGAATAAGTACAAGTGAGGAATCTAACTAGATGTGAAGCTTAAGTGAATATACTAGGCAGTATGAGATGCAAACAGGATAGATCTAGGATTGTATAGGTAGAAACCTATTTTGGCAAACAGTATGAATCTTTGAGGATCAAAAAGATGGTAAAAATAGACTTGTATTTACCACGCGAAGAACTGCTAGATGGGAAGAGTAGGAGATCGAACAGTTCAATCCACCGTGCCCTAACTTGGCGACGGAGGACACCTATGGCGGCGGCGGCGGAGAGGACGATGTCCGTAGCCGGCGTGAGGACGGCGTCGGAGAAGTCATGGCAGCTAAGCGCTTCGTCGCTGGCGTCGTCGAGAGCTAGCGGTGGCGCTAGGGTTTTGACGAGGTGGAGAGGTGGAAGAAGGTTTTCTTGACCGCAGGGGACATGTATTTATAAGGAAGTGTGCGGCACAACGCAATTATGCAGGTGCCCCTGGCGGTTCACATCTGAGGGGCACGTGGCAAGCATGCAACATACTCAGAGTTGTCCCACGTTCCCACGCCCACCAGGTTTGTCGGATGGTCGTTCTGGCTTCTCCGGATTTCAGGCAATAAGGATGAATCATTTAAAACAGACTTAATGTTTGTCTCTGTATCTTCTGCTGACAAGGATGCAGAGAAGACATTTGACAGTTTCAATAGAATGCATATAATTTGGACAGATAGAGTTTGAGATAGAAAGCACAGAGAGATTAGGGTCCGATCAAATTCACTTAGTTCAAAAAGATTCAACAAGGAAGACATAGCTATAAGTGAATGCTGTAGAGGACAGAAAACTAGTATATATATCAGAAAGCAATCAAATCAATATAGTGAAGATAATCATGAAGACAAGTTGAAATTGAAGTCAAACCAAATGCGAAGACATAGCAAATGTAACGCCATGAGTGAAACACTTTAAACAGAGAAATTTGGTGGTGGCATTACCCACCGTATAGGAAGTATTAGACCCAGACATGGCGCACAATTATCGTGGCGCTCCGAAGTCAAATTCCACGTTAATGTATTCACACTCAGAATGTAAGTCTTCATTGATTGAAGATATACTTTACTTCGTGTGTTGCACATCTAAGTCATCAACATGCATAAGTGTTAGGATGTGTGCCTGATTACAGGACATTTGAGGATTCCAAGATATTTAGCTCACATCATAACTTCCAAAACCTTTTCTCATCCAAGGGCTTTGTGAAGATATCTGTCAGTTGCTCTTCAGTGTTGACGTGAATGATATCAATATCTTTCTTCATGACATGATCTCTGAGAAAGTGATGACGAATTTCAATGTGCTTTGTCTTCGAGTGCTGGACTGGATTCTTGGCAATCTTGATGGCGCTTTCGTTGTCGCAGAAGAGAGGTACTTGTTTCAGATTGATGACATAGTCCTTGAGAGTTTGCTTCATCCATAGAAGCTGAGCGCAGCAAGAACCAGCAGCAATGTATTCAGATTCAACAGTGGAGAGTGATACACAGTTCTGCTTCTTTGAAGACCAACAGACAAGTGATCATCCCAGAAAGTGACATGTGCCTGATGTAGACTTGCGATCCACCTTGTCACCAGCATAATCAGCATCCGAGAATCCAACCAGATCAAATTCTGAGCCCTTTGGATACCATAATCCTAGTGTTGGGGTGTAAGCCAAATATCGAAGAATTCGCTTCACAGCTAAGTGATGCGATTCCTTTGGTGCCGCTTGGAATTGAGCACACATGCAAACACTAAGCATAATATCTGGCCTAGATGCACATAGGTAAAGTAAAGAACCAATCATGGAGCGGGATACCTTTTGATCAAACTCTTTACCATTGTTGTTGGGACCCAGATGGTGTTTGGCTGGCATTGGCGTCGTGTAACCTTTGCAATCTTGCATTCCAAACTTCTTCAGGCAATCTTTGAGGTATTTTTCTTGTGATATGAAGATGCCATTCCTTTGCTGACGAATTTGAAGACCGAGGAAGAACTTCAGCTCACCCATCATGGACATCTGATATTGCTCTTGCATCATGTACCCAAACTCATCACTATATTTCTGATTGGTGCAGCCGAAGATAATGTCATCCACATAGATTTGACACACAAACAGTTCACCATCATATGTCTTCGTGAAGAGTGTGGGATTGAGGTATCCAGGTTTGAAACCTTTGCTCTTCAGGAAGTCTTTGATCGTATCATACCAAGCGCGAGGAGCTTGTTTGAGGCCATACAGTGCTTTGTTTAGCTTGTACACCATATCAGGATGTTTTGGATCTTCAAAGCCAGGAGGTTGTGCGACGTATACTTCTTCTTCATTCTTGCAATTGAGAAATGCACTCTTCACCTCCATTTGATATAGCAATATGTTGTGATGGTTAGCATAGGCTAGCAATATGCGAATAGCTTCAAGCCTAGCCACCGGAGCAAATGTTTCATCGAAGTCAATCCCTTCAACTTGAGTATATCCTTGAGCAACGAGACATGCTTTGTTTCTGACGACTTGACCATGCTCATCTTGCTTGTTTCTATATATCCATTTCGTGCCTATAATGTTATGCTTGCGAGGGTCAGGACGCTTGACAAGTTCCCAAACATTGTTCAGCTTGAACTGTTGAAGCTCTTCTTGCATAGCTTGAATCCATTCAGGTTCCATAAAGGCTTCAGCAACTTTCTTGGGTTCTGATATCGACACAAAAGAAAAGTGCCCACAGAAATTTGCTAACTGTGTTGCTCTGGAGCGAGTAAGTGGTCCGGGAGCATTGATGCTATCAATTATCTTTTCAATTTGTACTTCATTTGCAACACGAGGATGAACTGGACGAAGACTTTGCTCTTGCTGATCATTGTCATCATTGGGAGGATTGTCTTCAGCTGAGCAATGTCTTCAGGTTGGTTAGGTGCAGAAATGATAAGTTCCTCTTCAGGCTGTGCTTCAAAAGGCATGATTTCACCAGTTCCCATTAGCTTGATAGATTCGCTGGGTGGAGCTTCGTCTAGTGTGCTTGGCAGGAGCTCTCTTTGTGAACCATTGGTTTCATCAAACCGCACGTCCACAGTTTCGACGATTTTGTAGAGATAGAGGTTGAAGACTCTGTAAGAGTGCGAGTCCTTTCCGTAACCGAGCATGAAGCCTTCGTGAGCTTTGGGTGCAAATTTTGACTTGTGATGGGGATCCTTGACCCAGCACCTAGCTCCAAATACTCTGAAGTAACTGACATTTTGCTTCTTGCCAGTGAGGAGCTCATAGGATGTTTTATTCAGAAGCTTATGGATGTAAACACGGTTGATTACATGACATGCTGTATCAATAGCTTCAGGACGGAACTTTCTTGGTGTCTTGTATTCGTCGAGCATTGTTCGAGCCATCTCAATGAGGGTTCTGTTGTTGCGCTCTACGATGCCATTTTGCTGAGGTGTGTATGGAGCAGAGAACTCATGAGTGATTCCCATTGTATCCAGATAAAGATCAAGTCCGGTGTTCTTGAACTCAGTGCCGTTGTCACTTCTGATATGCTTGATGTTGACGCCATAATTGTTCATGGCTCGATTGGCGAAGCGTCTGAAGACATCTTGCACTTCAGTCTTGTAGAGAATTATGTGCACCCATGTATATCTT
This sequence comes from Triticum aestivum, assembly GCF_018294505.1. NCBI lineage: Eukaryota > Viridiplantae > Streptophyta > Magnoliopsida > Poales > Poaceae > Triticum > Triticum aestivum. The sequence goes on along the minus strand of NC_057801.1, from coordinate 477,567,156 downwards.
GAGTAATCATCAACAATGACGAAGCCATAGAGACAGGCAGTTGTTGTGAGGGTAGAGTAGTGAGTAGGGCCAAATAAGTCCATGTGTAGCAGCTCGAAGGGTTGAGATGTAGTCATGATTGTCTTCGAGGGATGCTTGACCCTCGTCATTTTTCCAGCTTCGCAGGCACCACACAAATGATCCTTCTTGAACTTGACGCCCTCGATGCCTATGACATGCTTCTTCTTGGCGAGAGTGTGTAAGTTCCTCATGCCAGCATGCCCCAACCTCCGATGCCAGAGCCAGCATTCTGAAGCTTTTGCAAGAAGACATACGGCAAGCTGTGGACCTGCTGAGAAATCTACCATGTATAGATCATCTTTCCGGTACCCTTCAAAGACTAGAGACTTGTCAGATTCCATAAGTACAAGGCAACGATATTTTCCAAATATCACAATCATGTTCAAGTCACAAAGCATTGAGATAGACATTAAGTTGAAACCAAGGGATTCAACAAGCATCACTTTATCCATGTGCTGATCCTTTGAGATTGCAACTCTACCTAGACCCAATACCTTGCTTTTACCAGTGTGAGCAAACGTGATGTGACTCTTGTCAAATGGACGTAAGGTTGAGTCCATGAGAAGACTTCAATCACCAGTCATATGATTAGTGCATCCGCTGTCCATAATCCATTCTGAAGCATGAGGTGTCATACCCTACAGTACAGTCAGGGGGATAGGCCTCACCAAGAGATGTGTGAAGCATAAACATTTGACGGGCAAGAGGATTATTGAAGCTTAGATCAAGATTAGGACTAATAGGATGAATGGCAAACGATTCAGGAACAAAATTGAAAGGATCGAGAAGAGGTGTCTAGAGGGGGGTGATTAGACACTAAGTGCCAAAAGTTGCAGTTTTTAATATTCTTAAGTTTAAGTGGAGTTTAAGCACAAGTTTAACAAACACAATACATATCAAGCAAGCAAGCAATGAGTATATGAGCAGCGGAAAGTAAAGCATGCAACTTGCAAGAATGTAAATGGAATGGTTTGGAGTATTCAAACGCAATTGGAGACACGGATGTTTTTGTCGTGGTTCCGATAGGTGGTGCTTTCGTACATACACATTGATTGAGACTTCAACCCACGGAGGGTAACGGTTGCGCGAGTCCACGGAGGGCTCCACCCACGAAGGGTCCACGGAGAAGCAACCTTGTCTATTCCATCATGGCCGTCGCCCACGAAGGACTTGCCTCACTAGCAGTAGATCTTCACTAAGTAGGCGATCTCCTTGCCCTTACAAACTCCTTGGTTCAACTCCACAATCTTGTCAGAGGCTCCCAAGTGACACCTAGCCAATCTAGGAGACACCACTCTCCAAGAAGTAACAAATGGTGTGTTGATGATGAACTCCTTGCTCTTGTGCTTCAAATGATAGTCTCCCCAACACTCAACTCTCTCTCACAGGATTTGGACTTGGTGGAAAGAAGAATTGAGTGGAAAGCAACTTGGGGAAGGCTAGAGATCAAGATTCATATGGTTGGAATGGAATATCTTGACCTCAACACATGAGTAGGTAGTTCTCTCTTAGAAAATGTGTATTGGAAGTGTAGATATGTTCTGATGGCTCTCTCCACGAATGAAGAGTGGGTGGAGGGGTATATATAGATTCCACACCAAATCTAACCGTTACACACAATTTGCCAAACTCGGTGTGACCGAATGGTTAAACTCGGTTGGACCGATTCAGCAAACCTAGTGACCGTCAGGATTTTCGGTGGGACTGAGATGCAACTCGGTAGGACCGATATGGTTAGGGTTAGGGCATAACGTAATCTCGGTGTGACCGATTACACAAACTCGGTGGGACCGATTTTGGTAATAAGCTAACCAGAGAGTTGATCAGGCAAACTCGGTGAGACCGATTACACAAACTCGGTGGGACCGATTTTGGTAATAAGCTAACCAGAGGGTTTGCATTATAATCTCGGTAGTACCGATTGCTCAAACTCGGTGAGACCGATTTTGGTAATGGACATACACAGAGAGATTACAATCCCATCTCAGTGAGACCGAGATCCCTATCGGTGAAATCGATTTGCTAGGGTTTGTGGCAGTGGCTATGACATCTGAAACTTGGTGGCGCCGGATAGAAAGAATCGGTGGGGCCGAGTTTGACTTTTGGTTTAGGTCATATGTGGATGTGGGAAGGTAGTTGAGTGTTTTGGAGCATATCACTAAGCACTTTGAGCAAGCATGCCATTAAGCAACACCTCGTCCCCTCTTGATAGTATTGGCTTTTCCTATAGACTCAATGTGATCTTGGATCACTAAACTAGAAAATGTAGAGTCTTGATCTTGAAGCTTGAGCCAATCCTTTGTCCTTAGCATCTTGAAGGGGTTCCACATCCTCTAGTCCATGCCACTCCATTGTTGAACTTATCTGAAACATACTAGGTAAAAGTGTTAGTCCATCAAGAGATATGTTGACATTAATTACCAAAACCACCTAGGGAGCACTTGTGCTTTCAAAAATACATAGTGAGACCATTTGGGCATTTGATCTTGCGCCCTACAAGATGTTTTAGGTCCCCAGCAATAGCATCAGACGCCTTTGATTTTCGGCTGGAGCCCTTTTGAGGGAGTCCTCGATTAGGGGGTGTCCGGATAGCCGGACTATATCTTCCGCCGGACTCCTGGACTATGAAGATACAAGATTGAAGACTTCGTCCCGTGTTCCTTGGCGTGGAAGGCAAGCTTGGCGATACGGATATGTAGATCTCCTACCATTGTAACCGACTCTGTGTAACCCTAACCCTCTCCGGTGTCTATATAAACCAGAGGGTTTTAGTCCGTAGGACAACAACAATCATACCATAGGCTAGCTTCTAGGGTTTAGCCTCCTTGATCTCGTGGTAGATCTACTCTTGTACCACCCATATCATCAATATTAATCAAGCAGGACGTAGGGTTTTACCTCCATCAAGAGGGCCCGAACTTGGGTAAAACATCGTGTCCCTTGTCTCCTGTTACCATCCGCCTAGACGCACAGTTCGGGACCCCCTACCCGAGATCCGCCGGTTTTGACACCGACATTGGTGCTTTCATTGAGAGTTCCTCTGTGTCGTCACTTTTAGGCCCGATGGCACCTCCGATCATCAACAGCGATGCAGTCCTGGGCGAGACTTTTCTCCCCGGACAGATCTTCGTCTTCGGCGGCTTCGCACTGTGGGCCAATTCGCTTGGCCATCTGGAGCAGATCGAAAGCTACGCCCCTGGCCATCAGGTCAGATTTGGAAGCTTGATCTATACGCCTGATATCCGTGAGATTTGATCTTCGACGGATTCGAGCCATAGCCAGGCGCGCCTCACTGTCATGATGAGCACGATCTAGCTCTGCCGCCGAACAGTGCCCTGGAGGCCGCACGCGCGTCAGCTCCGACCCTTAATTCGGAGCCAACTGCGCCGATCGAGGACGGGTGGTTGGACACCGCCTCGGGGGCTGCAATCTCTATAGCGATTGAGCTGAACACTAGCCCTGTCCTCTGCAAGACTCGTGACTCCAATGGGCAGGACTCCTCTCCGGACTCTGAGCCCTCCGCGCCCCTGCCGATCGAATCCGATTGGGCGCCGATCATGGAGTTCACCGCCGTGGACATCTTTCAGCACTCGCCCTTTGGGGACATTCTGAAGTCACTAAAGTCTCTCTCTTAATCAGGAGAGCCCTGGTCGGACTACGGTCAGCAAGGTTGGGATACGGACGACGAAGAAATTTAAAGCCCACGCACCATCCACTTTGTAGCCACTGTCGATGATTTAACCGACATGCTCGACTTCGACTCCGAAGACATCGATGGTATGGACGCCGATGCAGGAGACAATCAAGAACCAGCACCTATAGGGCACTGGAAAGCCACCTCTTCATATGACATATACATGGTGGATACCCCAAAAGAAGGAGATGGCGATGGAACAGCGGGGGATGACCCCTCCAAGAAACATCCTAAGTGTCGGCGTCAGCGGCGCCGCTTTAAATCCAGCCAAAGCAAAAATGGTGATTCCGGCACAGGAGATAATAACACTCCAGATAGCGCCGAAGAACACCCCCTCCAGCAAGATTCAGCACAGGAGGATGGAGAAGCCAGCCCTCGCGAGGGAGCGGCAGACAGAGAGGTCGAGGACGATAATTATATGCCTCCCTCCGAAGACGAGGCAAGCCTCGACAACGACGAATTCATCGTGCCAGAGGATCTCGTCGAACAAGAGCGTTTTAAACGCAGGCTTATGGCCACGGCAAGCGGCCTCAAGAAAAAACAGCAACAACTTAGAGCTGATCAAGATTTGCTAGCCGACAGATGGACTGAAGTCCTTGCGGCCAAAGAGTATGAACTCGAACGCCCCTCCAAGAGCTACCCAAAGCGCAGGTTGCTACCCCGATTAGAGGAGGAAGCACCTACATCACCAGCGCATGACATGGCCGACCGGCCACCTCGTGGCTGTTCAGAGAGGCCTCTCGGCCCTCCACTCAAGTCGCGTCCCGGCGCCGCTCAAAACATACCAAGGCACGGGAAAATGCGCCTGACCTACGAGATATATTGGAGGACAAGGCAAGGCAAAGAAGATCAATCTACGGATCGCGCGAGCGCCCCACGGCACGTGACGGTGATCGTCACTCCGGATATAACAAATCCGGCCGGGCCGAACACAATAGAGAAAGCATGTTTGAGATGCGTCGTGATATATCCCAATACAGAGGCGCCGCACACCCACTATGCTTGACAGATGAAGTAATGGATCATCAAATCCCCGAGGGTTTCAAACCTGTGAACATCGAATCATACGATGGCACTACAGATCCTGCGGTATGGATCGAGGATTATCTCCTTCACATCCACATGGCCCGCGGTGATGATCTACACGCCATCAAGTACCTCCCACTCAAACTTAAAGGACCAGCTCGGCATTGGTTTAACAGCTTGCCTGCAGAATCAATTGGTTGTTGGGAGGACCAGGAAGCCGCATTCCTTGACAACTTCCAGGGCACTTATGTGTGACCACCAGACGCCGATGACCTAAGCCACATAATTCAGCAGCCAGAGGAATCGGCCAGGCAATTCTAGACACGGTTCCTATCAAAGAAAAATTAAATAGTCGACTGTCCGGACGCAGAGGCCCTCACAGCCTTCAAACATAACATCTGTGACGAGTGGCTTGCCCGGCACCTTGGACAGGAAAAGCCGAAATCTATGGCAGCACTCATGACGCTCATGACCCGCTTTTGCGCGGGAGAAGACAGCTGGCTGGCTCGTAGCAATAACTTGACCAAGAACCCTGGTAATTCGGATACCAAGGACAACAGTGGAAGGACGCGTCGCAACAAGCAAAAGCGCCGCATTAACGGCGACAATTCTGAGGATACAGCAGTTAATGCCGGATTTAGAGGCTATAAATCCGGTCAGCGGAAAAAGCCATTCAAAAGAAATACTCAGGGCCCGTCCAGTTTGGACCGCATACTCGACCGCTTGTGCCAGATACATGGCACCCCCGAAAAGCCAGCCAATCACACCAACAGGGATTGTTGGGTGTTCAAGCAAGTAGGCAAGTTACATGCCAAAAATAGAGATAAGGGGCTGCATTGCGACGACGAGGAGGAGCCCCGGCCGCCGAACAACAGTGGACAGAAGGGCTTTCCCCCCACAAGTGCGGACGATGAACATGATATACGCAACCCACATCCCCAAGAGGGAGCGGAAGCGTGCGTTAAGGGACGTATATGCGATGGAGCCAGTCGCCCCAAAGTTCAACCCATGGTCCTCCTGCCCGATCACTTTTGATCGAAGGGACCACCCCACTAGCATCCGTCATGGCGGATTCACCGCATTGGTCCTAGACCCAATTATTGACGGTTTTCATCTCACAAGAGTCCTTATGGACGGCGGCAGCAGCCTGAACCTGCTTTACCAGGATACAGTGCGGAAAATGGGCATAGATCCCTCGAGGATTAAGCCCACGAAAACAACCTTTAAAGGCGTCATACCAGGTGTAGAGGCCAACTGTACAGGCTCAGTTACACTTGAAGTGGTCTTCGGATCTCCGGATAATTTCCGAAGCGAGGAGTTAATCTTCGACATAGTCCCTTCCGCAGTGGCTATCACGCACTGCTCGGGCGAACCGCAGTTGCAAAGTTCAATGCGGTACCGCACTACGCATACCTTAAGCTCAAGATGCCAGGCCCTCGAGGTGCAACACGGTCAATGGAAACACCGAACGCTCCCTCCGAACGGAGGAGCACACGGCGGCCCTCGCAGCGGAAGTACAAAGCAGCCTCTCAAGGCAGTTCTCCAGTCTGGCCGTTAAACGTCCGGACACTGTCAAGCGCGCCCGGAGTAACCTACAACAAGACTGCCTGGCACATTCCGAGCAGGTGTAGCAATGCGGCCCCAACCCCAGCCCTCGCGAAATAGCGAAACCAGTGCTCCGCGTACATCACTACGCTCTTGAGATACCATGGGCATAAGGGGAGGGGCACCATCACGGCACGCCTGAAATACGGCTTAAACCGCACTAGGGGCTGCCGATCTCTTCATTTTCTCTTACTTTCAGGACTCCATACTTTGGAAGACCTGTTCGGCAATACAACTGCCGCACAAATGATGCAAGAACCAGGGAAGCAGAAAAGCTACGCCACATTATAAGAACTCCCTGGTGGTCTCTATCACGAGCAGTATACCTGTTTCGCATAATATTCCGCAGCTTGCCCCTGGAAAGGACATGTTAAATAGTCCCACTTTTGCTTATCGCACTATTTGTATCGTTCTGCTTTGATCGCAACCTTTTTAATAAACAATGCATAGCTTTTGTCTATTATTGCATTAATCTCTTTCATATATGTTCATTAATGACATGTTGCACCCGTACACTCTGGTACGGCTAATACACCAGGGGCTTAAGTACCCCTCAATATGGTGTGAGAAGTCCAAACACTTTCACAAGTGCGGCACCCCGAACTTATAGCATTATATGCATCAGCTCCGAATCATGTCTTGGGTCAATAGTTGGGTTTGCCCGGCTCCTATGTTTTGGTGCCTTACGTTCTGTTATATCGGCTAAGGTAGCACTAGGAGAACTACTGCGATTGTGCCCCAGTTGAGCTAGGCGGAGCACCTCAGTAGAGAAAGCTAAAACTGACTGTCATGATAAAGCGAGAGACCGGTCGCTGTTCAAGAGGTTTTTCGAGTCCCTAAAGACTTATGCCGCTTAGAGCGAGGAGTCGGCTTTGTTCGGACAAAGGCGTGGATAGCGCCCCGAACTCGGTCTTCCGAATACTAGGGGCTTCACCGAAATTTAAAATTATAAGTGAGAGTGTTCAAGCATTATAGTCCGATTGCCTTGTAAGTTGTGCTGAGCGCCTCCCTCGAAGGACCCAAACATGGGAAAAAGAGCACTCAGATTTATCCCGAACACCCCAGCACTAGTGGCATGGGGGCAGAAGTCGACGACTCGCCATCTCTCAATTTTGATAAACAACCGCACAGAAGGTAATATTTTAAATTCAAAAAGCATTGCTTAGCGCATATGAACAAGTTTTCAGCGCACAGGACAAAACGAGCGAGTTTACTCAAATATTACATCCCTGGAACATTCATCCGCCATAAGGCGGGCACCCTTCAGAACACCCTCATAATACACCTCGGGCTTGCGATGCTCTTTCCCTAGCGGTGGCTCGTCCTTCACAAGCTTCTCAGCATCCAACCTGCCCCAATGCACCTTAGCACGGGCAAGGGCCCTATGGGCACCTTCGTTGCAGACGGAGTGCTTGATGACCTCGAGCCTTGGACAGGCCTCCACCAGTCGCCGCACCAGTCCGAAGTAGCTCCCAGGCAGAGCCTCTCCAGGCCACAACCGAACTATGAGGCCCTTCATGGCCTATTCGTCCACCTTGTGGAGCTCGACCAGTTGCTTCAGCTGGTCGCTCAGGGGCACAGGGTGTCCGACCTCAGCATACTAAGACCAGAACACCTTCTCCGTCGAGCTGCCCTCTTCGGCTCAGTAGAATGCGGCGGCATCGGATACGCTGCGGGGCAAATTTGTGAATGCTCCTGGAGAGCTCCGGATTCGGGTAAGTAACAAGTAATTCACTTTCACATGCTTGCTTTGCATAAAGAATGCCTTACCCGCCGGTATTTTGTTCACCACATCCACCTCCTGAAGGGCCTTCTTGGCTTCGTCCTTGGCAGACTTGGCAGTTTCAATGGCCGCCGCGAGCTCGGACGCTTGCTTCTTCGAGTCAAGCTCCAAACTCTCATGTTTTTTCATGAGAGCCTGGAGCTCTTGCCGCACCTCGCCGACCTGCGCCTCATACTTCTCCCGCTCGATGCGCTCTGAGGCCGCTCTCTTCTCGGCCTCGGACAATGCCTGCTTGAGGGTCGACACCTCTGTTGTGGCCCCTACAATAAGCCGTTAATCCTGTCATTTTCTGCAATTGCATCTTTTTTGTATTTTTCTATAAGGTATCTCTTACCTTCTTTCTCCTCGAGCTACCGCTTGGCAAGGTCGAGCTCTTGCTCGGAACGCTCGAGGCCCTGCTTCAGGGCGCCCACCTCCGCAGTCAGTGTGGCGGTCGCTAGCAGCGAAGCCTGCATACACATATTGACTCTTTTCTGTTAGACTCCTACGAATTTTATTAGATCCTCTATTCAGTTTTTCTTTCTGAACGCCAAACAGAGCATCAGGGGCTACTGTCTATGCGGTAGTATTTTTACATATTTTTCACTTACCTCAAAGCCTATTAGAAGGCTGGCACAAGCTTCAGTCAGTCCGCTCTTGGCGGACTGAACCTTCTGGATCACCGCACTCATAATAGTGCGGTGCTCCTCGTCGATGGAGGCGCCCTTAAGCACCTCCAGTAGATTGTCCGGTGCCTCCGGTTGGACGGGGCCCACCGGCTCAGTAGGCTTGCTCCTCTTGGAAGGAGTTCGCCTGCCGCACTTCGGAACCGTTGAGGATTCCGGCGCGGTGCCCAGAGCAAAGCCGGACTTGGAGCCCTGGGGGGTCTTATCCCCTTTACTCCTGGAGTCCGGGAGGACGCCTTGCGGCTCCTCCAGGACCACCTCCTCTTGGCTTGGAACCTGTTGCGACGCCACTTCGGCATCGTCCGTAGGGCGGGGGGAGGTATCTGTCGGAAGTGAATTCACATCCGACGAATTCTGGGAGCCGCTCGACGACTCGTCGAGCCCGGCCTTGGGCGGACTGCATAATCGTATTCGACATAAGGAAAGATTGTGCCATAAAGGAATGCTATGAGTTACTCTGGTATCCGAATACTTACGATTTCGCCAGGCGCTTGGCCCTGTGCGGCCACTCCTCTTCGCCATCATCGGCGTCGATGGAGTAGTTCGGAGGAGGGGCCTTCCTCTTCTTGGACCCTTCGGCCTCCCCGGACGGGGCGGCCTTCCTCTTCTTTCCTCCCCCCGCTGGAGGGGGAGAGGCTTCTTCTTCCTCCTCCTTGTCTTCACGGGAGGATTGCGTCTCGAATTCGTCGAACGATGAATCCGACACCACCATACGCCGGGAACTCTTTCGAGTTCCCGTGGCCTTCTTTTTGGCCTTCTTCTCCGGCACCACGTAGGGTGCCGGAACCAGCAGCTTCGCTAAGCGAGCATTGGCTGGGTCTTTGGGCAAGGGAGCCGGACAGTCGATCTGTCCGGACTTCACCCGCCAATCCTGTCAAAGGTAAGGGAGCTTAGATCCCGCATAGGGTCAAACTATGAAAAACTAAATACCCTGTAAAAGGTAAAGATAGCTCACCGCACTAGCTTGACGCTGTGTGCTGAATCCGCGATCCTCGGAAGCGGATGCAGGGGCCCCGGCGCCCTTGAATAGCACCTTCCATACATCTTCGTACATCGTGTCGAAGAGCCTGCTCAAAGTTTGGTGCTGCGCCGGGTCGAACTCCCACAGATTGAAGGCCCGTTGTTGACACGGGAGGATCCGGCGGACGAGCATAACCTGGACTACATTGACAAGCTTGAGCTGCTTGTTCACCAGGGTTTGGATGCATGTTTGCAGTCCAGTCACCTCTTCTTTGTAGCCCCATGACAGGCCCGTCTCTTTCCAGGACATGAGCCGTGTGGGGGGTCTGGACCAGAACTCGGGGGCTGCGATCCATTTAGGATCGCGCGGCTCGGTGATGTAAAACCACCCCAATTGCCACCCCTTTAGGGACTCCACAAAGGAGCCCTCGCGCCATAGGACGTTGGGCATCTTGCCCGCCATGGCACCTCCGCGCTCTGCTTGGGTGCCGCGCACCACCTTCGGCTTGACTTTAAAAGTCTTGAGCCAAAGACCGAAATGGGGGCGGATGCAGAGGAAAGCCTCGCACACGATGATAAACGCCGAGATGTTGAGGATGAAGTTCGGGGCCAGATCGTGGAAATCCAGACCATAGTAGAACATGAGCCCCCGGACAAATGGGTGGAGAGGAAAGCCCAGTCCGCGGAGGAAATGGGGGAGGAACACCACCCACTCATGGGGCCTGGGGGTGGGGATGAGCTGCCCCTCTTCGGGAAGCCGGTGCGCGATGTCGTCAGACAAGTATCCGGCCTTCCTTAGCTTTTTTATGTGTCCCTCCTTGACAGAGGAGACCATCCACTTGCCTCCCGCTCCAGACATGGCTGGAGAAGGTCGAGGTGGGAAGTGCGGACTTGGGCGCTGGAGCTCGAGTGCACGGACAATGGATAGGCAAAGGAGGAAGAAGGCGTAGGTGAGAAAGGTGGATCCTTATCCCCTTATATGGGCGGATGCAACTATGCGTCCCCACCAGCTTGATAAAACTCGCTTATCTCCCAAGCGCCGCAATTAATGGCGCGGTTGGGTTACCCACGCCCGTATTGATGAGAATCCCAGAATGAGGGGACACGATCTCTGCTTCGACGTGACGTGCCAAGGAAACTGCCTCGCTAAATGCGCTGAGGTGGGACAGTGAAAACGATTCGAATAAAGGCTTGGCCATGGTGTGATGTCATGCCACGGAATACATCAGCAGATTAGATCTGTGTAAATATTATTCTCTCTATGGCAATATGTGGAAACTTTTTTTGCAGAGCCGGACACTATCCTTGTGTTCGAAATCTTCTACAAAGTACTTGGAGGAGGAACCCGCCTTGCAATGCCGAAGACAACTTGCGTGCCGGACTCGTCGTCATTGAAGCCTGGTTCAGGGGCTACCGAGGAAGTCCTGGATTAGGGGGTGTCTGGATAGCCGGACTATATCTTCCGCCAGACTCCTGGACTATGAAGATACAAGATTGAAGACTTCGTCCCGTGTCCGGAAGGGACTTTCCTTGGCGTGGAAGGCAAGCTTGGCGATACGGATATGTAGATCTCGTACCATTATAACCGACTCTGTGTAACCCTAACCCTCTCCGGTGTCTATATAAACCGGAGGGTTTTAGTACGTAGGACAACAACAATCATACCATAGGCTAGCTTCTAGGGTTTAGCCTCCTTGATCTCGTGATAGATCTACTCTTGTACTACCCATATCATCAATATTAATCAAGCAGGACGTAGGGTTTTACCTCCATCAAGAGGGCCCGAACCTGGGTAAAACATCGTGTTCCTTGTCTCCTATTACCATCCGCCTAGACGCACAGTTCGGGACCCCCTACCCGAGATCCGCCGGTTTTGACACTGACACCTTTCCCTTGGCACCACGTGCCATGAAGCAGTAGGTGGGAGCAGGGTCATCCTGATCATTAGCGTCAGCGTTGGTGTGGAAGTCATTGTCTTCAGTGTTGAAGATGGACTTGGCAACATAGGCTGTAGCTAGAGCCAGACTTGCAACGCCAGGGTCAGACACCTCCTCAGACTCCACCTCCGCCTCCTCAGAAGCAGACTCCTCCTCTGAATCCATCTCCTTGCAAACAAAAGCACGAGCCTTGCCAGATGAGCTCTTCTTATGACATGAAGACTTGGATGAGGACTTGGAAGAAGACTTTGAAGATCTCTTCTTATTCTTGTCATCAGAATCATATTCCTTGCTCTTCTTCTTCTTCTTCTTCTCATTGTCCCACAGTGGACACTCAGAGATATAGTGTCCAGGTTTCTTGCACTTGTGACATGTTCTCTTCTTGTAGTCATGAGTGGAAGCTTCATCATTCCTTGAGCTGGATCGTGAATACTTTCTGAAGCCTTTCTTCTTAGTGAACTTCTAGAACTTCTTCACAAGCATAGCAAGTTCCTTTCCAATGTCTTCAGGGTCATCAGAACTGCAGACAGATTCTTCTTCAGATGAGGAAACAACTTTTTCCTTCAAAGCACGAGTTCGGCCATAGTTGGGACCATAGATATCTCTTTTCTCAGACAGCTGGAACTCATGTGTGTTGAGCCTCTCAAGTATATCAGACGGATCGAGTGTCTTGAAGTCAGGGTGTTCTTGTATCATGAGGGCAAGGGTGTCAAAGGAGCTGCCAAGTGATCTCAGTAGTGTCTTGATGATTTCATGCTTGGTAATCTCAGTGGCGCCGAGAGCACGAAGCTCATTTGTGATGTCAGTGAGGCGATCAAACGTGAGCTGGACATTTTCATTGTCATTTCTCTTGAAGCGGTTGAAGAGGTTGCGAAGCACACTGATCCTTTGATCTCTCTGGGTTGAGACACCTTCGTTGACCTTGGACAGCCAATCCCAGACTAGCTTCGACGTTTCCAGAGCACTCACGCGGCCATACTGTCCTTTGGTCAGATGACCACAGATGATGTTCTTGGCAGTAGAGTCCAGTTGAATGAACTTCTTGACATCAGCAGGAGTGACACCTTCACCAGTCTTGGGAACACCGTTCTTGACGACATACCAGAGGTCGACATAAATGGCTTCAAGATGCATGCGCATCTTATTCTTCCAGTAGGGATATTTAGTTCCATCGAAGACGGGGCAAGCAGCGGAGACTTTGACTATCCCTGCAGTCAACATAGCTAAAACTCCAGGTGGTTAAACCGAATCACACAGAACAAGGAGTACCTTGCTCTGATACCAATTGAAAGTGCTAGTTATCGACTAGAGGGGGGTGAATATGCGATTTTTATGTAAGTCTTCAAAACATGGAAGTTTCAAAGACAAACAATAGAAATAAACCTATAGATATGCAGCGGAAGATAAACTACACTAAGCAAGCCATAGTCAAGTATGCAATAACGTGAGAGTACGAAGACTAATAGCAGCTAGGTAGTAAGGATCAGGATGGAAGATAGTATTAAGCCAAATAACAATAGTAGTCAAGCAATGAAGTCAAACAGGTTCAGCAAACATGCAATGACTTCACGAAGACAAACTCTAAGTAAAGAGAGGGAGAGGATAGAACCAGTCACTTGTTGAGGACACATGATTTGTTGGACCAGTTCTAGTTGCTGTGACAACTGTACGTCTGGTTAGGGAGGCTGAGATTTAACTCAGAAGACCGCGTCTTCACCTTATTCCCCTTGAGCTAAGGACACCCAGTCCTCGCCCAATTACTCTGGTAAGTCTTCAAGGTAGACTTCCAAACCTTCACAGACATCGTTCACCGGCGATCCACAACGACTCTTGGATGCTCAGAACGCGACGCCTAACCGGCTGGAGGATTCACAGTCCTCAAGTGTAATAAGTCTTCAGGTCATGCAGACAGAAAGATTTCACTGATGCCTAACACTCTTTGGCTCTGGGTGTTTGGGCTTTGTCCTCACAAGGATTTCTCTCTCTCAAAGCCTTCAGAGGTGGGTTGCTCTCAAACGACAAAAGCCGTGCACTAACTCTGAGCAGCCACCAATTTATGGTGTAGGGGTTGGGCTATTTATAGCCACTAGGCAACCCGACCTGATATGTCCGAAATGACCCTGGGTCACTAAGGAACTGACACGTGTTCCAACGGTCAGATTTCAAACACACACGACAACTTTACTTGGGCTACAAGTAAAGCTGACTCATCTAGCTCTGGATAAGATTTGCTCTCATTGTCTTCGCTCGAAGACATAGGATTTGGGTTGAGCATCACTTCAGTCACTCTGACTTTGTTCACTTGGACCCCACATAACAGTACGATGGTTCCTATGACTCAACAAAGAAGAAAAGGAAACAACAAAACGACTAAGTCCTCACGCTCCATAGTCTTCACTCAATGTCTTCTCATGTCACAGTCTTCAATATGAATATCTTCATATACCACCATTGTCGTCAATGTCTTCATACATTTTTAGGGGTCATCTCCGGTAGGTAAACCGAATCAATGAGGGACTACTACCTGTGTTATCCTGCAATTCTCACAAACACATTAGTCCCTCAACCAAATTTGTCGTCAATACTCCAAAACCAACTAAGGGTGGCACTAGATGCACTTACAATCCCCCCCCTTTTCGTGATTGATGACAAACTGGTTGAAGTTTTCAACGGGGATAAAGTATGTGGAATGTAAAGGATTTAGGAATTGTCTTCATAAGTGGCAAAGGCTCCCCCTGAAGATGCGCATATAAGTAATTTGCTTTTGGAATGCAAATGCACATGGCTGGTTGTACTTGTGGAGATCCTCTTCAACTTATGATGGCAATTCATCATGCATGATAAGATGTAACGAAGATAATGACATGCATAATGAAAAATGGACGTCTGCAAGATGACCTAAGTGCGGAAGTTATCATCGCACATGCGGAATTTATCATCGCATCACAGAATAGCAAATAAGTAGCAGACGACCATCGAGTTTAAGTGTTACAACTCAAAGAACCAAATGTATCAAAAGCGAGAGTGGTAAACACTAGGCAAAATATAAAGCAACCGCCATATGGACCCGCTTGAAGACTATCAAACTCATATGCTTCTCCCCCTTTTGTCAGTAAGGACCAAAAAGGTTTGAAGACATAGAGCATCTACTCGTTCCCATGAGGAGTAGGTGAAACAGCAGGGTCGTCGGTGTTGTTTGGCGGTGCAGACGAACTTGGTGCAGTGTCGATTCGCGCAGAAGTAGGGGGCGGTGAAGTAGCATCGTCTTCATCATCGATCACTCTGGCATTCACAGTTACCGCGGAGGAAGAATTGTCGGAGTCTTCAAGGGATGGAGTTCGACGTAGGACATCATTCTGTGGAGGAGTGGAATCAAACTTGAATTTTTCAGTGAAACCATCGTCTTGAAGATCTGCTTCAGCACTGAGCAGGTTCAAACTCTTCCATGAGCGTCGACAGGTCTCATGAGTCACAAAAGCGTTCTTGGTGGCAAGATTACGAATGCGATTGACGTCCACCAATAGACTTTGCATCTGTCGTTTAAGCCAGTCGTGATGTTTATCGTGTTTCTGATGCAGTGCCACAAGAAGTTCTCGGTCATTCAAAACACGAGAGCGCTTGCGAGGCCTTTGGGGAATGGTGCTATCAGTAGCTTTGGTTTGCGCACGTTGAGTCAAGCGAGTAATTCCAGCCAATGGATAGACACGAGCGACAGCTTGAACTCCTTCAATGTTTTGCGTGAAGCTTTGATGATCAGCATTATGAAGACTAAGAGGCTCCTTGGCAGGTTCTGGATATATGGCTTCAACAGACAGATCAACTTCTGGCAAAAAGATGATATGATTGCGTGCAGAGGGTTGATAGTTGAAGGCAGAGTGGAGCTTGATCAGACGCATGATCCAGGGAGCATAGAACTTCAAACCAAAAATGTCTGATCCTGATGCAGCAAGTTGGCGGATAAAGAAGTCTTGTGCATTGAAGCTTTTGCCATGAAGAATATGAAAGACCAAAGTCTTCATTGCGCCTTCCAGCTTGGCATGTGGAGAATGTCCTTTGATGGGCCAGAGAATTCGCCTGATAATGTAATAGATGGTGCGGGGCAGATACTCAAGGTCTTCAACAAAGAACTCCTTAGTATATTCAGCATCTGGAGGCAAAGGCTTCATCATGCTAAGCATCTGACTCATGTTGGGTTCAGGCTTGTGAAAGATGCTTTCCATAGCAGCATTGTGAAGCTGACAACCAGGTTCATAAAGATCACCTGCAGTGGGCAGGCCAGTAAGCTCAATGACATCAAAGGCTTTGGCTTCATGATGAACATTGCCTGTCATCCACTCAAGGACCCAAGTCTTCGGATCCCTGTTGTAGCCACGAATATGAAGAGTGGCATAGAATTGCAGCAGCAATTCTTCATTCCAGTGCTCCTTATTAGTGACGAGCTGCAGTAAGCCAGACTCTCTGAAGCAATCCAGAGCTTCTTCCAAACAGGGCAGACCAGTTATGGCTTCAGTGTCAAGACGCATATGTGGAAAAATGCGACCTTGATTGTACAGAATGCATGAGTAATAACTGCGCTGCTGGTAGCTCCAGAACCGATCAAAAGATATTTTTGCCTTAGAGTAGGGGTTCTTGGCGCTATCAAAGAAGGTGTTGTGTGCTTTGAAGCCATTGATATTGAATGATCCAGGTGCTGATGCAGTACCTGGAAACCTAGGCAGCCTTGACATTGGCTTCTGAACCTGAGGCATGTGCTCGACGTGATAGTCAAATTGGGGAACACTTGACGTGCAACAGATTGGTGGTGCACTTCTCCTTCTGGAACGCTCGAAAGAGGGACTTGGGGCCTTGGTCCTTTGCGAAGCCTGCGTAACGCTGGCGACGCCTGAGGAGATGGAGTTGGCTGGGCCTCAAAGTCAGCCTGTTCTTCTTGCATAGGTGGTGTGACTTGATGTTGGGGAGTACGCGGGGTGTCTTGTTGTTGTGGGTGATCAGCCCATGATGCATCCTGAGCAATTGGCGTTAGAGGACGACCAATGCTGATGAGTTCTCTGTTCGTGAGAACAGGCGATGATACCAAGTTGCGTTCGATCTGAGGAAGAACTACATCATCTTCAACATTGTCATGGTGACCAATGTCTTCAGCAGCGGTGGGGTCAACTGCTGGAATGTCTTCAGCTTCAGGAGCCTCTATGGAAGCAGGCTCATGAACTATCATACGTCGTTCCTAATGAGAAGAGTCAGGACGAGCAACTGAGATGGGTTAAACAACTAGGGGCTCTGTGGGAGCAGCCCGATCCTTCTTGGTCTTGCGCTTCTTCTTGGAAGGAGCAACATCAGAGGCTTTAGGATTTTTCCTCTTTCTGGCTTCACCCTCGGCAGTCCTCGTCTTCTTCAGTTCTGAAGTGGTTGACCTGACCTTTGGCTTCGAGCCAGTCATGCTGCTTGGGAAGACTATGCGAGGTTCTTCCTGCCTTGAAGGTGTAGATTGGTCAGTTGATGGCTTCTTATTCTTTGCAGCCATTCTGGGGTCGATGCCAGGACGACCAAGAGCCTTGCGCTTCTCTGCCTCATTGTAGGTTTGCACACACTTGTCAGCCAGGCTCTTCATGCGCTCACGAGAACCTTTAGCTTCTTCACGCTTCTTGAGAAAGGCTTCTTTGAGCTCGTGCAGCATGATCTTGAAGTTTTTGACATCTTGCACGCTGAGCTTTGCCACGTGCTTCTTGAACTGAGCTTTCTCATAGTCGATCTTGTGCTTCAGTTCAACGATGCGCTAAGCAAGAGCTAGCTCAGAAGCAATAGTGCCATTGAAAGAGACGCTGAGACCAATGGGAAGTTACAGATCTTCAAAGCTGAGGTTGGGAGTGTCAAACCACTCATCAATGAAGTCATGGATTATTGCCACATCAAAGAGAGGAAAATCATTGAAGATTTCTGCTTCTTCCTTGCTCTTGATCAGTTGCTCAAGAGCGTCATCTGCAAGGTCTTCATCACTAGACAAATCAATGTGTTCGTCACGCAGAATGGCAGCATGGGTCAAGGTCTGATTAGTATTCTTGACGATTTTCTTTTTCTTCTCCGTCTTCTTGGAGATACGTGATAGATCTTTAGACTGCACACTGTCTTCAGGAGGTGCAGTAGCCAGTGGCTTCACACGTGAAGCTTTTGGAGGAGCAACTGACCTTGAAGCTTTAGCCTTCTTCTGCTTCTGCGGCTTTGGAGTAGGAGCAGGGGCTTCATCCGTGTCAGCATCATCATCAGAATGATCCACTTTTGCACCTTGAACAGAGATGTGAGTGATGAGGCCATCAAGGTTGTAGAAGGTTCCGATGAGATTGGGTTCAGCATCGCGTGTGCCGTCAGCCCGGGGAGCAGGAGGACCAGGATTGAAGCCTAACCCCAAAGAATCTTTGTTCTTCTTTGCTGAGGCTTTTGCAAACTGATAATTCCGCTTGAAAAGATCGTCATCTCGACACCACAAGAGAGAAGTGGGGTCGGCGTTGGCAGGCTATGGTCCACGGACCATACAGGGATAGAAACCCTGTGCAATAGCTTCAGCTCTGTTCCTGGGTGGAAGATTTCTGTACAAAATATCGCCCTAGGGCCGCTTGATAGCATTCTTCTCAGCATACTCCTTGGTGACGAAGTTGTACTTGAACCATTGTTCAGCCCAATATCATCGAATCCATTGGATTCGTGTCTTGCACTGATTATAGTCCTCTTTAGGATCTGTCTTGTAAAGCTCTGAGAGGTCATCAGGCAAATCTCTTGATGTTCCCCCACGATGATGTCTGCCACCCTTCCTTACTGATTCCTCTGCAGCCATGAACTTGAAACTGAAAGGCTTCAACACGTTCAAAGGCTTCAATGGCTTTCGCTTGCTGGAGAAACAGGAACTGGCTTCGGGAGAGTTAATTTATGCTGTAAGAATTCTGCAAACGAATGCAGACTATGAGAACCAAGGGATTCTCCCACGGACATGTACCTGTGACAACATTTGAGATGCGAGGGAAGGGGAAGAGGTCATATGCATTCTCATAAGATTTTGAAGATAAATCAGTTTGAAGACATTGACCTCATGATGCGAAGACATTCACTTATATGTTGAGAGTTGGTTCCAGATTTGTACGAATCCGCGAATAAGTACAAGTGAGGAATCTAACTAGATGTGAAGCTTAAGTGAATATACTAGGCAGTATGAGATGCAGACAAGATAGATCTAACATTGTATAGGCAGAAACCTATTTTGGCAAACATGATGAATCTTTGAGGATCAAAAAGATGGTAAAAATAGACTTGTATTTACCACGCGAAGAACTGCTAGATGGGAAGAGTAGGAGATCGAGCTGTTCAATCCACCGTGCCCTAACTTGGCGACGGAGGACACCTACGGCGGCGGCGGCGGAGAGGACGATGTCCGCGGCCGGCGTGAGGACGGCGTCGGAGAAGTCGCGGCAGCTAAGCGCTTCGTCGCCGACGTCGTCGAGAGCTAGCGGTGGCACTAGGGTTTTGACGAGGTGGAGAGGTGGAAGAAGGTTTTCTTGACCGCAGGGGACATGTATTTATAAGGAAGTGTGTGGCACAATGCAATTACGCAGGTGCCCCTGGAGGTTCACATCTGAGGGGCACGTGGCAAGCATGCAACATACTCAGAGTTGTCCCACGTTCCCACGCCCGCCAGGTTTGTCGGATGGTCGTTCCGGCTTCTCCGGATTACAGGCATTAAGGATGAATCATTTAAAACAGACTTAATGTTTGTCTCTGTATCTTCTGCTGACAAGGACGCAGAGAAGACATTTGACAGTTTCAATAGAATGCATATGATTTGGACAGATAGAGTTTGAGATAGAAAGCACAGAGAGATTAGGGTACGATCACATTCACTTAGTTCAAAAAGATTCAACAAGGAAGACATAGCTATAAGTGAATGTTGTAGAGGACAGAAAACTAGTATATATATCAGAAAGCAATCAAATCAATATAGTGAAGATAATCATGAAGACAAGTTGAAATTGAAGTCAAACCAAATGCGAAGACATAGCAAATGTAACGCCATGAGTGAAACACTTTAAACAGAGAAATTTGGTGGTGTCGTTACCCACCGTATAGGAAGTATTAGACCCAGACATGGCGCACAATTATCGTGGCGCTCCGAAGTCAAATTCCACGTTAATGTATTCACACTCAGAATGTAAGTCTTCATTGATTGAAGATATACTTTACTTCGTGTGTTGCACATCTAAGTCATCAACATGCATAAGTGTTAGGATGTGTGCCTGATTACAGGACATTTGAGGATTCCAAGATATTTAGCTCACACTGTAACTTGCAAAACCTTTTCTCATCAAAGGGCTTTGTGAAGATATCTGCCACTTGTTCTTCAGTGTTGACGCGAATGATATCAATATCTTTCTTCATGACATGATCTCTGAGAAAGTGATGACGAATTTCAATGTGCTTTGTCTTCGAGTGCTGGACTGGATTCTTGGCAATCTTGATGGCGCTTTCGTTGTCGTGGAAGAGAGGTACTTGTTTCAGATTGATGCCATAGTCCTTGAGAGTTTGTTTAATCCATAGGAGCTAAGCGCAGCAAGATCCAGCAGCAATGTATTCAGATTCAACAGTGGAGAGTGATACACAGTTCTGCTTCTTTGAAGACCAACAGACAAGTGATCGTCCCAGAAAGTGACATGTGCCTGATGTAGACTTGCGATCCACCTTGTCACCAGCATAATCAGCATCCGAGAATCCAACCAGATCAAATTCTGAGCCCTTTGGATACCATAATCCTAGTGTTGGGGTGTAAGCCAAATATCGAAGAATTCGCTTCACAGCTAAGTGATGCGATTCCTTTGGTGCCGCTTGGAATTGAGCACACATGCAAACACTAAGCATAATATCTGGCCTAGATGCACATAGGTAAAGTAAAGAACCAATCATGGAGCGGTATACCTTTTGATCAAACTCTTTACCATTGTCGCCGGGACCCAGATGTTGTTTAGCTGGCATTGGCGTCGTGTAACCTTTGCAATCTTGCATTCCAAACTTCTTCATGAAATCTTTGAGGTATTTTTCTTATGATATGAAGATGTCATTCCTTTGCTGATGAATTTGAAGACCGAGGAAGAACTTCAGCTCACCCATCATGGACATCTGATATTGCTCTTGCATCATGTACCCAAACTCATCACTGTATTTCTGATTGGTGCAGCCAAAGATAATGTCATCCACATAGATTTGACACACAAACAGTTCACCATCATATGTCTTCGTGAAGAGTGTGGGATCGAGGGATCCAGGTTTGAAACCTTTGCTCTTCAGGAAGTCTTTGATCGTATCATACCAAGCGCGAGGAGCTTGTTTGAGGCCATACAGTGCTTTGTTTAGCTTGTACACCATATTAGGATGTTTTGGATCTTCGAAGCTAGGAGGTTGTGCGACATATACTTCTTCTTCAATCATGCCATTGAGAAATGAACTCTTCACATCCATTTGATATGGCAAGATCTTGTGATGGTTAGCATAGGCTAGCAATATGCGAATAGCTTCAAGCCTAGCCACAGGAGCAAATATTTCATCGAAGTCAATCCCTTCAACTTGAGTATATCCTTGAGCAACGAGACGTGCTTTGTTTCTGACGACTTGACCATGCTCATCTTGCTTGTTTCTATATATCCATTTTGTGCCTATAATGTTATGCTTGCGAGGGTCGGGACGCTTGACAAGTTCCCAAACATTGTTCAGCTTGAAATGTTGAAGCTCTTCTTGCATAGCTTGAATCCATTCAGGTTCCATAAAGGCTTCAGCAACTTTCTTGGGTTCTGATATTGACACAAAAGAAAAGTGCCCACAGAAGTTTGCTAGATGTGTTGCTCTGGAGCGAGTAAGTGGTCCGGGAGCATTGATGCTATCAATTATCTTTTCAATCTGTACTTCATTTGCAACACGAGGATGAATTGGACGAAGACTTTTCTCTTGCTGATCATTGTCATCATTGGGAGGGTTGTCTTCAGGCTGAGCATTGTCTTCAGGTTGGTTAGGTGAAGAAATGATAAGTTCCTCTTCAGGCTGTGCTTCAGAAGGCATGATTTCACTAGTTCCCATTAGCTTGATAGATTCGCTGGGTGGAGCTTCGTCTAGTGTGCTTGGCAGGAGCTCTCTTTGTGAACCATTGGTTTCATCAAACCGCACATCCACAGTTTCGACAATTTTGTAGAGATAGAGGTTGAAGACTCTGTAAGAGTGCGAGTCCTTTCCGTAACCGAGCATGAAGCCTTCGTGAGCTCTGGGTGCAAATTTTGACTTGTGATGGGGATCCTTGACCCAGCACCTAGCTCCAAATACTCTGAAGTAACTGACATTTGGCTTCTTGCCAGTGAGGAGCTCATAGGATGTTTTATTCAGAAGCTTATGGATGTAAACACGGTTGATTACATGACATGCTGTATCAATAGCTTCAGGCCAGAACTTTCTTGGTGTCTTGTATTCGTCGAGCATTGTTCGAGCCATCTCAATGAGGGTTCTGTTCTTGCGCTCTACGATGCCATTTTGCTGAGGTGTGTATGGAGCAGAGAACTCATGAGTGATTCCCATTGTATCCAGATAAAGATCAAGTCCGGTGTTCTTGAACTCAGTGCCGTTGTCACTTCTGATATGCTTGATCTTGACGCCATAATTGTTCATGGCTCGATTGGCGAAGCGTCTGAAGACATCTTGCACTTCAGTCTTGTAGAGAATTATGTGCACCCATGTATATCTTGAGTAATCATCCACAATGACGAAGCCATAGAGACAGGCAATTGTTGTGAGGGTAGAGTAGTGAGTAGGGCCAAATAAGTCCATGTGTAGCAGCTCGAAGGGTTGAGATGTAGTCATGATTGTCTTCGAGGGATGCTTGACCCTCGTCATTTTTCCAGCTTCGCAGGCACCACACAAATGATCCTTCTTGAACTTGATGCCCTCGATGCCTATGACATGCTTCTTCTTGGCGAGAGTGTGTAAGTTCCTCATGCCAGCATGCCCCAGCCTCCGATGACAGAGCCAGCATTCTGAAGCTTTTGTAAGAAGACATACGGCAAGCTGTGGACCTGCTGACAAATCTACCATGTATAGATCACCTATCCGGTACCCTTCAAAGACTAGAGACTTGTCAGATTCCATAAGTACAAGGCAACGATATTATCCAAATATCACAATCATGTTCAAGTCACAAAGCATTGAGACAGACATTAAGTTGAAACCAAGGGATTCAACAAGCATCACTTTATCCATGTGTTGATCCTTTGAGATTGCAACTCTACCTAGACCCAATACCTTGCTTTTACCAGTGTCAGCAAATGTGATGTGACTCTTGTCAGATGGACGTAAGGTTGAGTCCATGAGAATACTTCGATCACCAGTCATATGATTAGTGCATCCGCTGTCCATAATCCATTCTGAAGCATGAGGTGTCATACCCTACAGTACAGTCAGGGGGATAGGCCTCGCCAAGAGATGTGTGAAGCATAAACATTTGACGGGCCCGCGGATTATAGAAGCTCAGATCAAGATTAGGACTGATAGGATGAATGGCAAACGATTCAGGAACAAAATTGAAAGGATCGAGAAGAGGTGTTTAGAGGGGGGGTGATTAGACACTAAGTGCCAAAAGTTGCAGTTTTTAATATTCTTAAGTTTAGTGGAGTTTAAGCACAAGTTTAACAAACACAATACATATCAAGCAAGCAAGCAATGAGTATATGAGCAGCGGAAAGTAAAGCATGCAACTTGCAAGAATGTAAAGGGAAGGGTTTGGAGTATTCAAACGCAATTGGAGACACGGATGTTTTTGTCGTGGTTCCGATAGGTGGTGCTATCGTACATCCACGTTGATGGAGACTTCAACCCACAGAGGGTAACGGTTGCGCGAGTCCACGGAGGGCTCCACCCACGAAGGGTCCACGAAGAAGCAACCTTGTCTATTCCATCATGGCCATCGCCCACGAAGGACTTGCCTCACTAGCGGTAGATCTTCACGAAGTAGGCGATCTCCTTGCCCTTACAAACTCCTTGGTTCAACTCCACAATCTTGTCGGAGGCTCCCAAGTGACACCTAGCCAATCTAGGATACACCACTCTCCAAGAAGTAACAAATGGTGTTTTGATGATGAACTCCTTGCTCTTGTGCTTCAAATGATAATCTCCCCAACACTCAACTCTCTCTCACAGGATTTGGATTTGGTGGAAAGAAGATTTGAGTGGAAAGCAACTTGGGGAAGGCTAGAGATCAAGATTCATATGGTTGGAATGGAATATCTTGACCTCAACACATGAGTAGGTAGTTCTCTCAGAAAATGTGTATTGGAAGTGTAGATATGTTCTGATGGATCTCTCCATGAATGAAGAGTGAGTGGAGGGGTATATATAGCCTCCACACAAAATCTAACCGTTACACACAATTTGCCAAACTCGGTGGGACCGAATGGTTAAACTCGGTCGGACCGATTCAGCAAACCTAGTGACCGTTAGGTTTTCGGTGGGACTGAGATGCAACTCGGTAGGACCGATATGGTTTGGGTTATTGCATAACGTAATCTCGGTGTGACCGATTACACAAACTCGGTGGGACCGATTTTGGCAATAAGCTAACCAGAGAGTTGGTCAGGCAAACTCGGTGAGACCGATTACACAAACTCGGTGGGACCGATTTTGGTAATAAGCTAACCAGAGGGTTTGCATTGTAATCTCGGTAGTACCAATTGCTCAAACTTGGTGAGACCGATTTTGGTAATGGACATACACAGAGAGATTACAATCCCATCTTGGTGAGGCCGAGATCCCTATCGGTGAAACCGATTTGCTAGGGTTTGTGGCAGTGGCTATGACATCTGAAACTCGGTGGCGCCGGATAGAAAGAATCGGTGGGGCCGAGTTTGACTTTTGGTTTAGGTCATATGTGGATGTGGGAAGGTAGTTGAGGGTTTTGGAGCATATCACTAAGAACTTTGAGCAAGCATGCCATTAAGCAACACCTCATCCCCTCTTGATAGTATTGACTTTTCCTATAGACTCAATGTGATCTTGGATCACTAAACTAGAAAATGTAGAGTCTTGATCTTGAAGCTTGAGCCAATCCTTTGTCCTTAGCATCTTGAAGGGGTTCCACATCCTCTAGTCCATGCCACTCCATTGTTGAACTTATCTGAAACATACTAGGTAAAAGTGTTAGTCCAACAAGACATATGTTGACATTAATTACCAAAACCACCCAGGGAGCACTTGTGCTTTCAAAAATACATAGTGAGACCATTTGGGCATTTGATCTTGCACCCTACAAGATGTTTTAGGTCCCCAGCAATAGCATCAGATGCCTTTGATTTTTGGCTGGAGACCTTTCCCTTGGCACCACATGCCATGAAGCAGTAGGTGGGAGCAGGGTCATCCTGATCATTAGCTTCATCGTTGGTGTGGAAGTCATTGTCTTCAGTGTTGAAGATGGACTTGGCAACATAGGCTATAGCTAGAGCCAGACTTGCAACGCCTGGGTCAGACTCCTCCTCAGACTCCACCTCCGCCTCCTCAGAAGCAGACTCCTCCTCTGAATCCATCTCCTTGCCAACAAAAGCACGAGCCTTGCCAGATGAGCTCTTCTTATGAGATGAAGACTTGGATGAGGACTTGGAAGAAGACTTTGAAGATCTCTTCTTCTTCTTGTCATCAGAATCATATTCCTTGCTCTTCTTCTTCTTCTTCTCATTGTCCCACAGTGGACACTCAGAGATATAGTGTCCAGGTTTCTTGCACTTGTGACATGTTCTCCTCTTGAAATCATGAGTGGAAGCTTCATCATTTCTTGAGCTGGATCGTGAAGACTTTCTGAAGCCTTTCTTCTTAGTGAACTTCTGGAACTTCTTCACAAGCATATCAAGTTCCTTTCCAATGTCTTCAGGATCATCAAAACTGTAGTCAGATTCTTCTTCAGATGAGGAAACAACTTTTGCCTTCAAAGCGCATGTTCGGCCATAGTTGGGACCATAGATATCTCTTTTCTTAGACAGCTGGAACTCATGTGTGTTGAGCCTCTCAAGTATATCAGACGGATCGAGTGTCTTGAAGTCAGGGTGTTCTTGTATCATGAGGGCAAGGGTGTCAAAGGAGCTGTCAAGTGATCTCAGTAGTGTCTTGATGATTTCATGCTTGGTAATCTCAGTGGGGCCGAGAGAACGAAGCTCATTTGTGATGTTAGTGAGGCAATCAAACGTGAGCTGGACATTTTCATTGTCGTTTGTCTTGAAGCGGTTGAAGAAGTTGCGAAGAACATTGATCCTTTGATCTCTCTGGGTTGAGACGCCTTCGTTGACCTTGGACAGCCAGTCCCAGACTAGCTTCGACGTTTCCAGAGCACTCATGCGGCCATACTGTCCTTTGGTCAGATGACCACAGATGATGTTCTTGGTAGTAGAGTCCGGTTGAATGAACTTCTTGACATCGGCAGGAGTGACACCTTCACCAGTCTTGGGAACGCCGTTCTTGACGACATACCAGAGGTCGACATCAATGGCTTCAAGATGCATGTGCATCTTATTCTTCCAGTAGGGATATTCAATTACATCGAAGACGGGGCAAGCAGCGGAGACTTTGATTATCCCTGCAGTCGACATAGCTAAAACTCCAGGTGGTTAAACTGAATCACACAGAACAAGGGAGTACCTTGCTCTGATACAAATTGAAAGTGCTAGTTATCGACTAGAGGGGGGTGAATAGGCGATTTTTATGAAAGTCTTCAAAACATGGAAGTTTCGAAGACAAACAATAGAAATGAACCTATAGATATACAGTGGAAGATAAACTACACTAAGTAAGCCATAGTCAAGTATGCAATAACGTGAGAGTACGAAGACTAATAGTAGCTAGGTAGTAAGGATCAGGATGGAAGATAGTATGAAGCCAAATAACAATAGTAGTCAAGCAATGAAGTCAAACAGGTTCAGCAAACATGCAATGACTTCATGAAGACAAACTCTAAGTAAAGAGAGGGAGAGGATAGAACCAGTCACTTGTTGAGGACACATGATTTGTTGGACCAGTTCCAGTTGCTGTGACAACTGTACGTCTAGTTAGGGAGGCTGAGATTTAACTCAGAAGACCGCGTCTTCACCTTAGTCCCCTTGAGCTAAGGACACCCAGTCCTCGCCCAATTACTCTGGTAAGTCTTCAAGGTAGACTTCCAAACCTTCACAGACTTCGTTCACCAGCGATCCACAGTGACTCTTGGATGCTTAGAACGCGACGCCTAACCGGCTGGAGGATTCACAGTCCTCAAGTGTAATAAGTCTTCAGGTCACGCAGACAGAAAGACTTCAGTGATGCCTAACACTCTTTGGCTCTGGGTGTTTGGGCTTTGTCCTCGCAAGGATTTCTCTCTCTCTCTCAAAGGCTTCGGAGGTGGGTTGCTCTCAAACGACAAAAGCCGTGCACTAACTCTGAGCAGCCACCAATTTATGGTGTAGGGGGTGGGCTATTTATAGCCACTAGGCAACCCGACCTGATATGTCCGAAATGACCCTGGGTCACTATGGAACTGACACGTGTTCCAACGGTCAGATTTCGAACACACACGACAACTTTACTTGGGCTACAAGTAAAACTGACTCATCCAGCTCTGGATAAGATTTGCTCTCATTGTCTTCGCTCGAAGACATAGGATTTGGGTTGAGCATCACTTCAGTCACTCTGACTTTGTTCACTTGGACCCCACATAACGGTACGATGGTTCCTATGACTCAACAAAGAAGAAAAGGAAACAACGAAACGACTAAGTCTTCGCGCTCCATAGTCTTCACTCAATGTCTTCTCATGTCACAGTCTTCAATATGAATATCTTCATATACCACCATTGTCGTCAATGTCTTCATACATTTTTAGGGGTCATCTCCGGTAGGTAAACCGAATCAATGAGGGACTACTACCTATGTTATCCTGCAATTCTCGCAAACACATTAGTCCCTCAACCAAATTTCTCGTCAATACTCCAAAACCAACTAAGGGTGGCACTAGATGCACTTACAACCATGGTGAAGAGATTTAGAAATAACTCTAGAATTATGAATGATTTTTTTTGAAGAGAGGCAAAAGATTTGCCTCATTCATTAAATAAGAGGAATAGAGTTTATGATCGTGTTACAACACAGACAATAGCGTAACAACCGAGAAAAACAAATGTGACCAACTACTCTCCCGTCATCAAGTATCCCAACTTTCTAGCACTCGCAGTTACCCAAAGCGTGGCCTCCTTCTTGATATTGGCGAGTAGCACCTTTGATGGAGCACTCTTTTGACAAAACACCCGCGCATTCCTCTTGTTGCAAATGGTTCACGTGACGAGCATGGTGAGCGAGGCCATCGCCTTCTTGTTGGCGGTAAATGTGTTGGAGAGGCCCACTCACCATTCTTTGATGTTGTCCGAGAGGTGCCATGAGGAAGTATCGATGCTCAGCAGTTGCAGCCAATGCTTGACTAATCCCCATACGCGGATAGAGAAGCGGCATTTGTAGAAGAGGTGATAAACAGACTCTTGCTCCCGCTTGCAAAGTGTACAAAGGCCATAGTTTGGCCATCCGCGCTTCTCTAATCTGTCAGCCGTCCAAATTCTGTTTTGAATTGCCAGCCAAGCGAAGAACTTGACTTTGGGGGGAGCCCAAGCCCTCCACACAGTGTGTTCCATAGGGGATTTGATTGTGCCAAGGAATTGCGCTTTGTATGCCGACTCGGCCGTGTATTGCCCGCTAGCGGTGTGCTTCCACACACACAATATCATCCTCGTCATCCGCCTCAAGATGGAAGCCACGAAGCGTTGTCCAGAGGGTGACAATGATTCAGCGACAAAGAGTCCATGGTGCATATTCTCGAGACCCACGCATCGTTGTTGAGAGCTTCGCGCACCTTCCAATTCTTCCTCGTGGACGCTGTCGGTGTCAAAACCGGCGGATCTCGGGTAGGGGGTCCCGAACTGTGCATCTAAGGTCGATGGTAGCAGGAGACGGGGGACATGATGTTTACCCAGGTTCGGGCCCTCTCTATGGAGGTAATACCCTACTTCCTGCTTGATTGATCTTGATGAATATGAGTATTACAAGAGTTGATCTACCACGAGATCATAATGGCTAAACCCTATAAGTCTATCCTGTATGACTATGGTCATGAATATCTCCGCGCCAGACTAAGTCCTCCGGTTTATATAGACATCGGGAGGATCTAGGGTTACACAAGGTCGGTTACAAATAAAGGAATCTACATATCTGGTCACCAAGTTTGCCTTCCACGCCAAGGAGAGTCCCATCCAGACACGGGTGCAGTCTTTGGTCTTCGTATTTTCACGGCCCATCAGTCCGGCCCGTAGCTAACAGGTCGGACGCCCGAGGACCCCTTGAGGGAGTCCTGGACTAAGGGGTCCTCGGGCGTCCGGCCTGTTATCCATGGGCAGACTGATGGGCTGTGAAGACGTGAAGGCCGAAGACTGTACCCGTGTCCGGATTGGACTCTCCTTGGCGCGGAAGGTAAGCTTGGCGACCAACTATGAAGATTCCTTCTTATGTAACCGACTCTATGTAAACCCTAGATCCTCCACGTGTCTATATAAACCGGAGGGGTTAGTCCGGAAAAGATATACTCATTACCATAGTCATATAGGCTAGGCCTCTAGGGTTTAGTCATTACGATCTCGTGGTAGATCAACTCTTGTAATACTCATATTCATCAAGATCAATCAAGCAGGAAGTAGGGTATTACCTCCATAGAGAGGGCCCGAACCTGGGTAAACATCGTGTCCCCCGTCTCCTGTTACCATCGACCTTAGAAGCACAGTTCGGGACCCCCTACCCGAGATCCGCCGGTTTTGACACCGACATTGGTGCTTTCATTGAGAGTTCCACTGTGCCGTCGACGAAAGGTTCGATGGCCCCTTCAATCGTCGATAGTGACGCTGTCCAAGGGGAAACCTTCCTCCCCGGACAGATTTTCGTATTCGGCGGCTTTGTACTGCGGCCAACTCGCTTGGCCATCTGGAGCAGATTGATAGCTACGCCCCTGGCCACCAGGTCAGATTCGGAAGCTTGAACTACGTCATGGACATATGTGGAGACTTGATCTTCAACGGATTCAAGACCGCGGCGATCACTCCCCCTCGCTCCGATGAACACGACTTGAATCTGTCATCGGACCAGATTCTGGAGATGGTTCCTGTAACTGGTACAACCTTAGATCCGGAGCAGTTTGCACCATCCAAAGCCACAGAGCCCGCGGCGTTGGAACCGCACACAGACTCAACACCAGGCAATATCAGCGTCGACGGAATTCCAAACTCGTCTCTGGCTATAAGTTCTGAACCTCGCACGCCCCCAGACACCGAGTTGGATCGGTTATCAATCTTCGAGTTCAGCGCTGCAGATATCTTCCAACACTCGCCCTTCGGCGATGTGCTAAATTCATTGAAAACCCTGTCCCTGATGGGGGACTCACGGCCGAACTATGTCCGATTCGAGCTAGAGGCTGATAATGGAGAATTTCACTTCCCACCCGCCACCCACTTCATAGCCACTGTCGAGGATTTAACCGACATGCCTACTTATGGCTCCGAAGACATTGGTGGTATAGACGACGATGCCGACAAGGAGCAAGGCCAAGACCCGCCAGTCATCCGGTGTGGGACGGCCACCCCTTCATACGACGTGTACATGGTCGATACACTTGAAAAAGCTCGCGACAATGACAAGGGAGATCCAGTTGAGAATAAAACTCCTGAGACACAGTCTAAGTTCCGGCACCCCAAACGCCGCTCCAAGTCACGCCGCAGCAACGATGGCATCGGAGAAAATAGTATTCCGGATGGCGCCGAAAGCAATGAACACCTTGTTGGAGCAATACCCGAACAGGAGGAACAGGAAAACGGGCAAGCCAGCCCCGATGAACATGCCCTGCCCAGCGACAATTCGGAGGACGACAACTACCTCCCGCTCTTCGAAGATGAGGTAAGCCTCGGCGACAAAGACTTCATCGTACCCGAAGATCCCCTCGAGCAGGAGCGCTTCAAGTGCATGCTAATAGCTACGGCAAGGAGCCTGAAAAAAAGCAGCATCAGCTTCAAGCCGACCAAGACCTACTCAATGATAGATGGACCGAAGTCCTGGTCGCCAAAGAATACGGCCTTAGTGGCCTAGCCAAAAGCTACCCAAAGCATGCATTGCCACACCAGTTCGATGACGGGCCGTTGGAGCCCGTACCATCGTCACACAATGCGGCAGGTCACCAACAATTCCGTCCGGATAAAGAGGCAACTCAAGCCGAACACCAGACCGCCCCACCTCGCCGCAAAGGCAATACTAACGCAGATCACGATTGTCTAGACGACCTGCAGCGGGACTTGGACAGTAGAGCAGGAAATGCAAGACCGATCTACGGATCGCCAAAGCATGCCTCGACACGCAACGATGGCTACCTATTCGGACGTGACAAACCTGCCACGCCCAAGCCGAAAACCGCAAATGGACTCCTTCGGAGTTACGTTGCAGCGTGGCCCAACATAGAGGCGCCGCACACCCGCTTTGCTTCACCGATGAAGTAATGGATCGTGAATTCCCCGAAGGATTCAAACCCATCAATATTGAATCATACGACAGAACAACCGAACCCGCGGTATGGATAGAAGATTTTATCCTCCACATCCATATGGCCCGAGGGGATGACCTCCACGCCATTAAATACCTCCCATTAAAGCTAGAAGGGACAGCTCGGCACTGGTTAAACAGCCTGCCTGAAAATTCCATAGGCAGCTGGGAGGACTTGGAAGAGGCCTTCCTCGATAACTTCCGAGGAACATATGTCCGTCCACCGGATGCCGATGATCTAAGTCACATTGTCCAGCAGCCCGGAGAGTCAGCCAGGAAGCTCTAGACTTGGTTCTTAGTTAAAAAGAACCAAATCGTCGACTGTCCGAACGCGGAAGCCCTTGCGGCCTTCAAACACAGCGTCCGGGACGAATGGCTAGCACGCCACCTCGGACAAGAAGGACCTAAATCCATGACAGCCCTGACTGCTCTAATGACCCGCTTTTGTACGGGAGAAGACAGCTGGCTTGCTCGTAGAAGCAACACTCCCAGCGACCCGGGAACTTCCGAAATCCGAGATGGCAATGGCAAGCCACGACGAATCAAACACAACAGTTGCAATGATAATGAAAGATCATGCGACGCAGCGGTCAACGCCGGATTCAGCAATCCCAAGCCCGGTCAACGAAAGAAGCCATTCAAGGCGAATCAAGACGAACCACCCAACCTAGATGGGATATTGGACCGACCCTGCCAGATTCATGGCCACCCCGATAAACTAGCTAATCATACCAACAGAAACTGCTGGGTCTTTAAACAGGCCGGCAAGCTCAACACCGAACACAAGGGGCCGTCAGGCGACAGAGACGACAGAGGCGTTCATCAACAAAATACCGGGGTCAGAAGCAATTCTCACCCGTGGATCGACCACTCCTGGAGTGAAAATAGCAACCCGTCTTCCGCCGCCCACTCTGCACACCTGCAAAATTTGTACCACGCACACATCATTACGCACTCAAGATACCATGGGCATTGGCGGAAGCACAATACGGACAAGCCTGCAAGCATTCCAGTAACATTTTTTATTTATTTTCTTTTTATTTCTTCCTTCACTATCCTTTAAAAACAGGTGACGAACAGGATAAACATCTGAAACTGGCTCTATCGGAGTCCGGACCCGTACACTCGCCTAAGGGGCTATTTCCATCAGGGATTCCCCCCGCCGAGGACTGGCGGCGCAGACGTGCAGCAGGAGGTCCAAAATAACTTTTTGTAGACCACACTCTCTATTTTTTGAGCCTGTACTATGCCTGTTCCTCCGCCTCCAACCCCGAGCATGTCAAATAGCCGGGAGGATGGCTTTTATAAGTAATCATTGGCATATCACTCAGTTCCCAGCAAATAGTATCCGAACTAATCATCTGTGTTGTCTCATTACTGAATACAGCCCCCATGGTTGTTTCACAGATATACCTTGGCATAAGCTGCCAAGGGCTCGGTATGGGAACAAATGAGTTGCCAGCAAAAGCCCGAACAGCTCTACAACGTACTTTGGCATCGCAAGTTTGGCCTTATATGCATCAGCTCTGAATCATTGTCTGGGGTCAATAGTTGGGTTGCCCGGCTCCTGTGCTTGCTACCCTATGTTCCGCTCTATCAGCTAGGGTAGTAAAGGGAGAACTACTGCGATTGTGCTTCCGGTTCATCTCGTCAAGTACCTCAGTAGAGAAAGCCGAAAACTGACTGTCATGATGTGGCAAGAGCTGGTCAACCACTTGACGACTTATTGGAATCTTTAGCGATTCTCCGTGTCACACGAGGGATCTTTTTCAGATCAAATATGTAAGGCACCATACGCTGCATACATACCAGGGGCTATGTCGTAGCCCCACCATAAAACTCCTATGGCTAAGTGAAAGTGTTAACGCCTTATAGTCTGATTTCCTGGTTCACCGCATTATCACCTCCTTCATGGACCAAGAAGTTGGATAAAGAGTGATTAAATGCTTTTCCAAACACCCCCGTACTTCCTACGAGGGGGCTGAAGCCGACGACTCGAAAACTTTCAGATTATATTAAAACGGCCGCATAGGAGGAATTCAAGCTTTCGAGCAAAACATAAAAAAAGATTAACTATAAAATTGTCTTTTACAATTTTCATACACCTCACTCAAACATTATGTCTTTTGAGCACTGACCCTCTATCAAGCGGGCGGCCTCTAGGATGTCTCCAAAATAATGCTCTGGTTCCGGGCGGTCCTTGCCTTCCGGTGGACTCTTCGTCACAACATCGATGGCCTTCATCTTCCTAGAATGTTTTGACTCGGGCAAAAGCCATCGGTGCACCCTCAATGCACGTTGACCGCTTCACAGCATAGATACGCGGCACTGCATCAACAAGCCTCTGCACCAAACTGAAATAGCTATTCGGACCAGGCTCGATTGGCCACAACCGGATTATGACATCCTTCATGGCAGCGCCGGATATCCTATGAAGTTCGGCCCATTGGGACATCTGTTCATTGAGCAACAGAGGGCACTTTGATGCGCCAAACTGCGACCAAAAAAGCTTCTCCGTTGCATATCCATCTCGCGCTTGGTAATACTGCACCGCATCAGCAAAACTCTTTGACAAGTCCAAGAACTCATCCGGAGAACTCCATACTTGGTTAAGTTGGGCATAGTTCGGGTCACCGAACTTAGTTTGCAGCAGAAAGGGCTTTCTAGCCGCAATCTCCCTAGCCTGTAGAACCTCCTCACGGGCTGCTCTGGATTGCAACTGCGCTTATCTCGCCTCTTGTAAGGCCTTGTCCAGATCAGCCGTTAAGGCTTTACTCTCCTTCTCCATAAATTCATAGCGGCCGGTAGCATTCTCTAGTTCGAGCGTCATCGTGGATATCTTCTCCTCATCTTGGCGCCGTGCAGCTTGTTCGGCTTTTAATTCATCCGATGCCTTTTCGGCAGCAGCATTGCTACGCCGGGCCTGCTCCTTGGCCCGGGCCAGCTCCGCTCGAAGAACTTCAACGGCGGCAGCACCATCTGCAACCATGCATATTCCAGCATCTAAATCTCAGCATCATGCTTATACCACAAAAATGTATGAGGATTGCCCCGAATACATACCTTGCAACTCATCAAGACGCATATTGATTAAAGCAAGATCATCCCCTGCCACATCAAGCTTCTGTTGCAACTCGACAATTTCCATAGTCCGGGAAGTGGCCAAGGGGGAAGCAGCCTGTGTTCAAAGTTCATCAAGTTAGTCCTCAAATGATCCTTTTCGATCCTCCGTTTGCTTCCGAGTGGAAGCCAACCCGAGTATCAGGTGCTACTACCTATACACAGGTGCATCTTTGCAAATGAAACATAGCTGAAAACATTATGTCACAAACCTTGAAGCCCTTCAGTAGGCTCATGAAGGCTTCATTTAATCCGCTCTTCGCGGACGGAATCTTCTCAATCACCGTACCCATCAAGGTACGCTGTTCCCCCGAGACAGATGCTTTCCGCAACATGTCCTGCAATATATCCGGAGTCTCCAGGTTTCCGGAAGCTACTCCAGGAGCACAATCATCCTTTGAAGGAATCTGTTCACCCATCTCCAGAATCACTGTCGTCTGCCAACCAGACAGTCCGGGGCCTTTGTTATCATCAGCCCCGGAATCCCGGATGGTCGGAGGTCCACCTTCGGGTATTTCCTCCTTTGTCCCTTGCGGAACTTCTTGGTAAAAAGGGACCCTCCACGATGACACTTCAGAGTCATCCGCCTTATTGGGAGAGGAGGTTAGAGGAGGCGTCTCGCTCTCCATCATCTCAGAGAGGAGACTCCCCGAAGAAGAGGATCGCCCAGAAAAACTCTGTGCCGACCTGTAAAAATGCATGAATGCGTTACGTATATCTTCGGTGACAGCAACGGAGCGGGACGCTATCAAAGTACTCTGGATTCTCTTATGGTTTGGCCGAGGGCTTGTCCCCTTTCTGGAGCTGTTCAACGGCGTCGCTTTCCAAACCCAAGCCACTCGACGGCGGCATCTTGCCCTTCTTGGAAGACCGCCCCTCCCAATCTTCGGAGGTGGCCCTTTTCCTCCTGCTTGGAGAATGGATACTGGGTCCTTTTCTGCCTCTGTCTTCGGGCGAGGAAAGGTCAATTTCTCTGGACTCAGTGTCCAACTTACCTTCGGAACCAAGGTCATCTTGGGTCTTCTCACCCTCCCCTACAGGTGCCTGGTATGGTATCGATGCCAACATCCTTGTTAACACAGGAGTAGCTGAGTCTTCGGGAAGGGGAGCCGGACACCTAATCCGTTCCACCTTCTTTATCCAACCTAGAAAAAGGATGATTCCATTAGTATCTTGTCATTGGGTATTTGATT
The DNA here is from genome assembly GCF_018294505.1 of Triticum aestivum. Lineage (NCBI taxonomy): Eukaryota > Viridiplantae > Streptophyta > Magnoliopsida > Poales > Poaceae > Triticum > Triticum aestivum. The sequence continues at coordinate 477,531,473 of NC_057801.1, read as the reverse complement.
ATGAGGTATTCGGCAAACAGGTGCTTACCGGGGTATCCAGGTGGTTACAGTCTAGGCCGACATCTTCGATGGTGTCTGGCCATTGCCTTCGTTTCCCGAAAAGTAATCCCCACATTCCTTCGTGCGTGGTGCCGAAGAAGTGCCGAAGTGTCTGTGGCCCTTTTGGATTGAACTCCCACAGGTGGAGAGGCCGTCGCTGGCACGAGAGGGTCCGATGAACTAGAATTACTTGAACAAGATTGGCTATATTGATGTCCCTCTCAATGAGGCTTCGGATGCGACTTTGCAGAGTTCGCAGCTCGTTCGTTGAACCCCAATCCAACTCCTTATTAATCCATGATGCAAGATGAATTGGGGGACTGGATCGGAATGTAGGCTCAGCTGCCGACTTTGAGCCACGGGGCTCGGTGATATAGAACCACCCCTACTGCCATAAATCAGAATATTTGGCGAAGGATCCTTTCAGCCAAACAGCGTTAGCAAGCTTGTTCATTGTAGCACCATCGCACGCAGCTTGCCCCCCTCTATCACTTGCGGCTTCACATCGAAGGTCTTGAGCCACAAGCCGAAGTGTGGGGGAGTCCGGAGGAAGGCTTCGCACGTGACGATAAACAGCGAGATAAGAAGAATAGAGTTCGGGGCCAGATCGTGAAAATCTAGCCCGTAATAGAACATGAGCCCTCGGACGAAGGGGTTAAGTGCAAACCCTAACCCACGGAGGAAGTGGGACACGAACACGACCCTCTCGCCGGATCTGGGGGTGGAAGTAACCTGTCCCTCGGCAGGAAGCCGGTGATCGATTTCTGCGGTCAGGTACCTCGCCACCCGAAGCTTTGCAATATCTTCCTCCGTGACAGAAGAAGCTACCCACCGGCCTTGACGGCTGGATCCGGACATGATTGGGGCTTGTGGTGACCGAAAGTCGGGTGTTGGAACTCGGGGTAGCAGGGGTTGAGGAGGAAGCAAACGTGGAAGAAAAAGACGGGTCTGTACCTCTATATAAAGGCTGCAAATATCAAACGTCTCCTCTTAGGCCTCAAAAACTTGCTTGTTTCCAAGAAGTTGTACCCAAGCGACGGTTGGGTTACCCACGTCCGAGTTGACAGGAGTCCCTTAAAAAAGGGAGGCACGATCTTCACTTGGATAAGACATGCCAATAAAACCACGTCTTGGGACGTGGGGCGACGGGTCAACTAAAACGGTTCGCAAATAATGGCCGAGCAGGCGTGATGTCATATTACCATTAAGTTGTCGGTGGATTGAACTCATGAAATATTATATCCTCTGCAGTTGTGTATACAAGTCCAGATACAATCATTACATCTGAAGATCAACTAGGAGTTCGGAAGGGGGAACCCGCCTTGCAATGCCGAAGACAATCTGCGCGCCGGACTCCTCGTCATTGAAGCCAGGTTCAGGGGCTACTGAGGGAGGCCTGGACTAAGGGGTCCTCAGGCGTCCGGCCTGTTATCCATGGGCCGGACTGATGGGCTGTGAAGACGTGTAGGCCGAAGACTGTACCCATGTCCAGATTGGACTCTCCTTAGCGTAGAAGGCAAGCTTGGCGACCGACTATGAAGATTCCTTCTTATGTAACCGACTCTATGTAAACCCTAGATCCTCCCCGTGTCTATATAAACTGGAGGGGTTAGTCCGGAAAAGATATACTCATTACCATAGTCATACAGGCTAGGCCTCTAGGGTTTAGTCAATACGATCTCGTGGTAGATCAACTATTGTAATACTCATAATCATCAAGATCAATCAAGCAGGAAGTAGGGTATTACCTCCATAGAGAGGGCCCGAACCTGGGTAAACATCGTGTCCCTCGTCTCCTGTTACCATCAACCTTAGATGCACAGTTCGGGACCCCCTACCCGAGATCCGCCGGTTTTGACACCGACACTCCTTAGTCCAGGACTCCCTCAGACGCCTCGTAAATCAGGGGTGCAATGTCCCTAGGCCTGTGGTCATTCACCATGGCGCGTCACAAAAAGGCGTCCTTGCTCCATTTCCAACAAAGATCGACGTGGAGGCATAGAACAAGGAGTAGTCCAATGTGTTGCATGGGTTTCCCATACCCACCCAAAGCTTGGTGGGCTCTTTCCATTCAAACCATAGCCAACGCAAGTGAAGAGCCCGAGCAAATTTATCTGTGTTAAGTATGCCAAGGCCACCAAGATCCTTTGGCCGGCACACCGCATCCCAATTCACCCTTGCATTTTGCACCGGTGGTCTTGCCCGTGCCCTCCCAGAGAAAGGCTCTTTCAAGTTTGTTTATGTTGTGTAGAGTGGGCGTGGGCACAATGAGTGGCGTGATGGAGAAGACGAGCTGCGAAGACAACACCGACTTCACAAGGGCACATCGACCAATGGCAGTGATATTTTGATGATCCCAAATGGTCAACTTGGCGGCCGCTGTGTCCTTGAGGTACTGGAAGTCAACCTTTCTTAGCCTCCACACCGAGAGAGGAAGCCCCAAGTATTTCAATGGAAACGAAGACCATGACGCAAGAAGGGCCTGAAGGATGCATGTCAAGTAGAGATGTTCGCACCGAATGGGAACCACGGAGCTCTTCTGGAAGTTTGTGACAAGGCCGGTGACATTGCCGAATAGATGCAAAATGGTGTCTAGGTTGTCAATGTCTTTCTTGATTGGGGCCATGAAGACCGCTGCATCATCCGCGTATAGGGACAACTCTAGAATTATGGAAAGTTATAGAGTAAGATACTTTGGTGTAGTAGAAAATATCTACTACTTTGCCCCGTAATGTAAGGCGTTTCTTAACACTAGTATAGTGTAAAAAACATCTTATATTATGGCACGGAGGGAGTATAAATTAGATACGTGCAATGGACACTCTAAAAAACAATGGACATGGTTCATGGGAAATAGTAGAGAAATCTAGAAATATAATATTTGTGTGGAGTTCTCTAGAACTGTGTTTTAGGGCTTGGATGGTTGCCCGTTTGCAATAATCCAACGTTGTTGTAATTATATAAATAGGGCTTCCACCCCTCTCATGTAAGCTAGTGAAAACTATGAAGTAAGAACTATCAAGTGAGAGAGGTAGAAATATCATGGTAGCGAGAAGTAGCCACAAATAATAGTTGTATCAAGTTTATAGTCATGATTAACAAAATGTTGAGGTACCCGATTGTGAGAGTGCAAGGGCATCTCCAAAGCGGACTCTTAAACTGCCTGCAACTATCCGGACCGCGCGGTTGGAACGTGTTTTTCCATCCAACGCGGTCATGTATCAGTCGGTCCAGACACACTTTTTTTCCGCAAACCCGAGACAAACAGGGATGGGGGCTTTGCGAGTGATGGTGTCCTACCTAGAGGGTGCTAACCACGTCGGCTCCCAGGTGTGGGATGGGCCGAGGACCCCCAGACAACTATCTAGTGGGCCTCATTCATCAGGCCCCATGAACTAACCAAGATGGAATCCTAGATTAGGATTTAAGATTCGGTCCGAGGTTAGGGCCACGACACCCATGGAGTTTCCCAGCCAGAGAGGGCGAGGGCGCCACGGGAGTCAGCGGTGTACTTCAAGCTTCCAAACTAATGATCTGATTTGGGGCTAGGTTTTTTACTTGGCCGAGGAGTCTAGACGAATCAACATGAAGAACGATGCTTCCAAATAAAAACATTGCTGGCTGGGGCGAAGACGTCACCGCAGCCGATGTCGGAATTGATATGAATACAAGCCATCCGCACATTTTGACCATACAACGGGACCTGCATGGGCCACCAATGTCGGTGCTAAAACTGCCAAACCTCGGGTAGGGGCCCGAGATGGTGGTCTAGGAACGATGCTAACAGGGGGGAAACATGAGATGATGTTTACCCAGGCTCGGGCCATCTCAAAGAAGAAAAACCCTACGTCCTGCTTGATTATATTGATGTTTTGGAGTACAGACTACGAGTTGCTCTATCTCGAGATCGTATGATCATGTGCTAAACCCTAAGGCTGGTAATCGTGCCTCTACAAACTAGACCCCTCGGCTTATATATCCACCGAGGGTACCTAGGTTACACACATGATCGGCTACCATCATGCCGGCTATTGAGCTATCCTTGAAGTACACACTAAGTATTCGGAGGTTTCCATCTTGGTTACGCCGAGGTTCGCAGCTTCCGGAGTCCTTCCTTTTAATGATCGGCGGGCCATAAGTTCGACCCATGGACTGTGAGCTGTACAGGTTAGCACCCCTTAGTCTAGGACACCGTCAAAAGGTACTACCCATGGACTTCTGGTCGTTATTCCTCTATGAAGATATACAAACTCTTGATTGGTGCCAATACTTCTCACAACATTTTCAAACAACTCTTGATTGGTGCCAATACTTCTCACAACATTTTCAAACAACTCTGGAACACTTTCCGTAGACTCAGACACAAGATTTTTTTTCTAGCTCCTACTCCATGATCGGATGAATACAAGAATGTCCTGCATCATAGGAACGCGTACCTCAATGATTATAATACACTGGCGCAAATGGTTTTTACCCCCTTTCCGCGATAGAGTTTTAAACCGTCGCCTTGCCTGTGTGTGTGACAGGGGGGTTGTCGGTGTCAAAACCGGCGGATCTCGGGTAGGGGGTCCCAAAGTGTGCGTCTAGGCGGATGGTAACAGGAGACGAGGGACACGATGTTTTTACCCAGGTTCGGGCCCTCTCGATGGAGGTAAAACCCTACGTCCTGCTTGATTAATATTGATGATATGGGTAGTACAAGAGTGGATCTACCACGAGATCAAGGAGGCTAAACCCTAGAAGCTAGCCTATGGTATGATTGTTGTAATGTATGTTGTCCTACGGACTAAAGCCCTCCGGTTTATATAGACACCGGAGGAGGCTAGGGTTACACAGAGTCGGTTACAATGGTAGGAGATCTACATATCCGTATCGCCAAGCTTGCCTTCCACGCCAAGGAAAGTCCCATCCGGACACGGGACGGAGTCTTCAATCTTGTATCTTCGTAGTCTTGGAGTCCGGCGGATAATGATAGTCCGGCTGTCCGGACACCCCCTAGTCCAGGACTCCCTCAGTAGCCCCTGAACCAGGCTTCAATGACGATAAGTCAGGCGCGCATAATGTTCGGCATTGCAAGGCGGGTTCCTCCCTTGAATAATCCAGAGAAGATCATGAACACCAGGATAGTGTCCGGCTCTGCAAAATAAATTCCACATTCCACCGTAGAGAGAATAAAATGTACACTTAGTTCAATCTGCTGACGTATTATGTGGCGTGACATCACACCGCTACCAAGCCACTGTTTGAATCATTTTTTACTATACCACCTCAGCACGTTTAGCGAAGCGGTTTCCTTGGCACGTCTTGTCGAAGCAGAGATCGTGTTCCCCTTATTCCGGGATTCTCATCAATACGGACGTGGGTAACCCAACCGCACCATTGATGGTGGCGCTTGGGAGATAAGCGAGTTTTACCAGGCCGGTGGGGGACGCACAGTTTCGTCCGCCTATATATAAGGGATAAGGATTTACCTTCTCACCTACGCCTTCTTCCTCCTTTGCTTATACATCTCCGCGCACTCAAGCTCCAACGCCCAAGCTCGCACATCTCGCCTCGACCTTCTCCGAATATGTTTGGAGGGGGAGGCAAGTGGTTGGCCTCCACCATTAAGGAGGAGCACATCACCAAGCTGCGCAGCGCCGGATACCTCTCCGGCGATATCGCGCATCGGCTGCCCGACGAGGGGCAGCTCATCCCTACCCCTGGACCTCACGAGAGGGTCGTCTTCCTTCCCCACTTCCTCCGCGGACTGGGCTTTCCGCTCCATCCATTCGTCTGGGGGCTCATGTTCTATTACGGCCTGGATTTCCATGATCTGGCGCCGAAATTCATCCTCAACATCTCGGCGTTCATCTCGTGTGTGAGGCCTTCCTATGCATCCGGCCCCACTTCGGCCTGTGGCTCAAGACCTTCAACGTCAAGCCGAAGGTTGTGAAGGGCACGCAAGCGGAATGCGGAGGCGCCATGTTGGGTAAACTACCCAACGTCCTTTGGCTCGAAGGGGCCTTCGTGGACTCTGTCAAGGGGTGGCAATCGGGGTGGTTCTACATCACCAAGCCGCGCAAGCCCACATGGGCGGCGGCCCCCGAGTTTAGATCTGGCGTCCCCATGCAGCTCACCTCCTGGAAAGAGAAGGGCTTGCTGTGGGGCGATCCGAAGGAGGTGACTGGACTCCGAGCCTGCATCCAGAAGCTGGTGAGCAATAAGCTCAGGCTTGTTGACGTGGTACAAGTCATGCTCATCCGCCGGATTCTCCCATGCCAAGAACGGGCATTCAATCTGTGGGAGTTCAATCCGGAACAGCACCAGGCGCTGAGCGGGTTCTTCGACACGACGTACGAAGGCGCCTGGAGGGTGCTGTTTAAGGGCGCCGAAGCCCCCGTATTGTCAGGACCCCGACTCAATGCCACATCGATCTAGCATGTAACACCTCATATTACTTTGTGGCCTCATGCACGGTATTCCCACGGGTGTCGCCTTACCTTTGCCCGGGACCGTTTGCGCCTTTTGGCACACGTATATGATAGTGTCGCTAGCATCCATATGATAAGGAGCCCGGGCTGACATGGCTAGTCGTAAACCCAAAGTGGCACAAACTTACAGGGACAGGCATCCATGACCCAGCATCGAACGTGTCGGCCATCAGCGAGTGAATCCAGGCTGTAGCACTGGGCTAGCAGGACTCCGGTGAACCGGGCTGTAGCGGGCTAATAGGACTCCGGTATTCATCGCGTGACATTTCCCCGAAGGGACAGACACAGGAACGAAGAAGGACACATGCCGGCCATCCTAAGTGTTCCGGAGCAGTAGCAAGCTACCATGGCTCGGTGGAAACACTAGGAGACATTTCCCGGTAAGAGAGGCTACTAAAGATAAACAACTAAATAGTCAGATCCCACACATACCAAGCATTTCAATAACATACACACAATATGCTCGATATGTGCAAACACAACATGGCATCACAACATGACTCTACGACTCAAGTATTTATTCAATAGGCTCCGAGGAGCGAGATATTACAAACATGAGTCTCATGACCCAACATTCAGAGCATACAAATCAAAGCACAAGCGGAAGCTCAACATGTCTGAGTACAGACATCTACAAATGAAAAAGGCTGAGAAGCCTGACTATCTACCAGATCCTGCCGAGGGCACAAGATCGTAGCTGAGGTAACAAGCTAAACGTCGAAGACCACGCGGAACTACTAGCGAGACTGAGGTCTCTCTGCAAAAACATAAAATAGGCAAACGTGAGTACAAATGTACCCAACAAGACTTACATCAGAACTAACTACATATGCATCATTTTCAACAAGGGGATGGTGGGGTTTAACTGCAGCAAGCCAGCTTTGACTCGGTGGCTATCCTGAACTACGACTGCAAGTAACTCTTTGAGGTGGCGCACACGAGTCCACATATTCACCATAGCAATACACCACTATGGATCCGCTCCCGTCTCCCTACGAGAATGCCATCCATAGCACTCACGCTTATCTTGCGTATTTTAGAGTATCCACTTTCACTTGTCTATGAACTGATATAAGCAACCCAGAAGTCCTTTTCCGTGGACACGGCTATTCGAATAGATGATGTTAACCCTGCAGGGGTGTACTTCTTCACACACGCTCTCACCACTTACCGCCGTTTACACGACATGTACTCGACAACCTTCAAGCGGAAGCCCAACGTGGGTGTCGGCCACGACCTACCTAAACACTCAAGTCTCTAGTCCAGGTTTATCGCCTATTCGGGTTCCATCCATGAGGAGATCCGGCCGGAGTTTCGCTCACAGCCCCAAACGATGTGAACAGGGTTCCCGAGACACCAAACGGGCGCCCGGTACACCGTGCCACGTGCCTACCGCATCACAGCCCACCCCTCCGGTCAGCGCTGCCCACGGCCTCCAGCAGGCTACAAACACCAGAAACTACTTGCAACTCCTGGACAGAGAACTAGGGTGAATAAGAAGCCGAGAGGGTCCATTGGTTTCGGGCCCAATGCATGGTAGTAGCTGAATCATGGATCACAAACACAGAACTCAGTTCCTAAGGACGGCTTCAATGAGACAACCCACCATGTACTCCTACATGGCCTCTCACCGCTACCTTTACCAAATCGTATTCACACACTTAGCTCACACACGGTAGGACGTGTTCACACACCTCTGATTCATCCCCGATGAATCAGAGCTGACTCAACTCTAAGCAGTAGCAGGCATGACAAACAAGCATGAATGAGTAGGCACAATAGGGCTCAAACAACTCCTACTCATGCTAGTGGGTTTCATCTATTTACTATGGCAATGACAGGTCATGCAAAGGATAAAGGGGTTCAGCTACCGCAACAAGTAACAGATGAATCGTTGTTGTCCTAATGCAGTAAAAGAGAGCAGGAGCGAGAGAGTGGGATTGTATCGGAATGAACAAGGGGGTTTTGCTTGCCTGGCACTTCTGAAGATAACATTGAGTCTTCATCAGTGTCAACGATCACATCATCGGTACAACGTCTATCGAGGGGGAACAACACCGGCAAACACAGAGGAAACACGATCAATGCAATGCACAATATGATGCATGCTATGACATGGCAATCTGAATGTGTTTTGGGCTAATGCACCTAGCTATGATTTAAATGAAGTTGGTTTGAATACATGATTCAAACTCCAACTCCATATATGATTATTTAAATGCCCTTTATTTGTTTTGTCCAAAACAGAAGACAAACATTGTTCAAACATGCATGAAAATGGTACAGATGGATTCCTTGAATTTTTCTGATAATTTTTCATATATAAATTATTTAATTTGGAGTTACGGTTAATTTTCTATGATTTATTGAAGTTTTAGCTATTTCTGGAATTTCCTGATTATTTATAAAATAAACTAAATTCCAGAAAAGGAATATTGCGTCAGCATGGCGTTGGCATGACGTCAGTAGGTCAACAGGGGCTGGTCCGGTCAAACCTGACCAGTGGGGCCCACTGGTCAGTGACTGGGGCTGGTTAGTGCCGCTGACGTGTGGGCCCGGTCAACGGCCAGGTCAGCACGGTCAAAACTGATGCGTGGGGCCACTATAATTAGATTAAACTAAACAGAAAATAAACTAGGATTAATTAAAGCGTGGGGCCTAGGTGTCAGTGACACGGTGCGGTGTTTAGTGGCTAATTAAGCCAGCCACGTCAGCAAGTGACGCCGGCGACCACGGCAACGGCGAGACCTCGCCGGAGTTGCTCGGGACGGCGCTACAGCCCGCGGCTGGTCGCGCTGAGGGCACCAAGAGGGAGCCCGTGCTCCCGCGCATCTAGGGGCGCACACAGCTGGGCACAGGGAGGCCGGGGTTCGCCGGAAACGAGCTCCTGGCGGCGGCCGGAGTTCGGGCGTCGGGCGTTTCGACGCTCCTGCTCACAAACGAGGGAGCTGAGGCGCTGGAGGGGCTCTACGGGTCGCGGCAAGCACAACGGGTGCACGCCCGTGACCAAATGGTCACCGGGGTTTCGCCGGCGACGATCCCATGCGGCGGCGGCTGCTATTAGCAAGGGGGCGGTGGCTACGGCAATCAAACGGAGGCGGGATTAGGGGGAAGATGACCGGGGGCTCACAGCGGATCCATTCGAGGCGGAGATGAGGCCGGGGACGGTCCGGAGCCGACGAATCGGGCAACGGCGACCGGCGGGTCCGAGGAGGGGAAAAACGCCGGGGCGGCGCTTCAGGGGCTTCTGGAGGGGCGTGGCTCGGTGAGGTGGGTCGAGGATGGAGTGGCGGAGCTTGTGGGCTAGTCGGGGAAGCGAGGGAGGCCCGGTGGCCGTGGTGGCAGTGGACGGCAGCGACGAGCTCCGCTCGGTGGTGCGCGCGAGAGGGGAGCAGAGGAGGGGGGAAGGAGCAAGGAGAGTGAGAGAGGGAGCCAGGGGCTGCGTGGCGTCGCGGGAGGCGACCAGGGCGACGAGGGGGTAGCCAGGCAGGCAGGGAGGAGCTGGTGCGGCTCGCCTGCGCGCCGGGCACGCAGCTGCTTCGGGGCGAGGGGAGGAAGACGACGGAGGGGCTGCAGTGGTGGGTTGGGCCGCACCGGTGGGCTGCCAGCACAGGAGCTGGGCCGGTTGCTGGCGCCAGGTGGGGCGCTAGGTGGGCTGCAGGTAGGTGGCCCAGGTAGGCTTCTGCTCTTTTTTTATATTTCTGTTCTGTTTTCTTTTATTTAATCTTTTGCCACTATTTTGAATTTAAAATAATCCAAACAATGCCAAAAACTCCTCTAAATATTTTTATTTTGCTAGATGGACTTTTCCAAAAGCTCATAAAATATTTCAGGGGTATTTGAAATTATATTCTAATTATATGAATATAATTCAAATTCAAATAGCTAATGATTTAAATTCAAAGTCCCAAGATTAAGTCCTTAAAAATGTTCAATATTTTGGTTGGGACCAGAACCCTTGCCAAAAATTATCAAACATTTAAGAAGAGCATTTTGGAACAATGAATGAGATTTTAGGGTTTTTGCCCTTCTTTTATTCAAGTTTTTGAGGCTTCCAAATTTCCTCAGTTCAAGTTCAAAAATTTAAACATGATGCAAACACTAGGCAGCACCAGAAGCTAGGGATGTGACACGTATCCGCGACGGAAGATCGCGGATTCAGCTCGCAGCATCCAACTGACGAGGTAAGTGATTCAACCCCATTACGGGACACTTTGTAGTAATCGAATCGATTATAAGAGGGTTTCATCCCTTCCTTTCCTTTGACAGGAATGGATGGAGAAGGCCAGGCAGCTTATCAGCCCGGCTCCCATGCCAGAATACCCAGTGGACGCCCGTTTAGCGGGGCTGCTGGTTTCGGCACCGCACGTGGTGCCGGAGAAGAAGGCCAAGAAGGTGGCCGCGGGGACCCGAAAGAGTTCCCGCAATCAGGCGTCTGACGACGATGCGGACTCCTCCCCCGAAGACGAGGAGGAGGAGGAGTACTCTCTCCCGGAGGGGGGAGAGAAGAAGAGGAAGGCTTCCCCAATAGGGGAGGTCGAAGGGTCCAAAAGGGGGAGAACTATCCCCCCGGACAGTTTCGCCAACACCAGCGTTGGCGAGGATGAGTGGCCTCCAAGGGCCACGCGTCCGGCAAGATCGTAAGTATCTGGATCCTTGATATGCAATATATTTTATGTCGCATAGTGTCCTTCTAACGCCGCGTTCTGTCCGTAGTCCGGCCGATGACGATCTCCCCGACTCATCGAGCGGGTCGTTGGCCTCGTCGGATGTGAATTCACTTCCGACTGCCTCTACCCCACGCGCCAACGAGTACGCCGAGGTGGGATCCCAGAGAGGGACCCATCAGGAGGAGGCTCTGGAGGCGCCGTCAGGCAGCCTCCCGGACTTTGCGCCGGACTCTACATCGGAACCCGCAGTGGTCCCAGAGTCCGGCAAGCGGCCCCTTCGAAAGAAGGGCAAGACCGTGACACCGGCGGCCTCCGTCCAACCGGAGGCGCCGGATAACTTGTTGGAGGCGCTTAAAGGCGCTTCCATCGAGGAAGAACACCGCACTATCATGAGTGCGGTGATTCAAAAGGTTCAGCTCGCCAAAAGCGGGCTGACCGCAGCCTGCAGCAGCCTTTTAACAGGCTTTGAGGTAAGAAGTTAAAATTATGTAATGTAATACCGCATAGATAGTAGCCCCTGATGCTCAGTTCGGTGTTCGGAAAGAAAAGCCGGACTAAGGATCTAACAAGATATGCACAGGGTTGCTAAAAATATGTCAATATGGGTTTGCAGGCTGCGCTGCTGGCCTCTGCCGCATTAACGGCGGAGGTCGATGTGCTGAAGCAGGATCTCGAGCGGTCCGAGCGAGAGCTCGGCCATGCAAAGAAGCAGCTCGAGGACAAAGAAGGTGAGTAACACCACTTTGAATGGTTACCTTACAGAAAAGGATTTTGGTTGCAATAAAATTAACAAGGATAATATGTGTAGTGCAGGGGCCACTAATGAGGTGGCAGCCCTGAAGGATGCTGTGTCCACGGCCGAACACAGTGCGGCCGCGGAACGGGCAGAGCGAGAAAAGTAGGAGGCACAGGTGGCGGAAGTTCGGCAAGAGCTCCAGGCTCTCATGGAAAAGCATGAGAGTTTGGAGCGTGACTCCAAGACTCGAGAGTCCGAGCTTGCCTCGGCTCTCGAAAGTGCCAAGTCCGCCAAGGCCGAGGCCCATAAGGCCCTTCAGGAGGTTGAAGATATAAAGAAAATAGCGGCGGGTAAGGCATTTTTCATGCAAAGCAAGCATGTTAATGTAAAATACCTGACACTTACCCGCATTCGGAGCTCTCCAGGGGCGTTTGCAGATCTGCCGCGTAGTGCGTCCGATGCCGCCGCATTCTATCGTGGCGAGGAGGGGAGCTCGACGGAAAAAGTCTTCTGGTCTCAGTATGCTGAGGCCGGACACCCGGTGCCCCCAAGCGACCAGCTGAAGCAGCTGGTCGAACTCCACAAGGTAGCTGAACAGGCCATGAAGGGCCTTATAGTCCGGCTGTGGCCTGGACAGGCCATGCCTGGGAGCTACTTTGGCCTCGTGCGGCGGCTGGTGGATGCATGCCCCTGGGTGGATGTCATCAAGCGCTCCACCTGTATTGAAGGCGCTCGCCGGGCCCTCGCCCGCACAAAGGTGCAATGGGGCAGGTTGGATGCGGAGAAGCTTCTCACGGACCCACCACCGCCGGGCAAGGAGTATTGCACGCCCGAAATGTATTATAAAACTGTCCTGAAGGGAGCCCGCAATATTGCGGATGAGTGCCCCAGAAATGTAATCTTTAGTGAATTTGCTATGTATTATCCTGCGCGCTGAAACTTTGTTCATGTGCGCGTTAAGCAACGCTTGTTTAATTTAAAATATTACCTTCTGTGCGGCCGTTTATAAAATATGAGAGATGGCAAGTCGTTGGCTTCAGCCCCCAAGCCACGAGTGCTGGGGTGTTCGGGATAAACTTGTGCACTCTTGTTCCCATTGTTGGGTCCATCGAGGGAGGCGCTCAACACAATGAACAAGGCAACCGGACTTATAATGCTTGAACACTCTCACTTAGCCATAGAATTCTATAATTTTAAATTTCGGTGAAGCCCCTGGTATTCGGAAGACCGAATACGGGGCGCTATCCACGCCTTCGTCGGACATTGTCCGGAACTTCGCTCGAAGCGGCGTGAGTCTTTAAGGACCCGAAAAAACCTCTCGAACAGCGACCAGTCTCTCGCCTTATCATGCCAGTCAGTTTTAGCTTTCTCCACTGAGGCGCTCGCCCGGCTCAACCGGGGCGCAATCGCAGTGGTTCTCCCAGTGCCACCTTAGCCGACAGAACGGAACGTAAGGCACCAAAACATGGGAGCCGGGCAAACCCAACTATTGACCCAAGACATGATTCGGAGCCGATTCATATAATGCTATAAGTTCGGGGTGCCGCACTTGTGAAAGTGTTCGGACTTATCACACCATAGAGTGGGGAACATAAGCCCCCGGTGTATTAGGCCGTACCAAAATGTACGGGTGCAAGATGTCGTATAATGAGCATATATATATAAAAGGTAATGCAATTGCGATCAAAAAGGTGCTGCATTATTTATGAAAGAAAGTCTGCTAGTAGAGCGGACTGATACAAATAGTGCGGTAAGCAAGGGATTTGGACTAAGTAAACATGTCCCCCTCCAGGGATGAGCTGCGGACTTGGTGTATATAATCGAATTTAATGCTCGTAATTGAGTCCACCTGAGTGTTCGTCGCAGCCTTCTTTAGTCCCTGACTGTTGCATCATGAGTTCGGCAGGTTCGCCGCCGGACAGGGCTTCTGGTTAACAGAGTCCTGTGTACATAAAAGAAGAAAAATAAAAAATATAAAAAAGGGGGGGCACACTTGCGAGCCCCCGGTGTGGTCGAACCGCACTCTGGGTCCGTTGCGATCGTGCCCCCTCCCCTGTGCCCATGGTATCTCCAAAGCGTAATGATGTACGCGGAGTGTTATTATTGCGATCAGTCGCGGGCGAGGGTTGGGGCCGCATTGCTACGCATGCTCTGATCGCGCCAGGTGGTCTTGGTTGGTATTGCTTCGGGCGCGTTTTGCTATATCCGGCTGTTTAACGGCCGGACTGGAGAATTGCCTTAAGAGGCTACTCTGTACTTCTGCCGCGAGAGCCGCTGTATGTTCCTCCGTTCGGAGGGAGCGTTCCGTATTCTCATTGACCGTGATGACTCCGCGAGGTCCTGGCATCTTGAGCTTTAGGTATGCATAATGCGACACCGCGTTGAATTTTGCAAACGCGGTTCGTCCAAGCAGAGCGTGATAGCCGCTGCGAAACGGGACTAAGTCGAAGATTAACTCTTCGCTCCGGAAATTATCCGGGGATCCGAAGACCACTTCCAGTGTGACTGAGCCTGTATAGTTGGCTTCCACTCCTGGTATGACACCTTTAAAGGTTGTCTTTGTAGGTTTAATCCTTGATGGGTCTATGCCCATTTTGCGCACTGTATCCTGATAAAGCAGGTTCAGGCAACTGCCGCCGTCCATCAGGACTCTCGTGAGGTGAAATCCATCGACGATTGGGTCTAAAACCAATGCGGCGAATCCGCCATGGCGTATGCTGGTCGGATGGTCTCTTCGATCGAAAGTGATCGGACAAGAGGACCATGGATTGAACTTCGGGGCGACTGGCTCCATCGCATAGACATCCCTTAGTGCGCGTTTCCTCTCCCTCTTGGGTATGTGGGTCGCGTATATCATATTCACCGTCCGCACTTGTGGGGGAAAACCCTTCTGTCCTCTATTGTTCGGCGGTCGGGTCTCTTCCTCGTCGTCGCTGTTTAGCCCCTTGTCATTGTTTTCGGCAATTAACTTGCCGGCCTGCTTGAACACCCAGCAATCTCTATTAGTGTGGTTAGCTGGCTTTTCAGAGGTGCCATGTATCTGGCATAAGCGGTCGAGTATTCAGTCCAGATTGGATGGACCCGGAGTGGTTCTTTTGAATGGCTTCTTCCGCTGACCGGGTTTAGAGCCTCGGAATCCGGCGTTGACTGCCGTATCCTCCTTATCGTCGCCGTTAATGCGGCGCTTGTTTTTGTTTCGACGTGACCTGCCGTTGTTATCCTTAGTATCTGGACTGCCAGAATTTTTACGGAGATTGTTGCTCCGAGCTAGCCAGCTGTCCTCTCCCGCGTAAAAGCGGGTCATTAACGATGTGAGGGCTGCCATGGATTTCGGCTTTTCCAGCCCCAGGTGCCGGGCTAGCCATTCGTCCCGGATGTTATGTTTGAAGGCTGCAAGGGCCTCTGCATCCGGACAGTCGATGATTTGGTTTTTCTTTGTCAAGAACCGTGTCCAGAATTGTCTGGCCGATTCGTCTGGCTGCTGAATAATGTGGCTTAGGTCATCGGCGTCTGGTGGTCGCACATACGTGCCCTGGAAGTTGTCGAGGAATGCGGCTTCCAGGTCTTCCCAGCACCCAATTGACTCTGCGGGCAAGCTGTTAAGCCAATGCCGAGCTGGTCCTTTAAGCTTGAGTGGGAGATACTTGATGGCATGGAGATCGTTGCCGCGAGCCATATGGATGTGGAGAAGATAGTCTTCGATCCAAACCGCGGGGTCTGTTGTGCCATCGTAAGATTCGATGTTTACGGGTTTAAACCCTTCGGGGATTTGATGATCCATTACTTCGTCAGTGAAGCATAGCGGGTGTGCGGCGCCTCTGTATTGAGCAATATCGCGACGCAGCTCGAGAGAGCGCTATCTGCTATGTTCGGCCCGGCCGGGGTTATTGTATCCGGCGCGACGGTATTCGTCATGGGTCGTGGGGCGCCCACGTGATCCGTAGATGGATCTGGATTGCCTTGCTTTGTCCTCCAGTATGTCTCGCAAGTCCGGCGCGTTCCCGCTTGGCTTCGTACTTTTGGAGCGATGCCGGGGTACGGTCTTGGCTGGGGGCTTGGATGCCTCTCTCTCACGACCACGGGGTGGTCGGTCAGCCATATCCTGCGCTGGTGATGGAGGTATGTATGCTTCCTCCTCTAATCGGGGGAGCAGCTTGCGTCTTGGGTAACTTTTGGAGGGGCGTTCGAGTTTATACTCTTCGGCCGCGAGGACCTCGGTCCATCGATCGGCCAGCAGGTCCTGATCAGCTTGAAGCTGTTGCTGCTTTTTCTTTAGGCTGTTTGCTGTGGCGATAAGCCTGCGCTTGAATCGCTCTTGTTCGACGGGATCCTCAGGTACGACGAATTCATCATCGTTGAGGCTTACTTCGTCTTCGGAGGGAGGCATATAGTTATGATCCTCAACCTCTTCGTCTGCCGCCCTCTCGTGAGGGCTTGCTTCTGCATCCTCCTGTGCTGAGTCTTGCTGGAGGGGATTGTCTTCGGCACTCTCTGGAGTATTGTTATCTCCTGTGCCGGAATCTCCATTCTTGCTGTGGCGGGATTTAGAGTGGCGCCGCTGACGCTGGCGTTTGGGCTGCTTCTTTAAAGAGTCTGCCTCCGCTGCTTCTTCGCCGTCCCCGTCTTTTGGGGTGTCCACCATATATATGTCGTATGACGAGGTGGTCTTCTAGTGCACTGTAGGCGCTGGTTCCTGTTCGTCTCCGGCATTGTCGTCCATAGCGTCGATGTCGTCGGAGTCGTAGTCTAGCATGTCAGTTAGATCGTCGACAGTGGCTATAAAGTGGGTGGTGGGTGGGCTCTGAATTTCTTCGTCGTCCGTACCCCAACCATCCTGGCCATAGTCCGGCCAGGACTCTCCTGATAACGAGAGATGCTTTAGTGAATTCAGGATATCCCCAAAAGGCGAGTATTGGAAGATGTCCGCGGCGGTGAATTCCATAACCGGCGTCCAATCCGAATCGATTGGTAGGGGCGCGGGAGGTTCGGAGTCCGGCAAGGAGTCCGGCGCCTCAGAATCATGAGTTTCGCAGGGGACTAGATTAGTGTTCGGCTCCATCGCCGTGGATGTTGAAGCCCCCAGGGCGGCGTCTATCCACCGGCCCTCGATCTGGGCGATCGGCTCCGGACTAATGGCCGGAACGGATTCGTGTGCGGCCACCAAGGCACTGTTCGGCGGCAGAGCTAGATCATGCCCATCGCAACAGTGCGGTGCGCTTGGCTGTGGCTCGGGTCCGTCGAAGATCAAGTCTCCGTGGACATCGGCCGTGAAGTTTAGGCTTCCGAATCTGACCTGACGGCCAGGGGCGTAGCTTTCGATCTGCTCCAGATGGCCAAGCGAATTAGCCCGCAGTGCGAACCCGCCGAATACGAAGATCTGTCCGGGGAGAAAAGTCTCACCCTGGGCAGCGTTGTTGGTTGAAGATGCCATCAAGCCTATCGGTGACGACACAGAGGAACTCTCAAGGAAAGCACCAATGTCGGTGTCAAAACCGGCGGATCTCGGGTAGGGGGTCCCGAACTGTGCGTCTAGGCGGATGGTAACAGGAGACGAGGGACACGATGTTTTTACCCAGGTTCGGGCCCTCTCGATGGAGGTAAAACCCTACGTCCTGCTTGATTAATATTGATGATATGGGTAGTACAAGAGTGGATCTACCACGAGATCAAGGAGGCTAAACCCTAGAAGCTAGCCTATGGTATGATTGTTGTAATGTATGTTGTCCTACGGACTAAAGCCCTCCGATTTATATAGACACCGGAGGAGGCTAGGGTTACACAGAGTCGGTTACAATGGTAGGAGATCTACATATCCGTATCGCCAAGCTTGCCTTCCACGCCAAGGAAAGTCCCATCCGGACACGGGACGGAGTCTTCAATCTTGTATCTTCGTAGTCTTGGAGTCCGACGGTAATGATAGTCCGGCTGTCCGGACACCCCCTAGTCCAGGACTCCCTCAGGGGTCCTTCCCACACGACCCAGAAACCGCCGGTGATAGGTCCTCCGGTCACACAAGCGGGGCCAAAAGAGCTCGTGTGCGATCGGGCGAGCAATCGCAGACAATTATACACGTCCAATCGTTTTTGTTTGTATGTACATCAAACACAGTGAATCCCACACAAACATTTTCGTTCGTACGTACATTTTTTATGTGGAACATTTGTGCAAGGTGGTCTAACACAAACATTTGTCAGACAGAAGTCGTGTGTGTTTGTTCATTGATCCAACACGCCTACTTTCTAGAAACAGTGTGGTTGTTTGAGTTTGTCGCCCATGGTATTGTCCGAGAAATCATATGCAATAGAAAAACCCAATAAGCAGGCTAATTAGCCTATTATTGATAATCCATTTAGTAATCAAATTGACATTTTATATCAAACACACAATATATTTCATATTTGTATTACGGCAACCAGGATTTCATAATTGAATTACATCAGAGTACATCATCAGATAGCTTCAGCACTCAGTTACACCATATAGGCCTATAACTAACTACGCCAGTACACAAAAACACTAAGTTTCACATGCAACATCTAAAACCTTCGGAAAGAATCATCATACACAATAAATACACAGATGAATCTCATTTGGAAAACTGCTGAAGCGGAAGGCGAATATTGAGCCTTCAGTGATGTTGAATGTCCTTGAAACTTTGGGCCAGTAACTATGCATAATTGCCCACCCAACCTTCATTCTCTTGAGGAAGAATTGAATATTGTACCATGAGTGTTGAATGAATACCTTCCTTGCTTCTTAAGCATGCAGGTCGTTTGAGAGGTAATCATCGATGAGCTGCTTTGGAAAGGACTGAAAACAAAGGTATGCATAAATATCTATTCTAAATTTTGAAATGGCGCAAAGGAATGAAACAAGGTAAAAGAGTTAGTACGATCCTATAGTTGGTTGATGTCTTCTTCATTGTGCAAATAAAGATCTTGATGTTGCTCATCCCTAGTTTCTTTATCCTAACAATCTTTCTGAGTTTCTTGACTTGACTGATATTCATGGACATCTCATTTCCCCATATGCAAAATGGGTCGAACATTGGGTCTAAACCTCTGGTAGCAGGACTTACATGTGCAAGACCAAATTGTCAGAAACCTAAATATTAAAATGATTCCTACAATTACACAATAATGTGCTATTAGCCAAAGGACCATGCATGTGCAAACCTTGATGGTAAACCGATTCATCTCCAACGCATCTATAATTTATTATTGTTCCTTGCTATTATAGTATAAATCTCGTATGTTTTATATGCAATTTTATATCATTTTTGGGACTAACCTATTAACCTAGTGCCCAGTGCTAGTTGCTGCCTTTTTCTTGTTTTTGTCTTTTCAGAAAATGAATATCAAACCGAGTCCAAACTGAGAAAAAACTTTGGATTAATTTTTTCTGCACCAGAAGGGGCCCACGCAAGTTTCAGAGAAGACCCAAGGAGTTGCAAGGAAGCGACCAGCTCAGGGGGTGTGCTCCCCAGGCTTGTGCTCCCCAAGCTCAGGGGCCACCGGGATGATCAAGATGGCCACCGGAGATGATTTCCTCCTCTGACAGGATGCCGGAACGGGGTCTAGATTGGTTTTCGGTGTCTATAGAGCCTTGTGATGGCGGAACTTCTGATCTAGGGTCACCCTGAGGGTTTTCATAATTTTTGGGAATTTATAGGGTAAAGAGGGGGTGTGGGAGGCCACCGAGGTGGGCACAACCCACCTGGGCGCCCTTAGGCCCCCAGGCGTGCCCCGGTGGGCTGTGCCCCCTCGGGCACCCCCCAGGTGCTGCTCTGGCCCATTGGTGGTCTTCTAGTCCATAAAAAATCCACAAAAATTTTCATGGTGTTTGAACTCCGTTCGATATTGATTTCGTACGATGTAAAAAACAAGCAAAAAACAAAAACTGGCACTGGGCACTGGGTCAATAGGTTATTCCCAAAAAATGATATAAAGTTGTTATAAAATGATTGTAAAACATCCAAGAATGATAATATTACAGCATGGAATAATAAAAAATTATAGATATGTTGGAGACGTACCAGTCGTCTCCTCGAGCCATATGAATGTGGAGAAGAAAGTCCTCAATCCTCACGGCCGGGTCTGTAGTCCCGTCGTATTGTTCGATGTTTACGGGTTTAAACCCTTTGGCAAACTGGTGACGCATTGCTACCTCTTGAGCATGCGTTGGTTTTCCCTTGAAGAGGAAAGGGTGATGCAGCAAAGTAGCGTAAGTATTTCCCTCAGTTTTTGAGAACCAAGGTATCAATCCAGTAGGAGACTACACGCAAGTCACCTAGTACCTGCACAAACAATCAAGGACCTTGCAACCAACGCGATAAAGGGGTTGTCAATCCCTTCACAGCCACTTGCAAAAGTGAGATCCGATAAAGATAATAAGATAAATATTTTTGGTATTTTTGTTGTATAGATTGGAAAGTAAAGATTGCAAAATAAATAGTAAACTATAATTACATATTTGAAACTTATATGATGTAAAGTAGACCCGGGGGCCATTGGTTTCACTAGTGGCTTCTCTCATGATAGCATGTATTACGGTGGGTGAACAAATTACTGCCGAGCAGTTGATAGAAAAGTGCATGGTTATGATGATATCTGCAACCTCTTGAGCACTGCGTTGGATTTCCTTGAAGAGGAAAGGGTGATGCAGCAGTGTAGAGTAAGTATTTCCCTTAGTTTTTGAGAACCAAGGTATCAATCCAGTAGGAGGCTATGCGCGAGTCCCTCATACCTACACAAAACAAATAGCTCAACGCAACCAACGCGATTAGGGGTTGTCAATCCCTTCACGGTCACTTACGAGAGTGAGATCTGATAGAGTTGATAGATAATATTTTTGGTATTTTTGATATAAAGATGCAAGGTAAATTAAAAGGCAAAGTAAAAAAGCAAAGCAATAATAAAGTAATAGAGATTGATATGATGAGAATGCACCCGGGGGCCATAGATTTCACTAGTGGCTTCTCTCAAGAGCATAAGTATTCTACGGTGGGTGAACAAATTACTGTTGAGCAATTGACAAAATTGAGCATAGTTATGAGAATATCTAGGTATGATCATGTATATATGCATCACGTCTGAGACAAGTAGACCGACTCCTGCATGCATCTACTACTATTACTCCACTCATCGACCGCTATCCAGCATGCATCTAGAGTATTAAGTTCAAGAAAACAGAGTAACACCTTAAGCAAGATGACATGATGTGGAGGAATAAATTCATGCAATATGATAAATACCCCATATGTTATCCTCGATGGCAACAATACAATACGTGCCTTGCTGCCCCTACTGTCACTGGGAAAGGACACCGCAAGATTGAACCCAAAGCTAAGCACTTCTCCCATTGAAAGAAAAACCAATCTAGTAGGCCAAACCAAACTAATAATTCGAAGAGACTTGCAAAGATAACCAATCATACATAAAAGAATTCAGAGAAGATTCAAATATTGTTCATAGATAATCTTTATCATAAACCCACAATTCATCGGTCTCAATAAACACACCACAAAAAGAAGATTACATCGAATAGATCTCCACGAGAGAGGGGGAGAACATTGTATTGAGATCCAAAAAGAGAGAAGAAGCCATCTAGCTACTAACTATGGACTCGAAGGTCTGAGGTAAACTACTCACACTTCATCGGAGGGGCTATGGTGATGATGTAGAAGCCCTCCATGGTGGATTCCCCTTTCGGCGGAGCTCCGGAACAGGCCCCAAGATGGGATCTCGTGGGTACAGAAGGTTGCGGTGGTGGAATTAGGTTTTTGGCTCTGTATCTGATCGTTTGGGGGTACGTAGGTATATATAGGAGGAAGGAGTACGTCGGTGGAGCTTCGGGGGGGCCCACGAGGTAGGGGGTCGCGCCCTAGGGGGCATGCCCTCCACCCTCGTGATCGCCTCCCTCCTTTCTTGACGGAGGGTCCAAGTCTCTTGGATCATATTTGTTGAGAAAATCACGTTCCCGAAGGTTTCATTCAGTTTGGACTCCGTTTGATATTCCATTTCTTCGAAACACTGAAATAGGCAAAAAAAACAGCAATTCTGGGCTAGGCCTCCGGTTAATAGGTTAGTCCCAAAAATAATATAAAAGTGGAAAATAAAGCCCAATATGGTCCAAAACAGTAGATAATATAGCATGGAGCAATCAAAAATTATAGATACATTGGAGACGTATCAGGCATCCCCAAGCTTAATTCCTGCTCGTCCTCGAGTAGGTAAATAATAAAAAGAGATTTTTTTTATGCGGAGTGCTACTTGGCATAATTTCAATGTAATTCTTCTTAATTGTGGTATGAATATTTAGATCCGAAAGATTCAAGACAAAAGTTCATATTTACATAAAAATAATAATACTTCAAGCATACTAACAAAGCAATTATGTCTTCTCAAAATAACATGGCCAAAGAAAGTTATCCCTACAAAATCATATAGTCTGGCTATGCTCTATCTTCACCACACAAAGTATTTAAATCATGCACAACCCCGATGACAAGCCAAGCAATTGTTTCATACTTTTGACATTTTCAAAACCTTTTCGATCTTCACGCAATACATGAGCGTGAGCCATGGATATAGCACTATATGTGGAATAGAATGGTGGTTGTGGAGAAGACAAAAAGAGGGGAAGATAGTCTCACATCAACTAGCCGTATCAACGGGCTATGGAGATGCCCATCAATATATATCAATGTGAGTGAGTAGGGATTGCCATGCAACGGATGCACTAGAGCTATAAGTGTATGAAAGCTCAACAAAAGAAACTAAGTGGGTGTGCATCCAACTCGCTTACTCATGAAGACCTAGGCATTTTGAGGAAGCCCATCATTGGAATATACAAGCCAAGTTCTATAATGAAAAATTATCACTAGTATATGAAAGTGACAAAATGAGAGACTCTCTATCATGAAGATCATGGTGCTACTTTGAAGCACAACTGTGGTAAAAGGATAGTAACATTGTCCCTTCTCTCTTTTTCTCTCATTTTTTATTTGGGCCTTTCTCTCTTTTTTATGGCCTCCTTTTTCTCTCTCTCTCTTTTTTTCGTCCGGAGTCTCATCCCGACTTGTGGGGGAATCATAGTCTCCATCATCCTTTCCTCACTTGGGACAATGCTCTAAAAATGATGATCATCACACTTTTTATTTTTCTTACAACTCAACAATTAAAACTCAATACTTAGAACAAAATATGACTCTATGTGAATGCCTCCTGCGGTGTACCGGGATATGCAATGAATCAAGAGTGACATGTATGAAAGAATTATGAATGATGGCTTTGCCACAAATACGATGTCAACTACATGATCATGCTAGAAATATGACAATGGTGGAGTGTGTCATAATAAACGGAACGGTGGAAAGTTGCATGGCAATATATCTCGGAATGGCTATGGAAATGCCATGATAGGTAGGTATGGTGGCTGTTTTGAGGAAGGTATATGGTGGGTGTATGATACCGGTGAAAAGTGCGCGGTATTTAGAGAGGCTAGCAATGGTGGAAGGATGGGAAAAGTGCGTATAATCCATGGACTCAACATTAGTCATGAAGAAATCATATACTTATTGCAAAAATCTAGAAGTTATCAAAGCAAAGTATTACGCGCATGCTCCTAGGGGGATAGATTGGTAGGAAAATACCATCGCTCGTCCCCGACCGCCACTCATAAGGAAGACAATCAATAAATAAATCATGCTCCGAGTTCATCACATAACGGTTCACCATACGTGCATGCTACGGGAATCACAAAATTTTACACAAGTATTTCTAAAATTCACAACTACTAAACTAGCATGACTCTAATATCACCATCTTCATATCTCAAAACAATTATCAAGCATCAAACTTTTCTTAGTATTCAGCGCACTCAAAAGAAAGTTTTACAAATCTTGACTACCAAGCATATTATTATTATTAAGCAAATTACCATGCTATTTAATAATCTCAGAATAATCTAAGTGAAACATGAGAGATCAATAGTTTCTTTAAAACAAATCCACCACCGTGCTCTAAAAGATATAAGTGAAGCACTAGAGCAAAACTATATAGCTCAAAAGATATAAGTGAAGCACATAGAGTATTCTAACAAATTCCAATTCATGTATGGCTCTCTCAAAAGGTGTGTACATAAAAGATGATTGTGTAAAAATCAAAGACTCAAATCATACAAGACGCTCCAAGAAAAACACATATCATGTGCTGAATAAAAATACGCTCCAAGTAAAGTTACCGATGGAAGTAGACGAAAGAGGGGATGCCTTCCGGGGCATCCCCAAGCTTTGACTTTTTAGTGTACTTGGATTATCTTGGGGGTGCCATGGGCATCCCCAAGCTTAGGCTCTTGCCACTCCTTGTTCCATAATCCATCAAAAGATTTCACCCAAAACTTGAAAACTTCACAACACAAAACTCAACAGAAATCTCGTGAGCTCCGTTAGCAAAAGAAAACAAAAGACCACTTCAAGGTACTGTAATGAACTAATTATTTATTTATATTGGTTTTAAACCTACTGTATTACAACTTCCCTATGTTTTATAGACTATTTTACTAGCCATAGATTCATCAAAACAAGCAAACAACACACGAAAAACAGAATCTGTCAAAAACAGAACAGTCTGTAGTAATCTGTAACTAACACAAACTTATGGAACTCCAAAAAATCAGCCAAAATAGGAAGACCTAGGAAATTTGTTTATTGATCAGAGGCAATTGGAATCAGTATTTTATCACGTTCTGGTGATTTTTAACAATTGTTTTAGTGAACAGAAAGTTCTGGAAATTACAGCAAGATCAAATAAGTATCATCCAAGAAGATCCTATAGGTTTAACTTGGCACAAACACTAACTAAAAGATAAAACCACATCTAAACAGAAGGTAGATGGATTATTTATTCCTAAACAGAAACAAAAGCAAAAAAGCTAAAAATAAAATTGGGTTGCCTCCCAATAAGCGCTATCGTTTAACGCCCCTAGCTAGGCATAAAAGCAAGGATAGATCTAGGTATTGCCATCTTTGGCAGGCAACTCTTCAATGAGGCATCTACCTTCCTTAGAAATTTCTTTCTTTCTAGTAATTATCAAACTCTTAGGAACAAGATCGAAAAATTCATTTGTAGCAATTGGTTCCTTAATGATAGCAAAAAGATTGGGATGAATACTTATAGATTTAAGATCCACAGTATCCTTACTAGATGATTCACCCTTGTTTTTAGGAACATACATAAGCTTGGCATTTTTAGTAGGTGGACTTTAAGTACTCTTAGCGGAAGAAAAAGTGGTTCTCAAGTTGGTAATGATACCCTCAAGTTTATCGATTCTAGTGGAATTTAGATTTATTTTCTCATTAACTATGGGTTCCTTCTCCGTAATATTTTTCAATGTTACTCCTACCTTAGATCCATATTGGGTAATTTGATTGTGGATCTTTTTATCTAGATTTTCAATTAACTCAATGGTAGCAACTTTATTTTCAATAATTTCAAGTCTTTGCATTACATGCTCCAAAGTTAACATAGTTCCATTAACCAAAAGAGGTGGCGAGCAAATAAATCTATCATAGCATTATAAGAATCAAAAGTATGGCTACCCAAGAAATTCCCTCCGGTAATGGTATCAAGGATATATCTATACCAAGGATTGGCACCTACATAAAAATTGCGAAGAAGAACTGAAGTAGATTGCTTCCTGGTAGATCTATTTGAGCATTGCAAATTCTATACCAAGCATCTTTCAGATTTTCTCCCTCCCTTTGTTTAAAATTTAGGACTTCGTTCTCGGGAGATAAGGAGAAGATATAAGACTAGCCATGGTGACAGGCAAGCGAGAAAAAGGCAAACGGAAAAGAGAGGGCGAATAAAACGGCAAGGGTGAAGTGGGGGAGAGGAAAACGAGAGGCAAATGGCAAATAATGTAATGCGAGAGATAAGGAATTGTGATGGGTACTTGGTATGTTGACTTTTGCGTAGACCTCCCCGGCAACGGCGCCAGAAATCTTCCTGCTACCTCTTGAGCACTGCATTGGATTTCCTTGAAGAGGAAAGGGTGATGCAGCAGAGTAGAGTAAGTATTTCCCTCTGTTTTTGAGAACCAAGGTATCAATCCAATAGGAGGCTACGCGCGAGTCCCTCGTACCTACACAAAACAAATAGCTCAACGCAACCAACGCGATTAGGGGTTGTCAATCCCTTCACAGTCACTTACGAGAGTGAGATCTGATAGAGTTGATAGATAATATTTTTGGTATTTTTGATATAAAGATGCAAGGTAAAATAAAAGGCAAAGTAAAAAAAGCAAAGCAATAATAAAGTGATAGAGATTGATATGATGAGAATAGACCCGGGGGCCATAGATTTCACTAGTGGCTTCTCTCAAGAGCATAAGTATTCTACGGTGGGTGAACAAATTACTGTTGAGCAATTGACAAAATTGAGCATAGTTATGAGAATATCTAGGTATGATCATGTATATAGGCATCACGTCTGAGACAAGTAGACCGACTCCTGCCTACATCTACTACTATTACTCCACTCATCGACCGCTATCCAGCATGCATCTAGAGTATTAAGTTCAAGAAAACAGAGTAACACCTTAAGCAAGATGACATGATGTAGATGAATAAATTACAGCAATATGATAAATACCCCATCTTGTTATCCTCGATGGCAACAATACAATACGTGCCTTGCTGCCCCTACTGTCACTGGGAAAGGACACCGCAAGATTGAACCCAAAGCTAAGCACTTCTCCCATTGCAAGAAAAACCAATCTAGTAGGCCAAACCAAACTGATAATTCGAAGAGACTTGCAAAGATAACCAATCATACATAAAAGAATTCAGAGAAGATTCAAATATTTTTCATAGATAATCTTGATCATAAACCCACAATTCATCGGTCTCAACAAACACACCGCAAAAAGAAGATTACATCGAATAGATCTCCACGAGAGAGGGGGAGAACATTGTATTGAGATCCAAAAAGAGAGAAGAAGCCATCTAGCTACTAACTATGGACCTGAAGGTTTGAGGTAAACTACTCACACTTCATCGAAGGGGCTATGGTGATGATGTAGAAGCCCTCCGTGGTGGATTCCCCTTCCGGCGGAGCTCCCGAACAGGCCCCAAGATGGGATCTCGTGGGTACAGAAGGTTGCAGCGGTGGAATTAGGTTTTTGGCTCCGTATCTGATTGTTTGGGAGTACGTAGGTATATATAGGAGGAAGGAGTACGTTGGTGGAGCTTCGAGGGGCCCATGAGGCAGGGGGCGCGCCCTGGGGGGCGCCCTCCACCCTCGTGACCGCCTCCCTCCTTTCTTGATGGAGGGTCGAAGTCTCCTGGATCATATTTGTTGAGAAAATCACGTTCCCGAAGGTTTCATTCCGTTTGGACTCTGTTTGGTATTCCGTTTCTTTGAAACACTGAAATAGGCAAAAAAACAATTCTGGGTTGGGCCTACAGTTAATAGATTAGTCCCAAAAATAATAGAAAAGTGGAAAACAAAGCCCAATATGGTCCAAAACAGTAGATAATATAGCATGGAGCAATCAAAAAGTATAGATACGTTGGAGATGTATCAATATCTAAGGCAATGATCATGAATATACGCATCACGTCCGTGTCAAGTAGACCGAAACGATTCTGCATCTACTACTATTACTCCACACATCGACCGCTATCCAGCATGCATCTAGAGCATTAAGTTCATAAGAATGGAGTAACACATTAGGAAATATGACATGATGTAGAGGGATCAACTCAAGCAATATGATATAAATCCCATCTTTTTATCCTCAATGGCAAAAATATAATACGTGTCGGTTCCCTTTCTGTCACTGGGATCGAGCACCGCAAGATTGAACCCAAAGCTAAGCACTTCTCCCATTGCAAGAAAGATCAATCTAGTAGGCCAAACTAAACCGAAAATTCGAAGAGACTTGCAAAGATATCAAATCATGCATATAAGAATTCAGAGAAGAACCAAATAATATTCATAGATAATCAAATTCATAAACCCACGATTCATCAGATCTCGGCAAACACACTGCAAAAGAGTATTACATCGAATAGATCTCCAAGAACATCAAGGAGAACTTTGTATTGAGAACCAAAGAGAGATAAGAAGCCATCTAGCTAATAACTATGGACCGGAAGGTGTGTGGTAAACTACTCACACATCATCGGAGAGGCTATGGTGTTGATGTAGAAGCCCTCCGTGATCGAATCCCCCTCCGGCAGATCACCGGAAAAGGCCCCAAGATGGGATCTCACGGGTACAGAAGGTTGCAGTGGTGGAAAAGTGGTTTCGTGGCTCTCCTGGATGTTTTCAGGGCATAAGAGTATATATAGGCGAAAGAAGTAGGTCGGTGGAGCTACGAGGGGCCCATGAGGGTGGGGGCGCGCCCACCCCCCTGGGCGCGCCCTCCTGCCTCGTGGCCGCCTTGTTGTGTCTCTGACTTCCACTCCAAGTCTCCTGGATTGCGTTTGTTCCAAGAAAGATCCTTGTGAAGGTTTCGTTCCCTTTGGATTCCGTTTGATATTCCTTTTGTGCGAAACACTGAAATAGGCAAAAAAACAACAATTTGCACTAGGCCTTCGGTTAATAGGTTAGTCCCAAAAATAATATAAAAGAGCATATTAAAGCGAGAGCGGACGTTCTGAGCGCAGCGGCAGCTGCACGCAGCAATCCAGCCGCACGTCCAGGCGGAGTGATTTGTACATTAAACTCGGCTAAAATGCACAAAGGCGACATACATCGGTCCATGCTTGCGAATACAGTGTCCGAACCACTGGCCTGGTGGGTACGGAACTGATGCAAAGGACCAGGCGGGCAGGGGTGTCTCTTTTTTACAACTATTGCGTGTGAAAACTGCTGTTCTGACATGCTTTCAATGTGCTTTTTGACCACACGGTCATTGCCAAGGACACAAATGCACGCCTCGCTCTGCAGTTCATCGATGATTGATGCATAACACCATGTGAATAGCGTGTTAAGTGTTAACTGAAAGTTAAATTGACTGTGCGGCCCCTGCAGGGGCCGTGCCAGAGAGCAGCGGTGGAAGGCCGGAGGCGGCAACAATAGATGGAGTGGCGTCGGAGGGAGCCATGGGCGTCTCAGACTGTGCGCTGTCGGGGGCGGGCCGGCGGGGGTGGAAGGACGAGGTCGGTCGGCAGCAACACGTGTAGTGGAGGCGGGGCGCCATGGATGTCACAGACGTCGCCGCTTCCTTGTGGAGTAGAGTGCCTGTTGCAGCTGAGGGTGCCATGACGGACGGCAGAGCAGCGGTGGCCATCACCAGAGGGAGCTGGTCGCAGGGCCTCGGCTAGGGCGCAGCCGGGACAGCGGCGGGCGGCGGAGCTGGCATGGCCGCTGCTGGAGGGGGCCATGCGCGGGCTTCATCCGCCCCCAAACAGCATTGAGGCGACCAACTGCAGGGGGACGGAGAGACCATGGAACGCGAACGCCGGACCTGACCTCTGACGACGCCGGGATGGCCGGGGCTGGGAGATTAGGCCGTCGGCGGCTTCGTGTTTACCTAGAGGCGGCGTAGTCGCGAGAGCTCCTACGCGAGCACAAGAATACACGCTTTCGCTAGTCTCTCGTTTACATTGTCCGGTCGTCCTCGCGTCTGAACTTGCGTACTGGCTACCTTCCTTGCGTCAGTCCGTGCTGTCAGTCGTGGTCCTTCAAATATGCATATATGATATAAAACAATAGCCAGCGTTCGGCTATACTCCAACTAGCACGCTTCCCTGATTTGAATCGTGAAGTTGCTCGCGCCGTCGATGCCGTGCGTGTAGCTGCCGCTACGTGCATCGATGCACTTCTCATATTAAAGCCCATTAAACTTCCAAAACAGATAATATAATAGCATGGAACAATAAAAAATTATAGATACGTTGGAGACGTATCACGCATCACCTCGTTCGTGAAGCACATCATGTGAGCGACGCCCCTAACTCGGGCTACGTCGCACCGTAAATCGGGGGCGTATCAGCCCGGTGTTGCTCCCGAACTCTATCGTTCCGGTCGCACCATTCTTGGTATATGTCCTGTCCAGCTGGAGCGTACTCCCAAGATCCATAGATGGATCTTGTCTGTCCTACTCTATTGGCCATGTCATGACTAATGACGGAGATCATATTGGTATTCTGGTTGTGCCACTTCCTTGCCTTTACGGCGAGGAGGGGCGGGTGGGTATTCGGCCTCTCCAGCCTGCCTGTCCCTTCCACGAGGGGGGGGCGATCGGGCTGATCTACATGGGTATATCTCGGTGGTACGGGCGCAAGGGCCTCATCCTCAAATTGCGGCAACATTTTTCGCTTTGGATAGTGATACGTCCATTTTGCATCATGTTTACCTACTGTTATTTACGATGTTTTTATGCATAATAATGCTTTTTGGAGTAATTCTAATGCCTTTTCTCTCATAATATGCAAGGTTCACACAAAGAGGGAGAATTCTGACAGCTGGAAATCTGGACCTGGAAAAGCTACGCCAGGCCACCTATTTGGCACAACTCCAAATAAGCTGAAACTTTACGAGGAATTTTTATGGAATATATAAGAAATACTTTAGCAAATAACCACTGGAGGGGGCCCACCTGGTGAGCACAAGACACCAGGGCGCGCCTGGCCCCCAGGCGCGCCCTTGTGGGTTGTGCTTAGCCCGGCCCACCTTCGCTGTCCATCTTCTGGTATATAAGTCATTTTGACCTAGAAAAAATAAGGACATGACTTTGGGGACGGAGCGCCGCCGTCTCGAGGCCAAACTTGGGCAGGAGCACTTTTGCCCTCCAGCGGAGCAATTCCGCCAGGGGAACTTCCCTCCCGGAGTGGGAAATCATCGTCATCATCATCACCAACAACTCTCGCATCTTGGGGAGGGCAATATCCATCAACATCTTCAACAACACCATCTCCTCTCAAACCCTAGTTCATCTCTTGTGTTCAATCTATGTATCGGAACTATATATTGGTGCTTGTGGGTGACTAGTGGTGTTCATTACATCTTGTAGTTGATTACTATATGATTTATTTAGCGGAAGATTATATGTTCAGATCCAATATGCTATTTACTACCCCTCTGATCTTGAGCATGATTATCATTTGTGAGTAGTTACTTTAGATCTTGAGGTCACGGGAGAAATCTTGTTGCGAGTAATCATGTGAACGTGATATGTGTTCGGTATTTTGATAGCATGTATGTTGTGATTCCCTTAGTGGTGTCATGTGAACATCGACTACATGACACTTCACCATGTTGGGCCTAAGGGAATGCATTGTGGAGTAGTTATTAGATGATGGGTTGCGAGAGTGACAGAATTTTAAACCCTAGTTTATACGCTATTCCGTAAGGGACCGATTGGATCCAAAAGTTTAATGCTATGGTTAGAATTTATTCTTAATAATTTTCTCGTAGTTGCGGATGCTTGCAAGTGGGTTAATCATAAGTAGGAGGTTTGTTCAAGTAGGAACAACACCTAAGCACCGGTCCACCCACATGTCAAATTATCAAAGTAGCGAACACGAATTGAACCAACATGATGAAAGTGACTAGATGAAATTCCTGTGTACCCTCAAGAACTCTTTGCTTACTATAAGAAGCCGTTTTGGCCTGTCCTTTGCCTCAAAAGGATTGGGCTACCTTGCTACACATTTTTTACTACTATCATTACTTGCTCGATACAAATTATCTTGCTATCAAACTACTCACTACTAGAAAAAGGCCTACTAATGGCGCACCGGTTTTGCCTACTAATGGCGCACTACCGGTGCGCCATTACTAGCACGCCATTAGTATTTTTTACTAATGGCGCACCACTGGTGCGCCATTAGTATCTGGTGCGCCATTAGTATCATAGAAGTGCGCCATTAGTAACATTTTTTTTAAAAAAAATTCAGAATTTTTTTTAAAATTTTTTTTCAATTTTTTTATGGCTTAATCTCGGGTCAATATGCTCGTTTTTTGGCACGATATTAACCCAAATTTTGTTCCTGTTTTTGGATCTTGTACGTTCTTTTGCCGTGTTCTTTTGCCGGAGAGGAGTTCGCCGGAGAGGAGGAGGAGGAGGTCGGCGCTCGCCTACATCGCCGGAGAGGAGGAGGAGGTCGCTGGAGAGGAGGAGGAGGAGGTCACCGGAGAGGCGCTCGCCTACATTGCCGAAGAGGAGGAGGAGGTCGCTGGAGAGGAGTTCACCGAAGCATCGGAGAGGAGGAAGGAGAAACCATGAGGGAATGGGAGGAGAGGAGGGAGGAGGAGCTCACCGGAGAGGAGGGGGGAGAAACCGTGAGGGGAGGGGAGGGGAGGAGAGGAGGAGGAGGTCGCCGGAGAGGAGGAGGAGGTCGCCGGAGAGGAGAAGGAGGTCGCCGGAGAGGAGGAGAAAGAGTGGAGGAGAGGAGAGGAGGAGATGGAGTGGAGGAGAGGTGGAGTGGAGGAGAGGAGAGTAGGAGATGGAGTGGAGGAGAGGTGGAGTGGAGGAGGTGCGCCCAGCCATATATACGACATAGTAATGGCGCACCATGGGCCGCTGCGCCATTAGTAACTTTTTTTATTTTTTTGATTTATTTTGAATTTTGAAGGCGGGAAGATACTAATGGCGCACCATGGGCAGGTGCGCCATTAGTATTTTTTTTATTTTTTTTATTTATTTTGAATTTTGAAGGCGGGAAGATACTAATGGCGCACCATGGGCAGGTGCGCCATTAGTAATTTTTTTTGATTTATTTTGAATTTTGAAGGCGGGAAGATACTAATGGCGCACCATGGGTAGGTGCGCCATTAGTAAGTTTGAATTTTTTTGAACTTTTTTGCCTCTCCAGATCTTAAAAGCCCCGTATCTTTTTTTGTTAGGTTTTTGAGGATTTTGAAAATGTTTAACGGGGTTCCCCCGGTTAAATTCGGATGTAACTTTTCGAGTAGATGATTTTTCATATAAATTTTTTTTTCATGCGAGTTAGTATGCAAAAATTATGCCCATTTTTATAAATTCTCGCGAGATTTTGCAAATGAAGTCGAAATTCATATTTGCAAATTTTCCCAACAACTAGACCACATATCACATGGAAAACTTATTTTCTTTTATTTTTTTGACATTTTCATCATTTTCTTTTATTTTTTTAAAACTGAAAAGGCGATCCACGGGGGGGGGGGGGTGCATTCGGTGGAAGTGGTGGCCAAGTTACTAATGGCGCACCATGGCATGGTGCGCCATTACTAGTTCAACTAGTAATGGCGCACCACTCCCACGGTGCGCCATTAGTACTTTTGAAAAAAAATAAAAAAATTGATATTTTTTTTTGATTTTTTTTTGAAAAAAACTTAGTAATGGCACACCAGTGGAAAGTGCGCCATTACTAGTTAAAACTAGTAATGGCGCACCGAGACATGGTGCGCCATTAGTATCAATTTTTTTTATATTTTTTTAACTTTTTTGTTCAAAACTACTAATGGCGCACGGCGGATGTGGTGCGCCATCACTATGTCAATTAGTAATGGCGCACTATGCAACAGTGCGCCATTAGTAACAAAAAAAATTATGTGTTTTTTTCAAAACTACTAATGGCGCACCACACACCAGGTGCGCCATTAGTAATATATTACTAATGGCGCACCGAGACATGGTGCGCCATTAGAATATAGTAATGGCGCACCACATCACAGGTGCGCCATTAGTGGCCATTCCATCTGTAGCCCTTTTTGTAGTAGTGACTCTGTTACTTACAATTTCAGCACTTGCAGACATTACCTTGATGAAACCTCTTGTCATTTCCTTCTGGTCCTCGTTGGGTTCGACACTCTTACTTATCGTAAATGCTACAATTGATCCCACATACTTGTGGGTCATCAGATAGCTTTTGGTCTGCCGCTCATAGTCGTACCCTTCTTCAACATCTAGGACTTTGGTCCATCTGTCGTTGAGGGTGTCTTGTTTCACTACAAAAAAAAGACACATCCGTGACATTTTGGGCCGAACGAATTTTTTTCTGTCATACATATGACACTTCTATGACGATAATTGTGACAAAACCCGGTATCATCATAGATGTGGTGGGCTCCTACTTCTATGACAAAAAATCATGACATAAAATGGGCTTTTCGTCCTGGGCGGGCTAGAGACGCAGCTGCATGACATTCTTTGGGCCGTCCATGATGGAAAAAACCGTGGTAGAAGCGAGGGGGAGGAAAATTTCAGGGAGTTCCCGGTTACGGTGGGAGGCCGTGGGCCGAGCGATGCGCGTTTCTCTCGTACACGTACGCACGTGTGTGCGAGGCGTTGGCTCTAACTGAACCCGAGCGAGGCGTTAGGCTCTAACTGAACCCGAGCGATTGTACTGTAGGCTACGCGTTACTGAACCCGAGCGATCGATCGATGGCTGTTAACTAAACCCGATCGAGCAATTCCTTCGCTACTGCTGCTAACTGAAGTCGATCGATGCTGCCTCTGGATGAACAGTGAGTGTTGGGGGGGGGGGGGGGTTGGATGAACAGTTCTCGGTGGGGGTGGATGAACAGGACCCCGTGGTGTAGTCTCTGGATGAACAGGACCCCGATCGATCGAGCCGGTTGGGGCTGGAGGAACAGGACCCCGTGGAGGGCTGGATGAACAGGACCACCCCGTGGAGGGCAGGATGAACAGTAGACGGTGGAGGAGTGCTCGTGGAGGGGTGGTTGAACAGGACCCCATGGTGTGGAGGGCTGGATGAGCAGTAGACGGTGGAGGGGTGGTTGAACAGTAGCCGGTGGAGTAGCGCGCGGTGGAGGCTGGATGAACAGGAGCCCGTGGAGGCTGAAGGAGGTCGACGGTGGATGAACAATAGCTCGTGGAGGCTGGAGGGGGTCGACGGTGGAGATGAACAGTATCCCGTGGGGTCCCGTTTTGCGGTACGCCACACCCCTCCCGATGAACAAGACCCCCTTTTCGACCGTGGCGCTCCAACACAAGTCTGTTTCCTCCGTTTTGCGGTACGCCACACCCCTCCCGATCAACAGGACCCCCCCTTTGACCGTAGGAGGTCCGTTTCCTCCGTTTTGCGGTACGCCACACCCCTCCCGATCAACAGGACCCCCGTTTCGAACGTGGCCGGTCGAACACAAGGCCGTTTCCTCCGTTCTGCGGTACGCCAGGCCTCGTTTCCATCGCTTGTTCCGTCCAAGCCCTCCCAATGAACACGACCACGCATTCCGTTGCCTCCCCATGAACACGACGACGACGCTGTTTCTCCATTCCGACCCAGCCATGTACACGAGCCCTCGCCGTACGTATGCGCGAGTAGGCGTTCGAGACCCCGCCCATATGTACACATACGTGGCCGTATTTTCTTTCTTGCACCATGTCCGCTGTACGTACGTGTACATGCTACGTGCGCGCCTCTACTACGACACGTGCGCGCCTCTACATCGACCAGTATATATGTACGTACACGTTCGCGACCAGAATGACAACGCTACATATGCTTCGATCAGGTGGGTCCCGACTGTCAGGCACTTCCTTGCCTGCGAAGATGTAGCTGGTGGGTCCCAGTAGTCAGGGGGCGAAATACGGTGGCCCGTCCGGTGGGTCCCCGTTGTCAGGTGGAGGAATAGTTATTTTGCACGTAATAAGGAGGCACTTCCTTGCTGCGGCCGTGGACCCAGCTGTCAGCCTCTCCATGCACAGTCCACGTCCGATGGAAGTCGTTCCTTGACCACGTTGACCACGCCGCGCCGAGAGCACCAGGGCGTGGGACGACGGCGAGGCCTAGGAAGGGGACGACGGGGAGCCGGGGAAGACGCGGCAGTGGAAGCCCGCGCGCGTGCGGAGAGGAGTACAAGGGTTCACTGGTTCGCTGCAGTGTGAGGCTGCCGTCACCGTAGAATAACAGGGGGTGTGGGTGAGTAGAGGGATGGCCTGGCCAGCGGTGGGAGTAGTAGGGGGCGGTGAGTCCTCCGCCGCATCGCAGCCGGCCACTGGAGGCAAGAGCACGAGGCACGACCGGCGCTGGTTTGGGCGGCTGGAGCAAGAAGACCAGAGGTTGAAGAAGCACTACGGCCGTTGGATGGACATTGTACGGTCACTGGAGCTAGAATCGTGCATATTGACTAAGTTGACAAAGCCCTCCATCCCCGTCAACTTAGTAGGCCCACAAGTTAGCCTCCCACCAAGGTGGGTCCCAGCTAGCAGGGGGTATTCATTTTTTTGTGCGTAATAAGGAGGCACTTCCGGTGGGTCCGAGCTGACACCAGAGGGAACGTTTTTTCGCGAAATACGATGGCCCATCCGGTGGGTCCCTGCTGTCAGGTGGAGGAATCATTATTTTCCGCGTAATAAGGAGGCACTTCCTTGATGTCACCGTGGACCCAACTGTCAACCTCTCCACGTACAGTCCACATCCGATGGAAGTCGTTCCTTGACCACGTTGACCACGCGGCACCGAGAGCACCAGGGCGGTGGACGACGGCAAGGCCTAGGAAGGGGACGACGCGGAGCCAGTGAAGACGCGGCAGTGGATGCCCACGCGGAGAGGAGAATTAGGGTTCACTCGTTCGGCTGCAGTGTGAGGCTGCCATCGCCGCAGGGCCTGGCCAGCGGTGGGAATAGTAGGGGGCGGTGAGGCCTCCGCGGCAGCACAGCCGGCCACGAGAGGCAGGAGCAGGCGGCACGATCGGCGCTGCTTTGGATGGCTGGAGCAAGAAGACCAGAGGTTGAAGAAGCACTATGGCCGTTGGATGGACATCGTACGGTCACTGCAGCTAGAATCGTTTATATTGACTAAGTTGACAAAGCCCTTGGTACGTCAACTTAGTAGGCCCACAGGTCAGCTTCCGAAACGGTGCGCCCCAGATGTTAGGGGGAGGAATTATTTTTTGGGCGGGTGAAGCTAGAATATCCGAGATTGAAGAAGAAGCACGACATCCGTTGGATGGACATCCAACGGCCACTGCTGCTAGAACCGTGTGTTGACTATAAGTTGACAAAGCCTTGCATACGCGTCAACTCTATTTTTTAGGGGACGCGTCAACTTAGTAAGGCCGGAAGTGTGTGGCAGAGAACTTATAGCCCATTTGAGATTTGTAAGAATGTGTAGCCCATTTTTGAATTCTAATGGAATTTACTACAGCCCATTTACAGTTTGTTAAAAGTACAGCCCATTTCAACCAACCGTTCAAAACAGAATTCAATAAAATTTTCCACTTTTTGATGGGATCCGAAATATTTTTATCCTGAAATTTCTAGTCAGATTAAATAAATTTATATTACGTAAAAATCCAACAAAACATTGCGCTCGCAACAAATAATGAAATTAAAATTTTCAATATCCAAAAATAATATTTTATAAAGTAATTACGTGTTTGGTGCATTTTTTATAGTTACCGTCCGGTTTTTATAATTACATCCCATCTATTATTTCTTAAAACCCATTTTCTTGTTAAGCCTAATGCATCCCTCCTAGGAAAGACTTGCAGCCCAGCGGGGCGGAGAATAACAACTTGACCTTGCCTGGGTATTCATAAAAAAAAGTATAGCCGGGCTAGCCATTTTCAGCTTGAAAAAAATTAATATCGGGGCTGGATATCTGGCCTGGACTAGATGGGCCACAGCCCGCCGGTTAATACCTGCAGCGATGTTTTTGTTGTTCACAGGAGAAAAATTAATATCTGGGTTAAACATCGAAAAACTCTGCAGTGCTCACACCTCAAAAACACAAATACTGCTCGAGCTGCTTGGTCCCAGCTGTCGGCCGCTTCTTGTGCAATTCTCTCGTTTATTGACTACTACATAGGTTGACAATGGTGTGGGACCGTGATGTCAGGAAACCAGGGGGAAGCAAAATAAATTACTCCAGCGAGCGCTTCCACCTCTGCCTCGTTGTCTCCCGTGGAAACCCCTTTTCTCCCTTTTTTTTGCTCGGGCAAGGACCAATGCATGCAGCACGTCCATGCGGTTATTAGGCAAGAAATAAAAGCACTTTGCATGCTATGAACTACGATGGCCTGCATGGGTAGCTAATAAGGCATCCTCTTAACTACTGTGATTAAATGTTGTGTTTAGAGGAGAGAAATATTCTTCTTTTCCACCAATCTGCTTGCACCTAGGTTGTGATGCACCTTCTAATACGACTTATTCACCTAGACCGAGGGAGTATAGTTATATATATATATATATATATATATATATATATATATATATAGCTATGGACCTGGTGGGTCCCCATTGTCATCATCTCCAAGTAAAGTCATCTCCTTGCCCGTGCGCGCTTTCCGCCCGAAACAATCCGCCGCCCGCCCCGCTTCCCGGTGCAGGCGATTGCTCCGCCTTCAAACGACACAAGTGTCCTCCGTCCGTCCATCTTCCGCCCACATTAATGATACGCGGTTGCCGAGGCTGCTACTCTGGCGCCACACGTCCGTCCCTCCGCCCCCCACCATTTCTATATAAACTGCTGCGCCGGCCATAGCCGCAGTCATCCGCATCCGTTCCCTTTCTCCTGTCCACACCACTACTGCCCACCATGGCTTTCTCGCGCTCCAGCGCTCTTCGGGACGGGCGGACCACGGACCACAAGGAGATGGCAGCCATTGCTGCCGACCGGCTGGCCGGCAGGCAGCCGGAGGATGACGAAGTCCCAATGGAGAACATGGTAGTCCACGATCCGGCGCCAACCCCCTCCTCCGCGCCATCCTCGCCGGTGCATTGCACCATGACCATCGGCGAGGCCCGTGCCCAATATATGGACAGTGTGAGGCAGATGCGTCAGGAGCAGTTCCGGGAAGCGCAGGCCGACGCCGCCTACAACCACCATCTCCTCCAGGAGCACCTACAGGCGGAGGAGCAGATCGCCGCGGAGCGGGCGGAGCAGGAGGCGCTGCTCGACTCGTACCGCTCCGCCCGCAAGGGTCGCCTCGAGCGCTGGCGATACCGCATGCGGGTGGCGGAGGCTGCGGCTGCCTACAAAGAGGGTAGCAAAGAGGGCGATGAAGCGGGCGAGGCGCTGTTTGGCGAGACCAAGGACGAGGCAGAGGACAATGCCGGCTCCGACAAGTCTCCGCTCCGCTGGCGTCGACGAGGCCCTGCTCCGCCGAGGCCCCGCGGCACCAACAACGAGGCAGAGGACACCGCCGGCTCCGCCAAGGCCCCGCCCCGCCAACAACGAGGCAGAGGACATCGCCGACTCAGCCGAGGCCCCACCCTGCCAGCAACGCGGGGGAGGATTTCCACCGCTCCGCTGAGGCGCCGCCTGCCGGCAACGAGAGAGAGGACATC
Source organism: Triticum aestivum (assembly GCF_018294505.1). Classification (NCBI taxonomy): domain Eukaryota; kingdom Viridiplantae; phylum Streptophyta; class Magnoliopsida; order Poales; family Poaceae; genus Triticum; species Triticum aestivum. Next base: position 477,492,303 of record NC_057801.1, on the reverse strand, counting down.
GCCGGCTCCGCCGAGGCCCCGCCCCGCTACCAACAAGGCCGTGCCACACAGAAAACGAGGAAGAGTAGAACACGGTAGGTCGCCGCCGCTCGGGTCCAAGTAAGGCCACCACTGCTACCCTCCTGTTGAAGCCAAGCTAGGCAGGTTGACCATTGACGGCCAGTTAGCTTCTTGGCGGCGACGTGGAGTCGGGGAGTTCTGCTGGAGAACAACGCTGCTTCTACTTAACTGCTGGTGCAGTTGGCTGACTGACACGTGGGCCCAACAGGCCACATGTTGAAGGAAATATGCCCTAGAGGCAATAATAAAGTTATTATTTATTTCCTTAATTCATGATAAATGTTTATTATTCATGCTAGAATTGTATTAACCGGAAACATAATACATGTGTGAATACATAGACAAACAGAGTGTCACTAGTATGCCTCTACTTAACTAGCTCATTAATCAAAGATGGTTATGTTTCCTAACCATAGACAAGGAGTTGTTATTTGATTAATGGGATCACATCATTAGGAGAATGATCTGATTGACTTGACCCATTCCTTTAGCTTAGCACTTGATCGTGTTGTTTGTTGCTATTGCTTTCTTCATGACTTATACATGTTCCTATGACTATGAGATTATGCAACTCCCGTTTACCAGAGGAACACTTTGTGTGCTACCAAACATCACAACGTAACTGGGTGATTATAAAGGTGCTCTACAGGTGTCTCCAAAGGTACATGTTGGGTTGGCGTATTTCGAGATTAGGATTTGTCACTCCGATTGTCGGAGAGGTATCTCTGGGCCCTCTCGGTAATGCACATCACTTAAGCCTTGCAAGCATTGCAACTAATGAGTTAGTTGCGGGATGATGTATTACGGAATGAGTAAAGAGACTTGTCGGTAACGAGATTGAACTAGGTATTTGTCGGGGATATGCCCTGCGGCGTAAACCGGCCGGAAGGATAAAACGGCCGGACTTGGCGATTCACCGGCGACCTGCACAGGCCAGACGGTTTACATCTCATTGGTAATCCGGTGGACGGGTCAGAGTGTTGGAAATATGCCCTAGAGGCAATAATAAAAGTATTATTATATTTCATTGTTCATGATAATTGTCTTTTGTTCATGCTATAACTGTATTATCCGGAAATCGTAATACACGTGTGAACACATAAGACCACAATATGTCCCTAGTGAGCCTCTAGTTGACTAGCTCGTTGTGATCAACAGATAGTCATGGTTTCCTGACTATGGACATTGGATGTCGTTGATAACGGGATCACATCATTAGGAGAATGATGTGATGGACAAGACCCAATCATAAGCATAGCACAAAGATCGTGTAGTTCGTTTGCTAGAGCTTTGCCAATGTCAAGTATCTCTTCCTTCGACCATGAATCATGTAACTCCCGGATACCATAGGAATGCCTTGGGTGTATCAAACGTCACAACGTAACTGGGTGACTATAAAGGTGCATTACAGGTATCTCCGAAAGTATCTGTTGGGTTGACACGGATCGAGACTGGGATTTGTCACTCCGTATGACGGAGAGGTATCTCTGGGCCCACTCGGTAATGCATCATCATAATGAGCTCAATGTGACCAAGGTGTTGGCCACGGGATCATGCATTACGGTACGAGTAAAGTGACTTGCCGGTAACGAGACTGAACAAGGTATTGGGATATCGACGATCGAGTCTCGGGCAAGTAACGTACCGATTGACAAAGGGAATTGCATACAGGGTTTTGATCGAATCCTCGACATCGTGGTTCAACCGATGAAATCATTGAGGGGCATGTGGGAGCCAACATGGGTATCCAGATCCCGCTGTTGGTTATTGCCCGAGAGTCGTCTCGGTCATGTCTGCGTGTCTCCCGAGCCCGTAGGGTCTACACACTTAAGGTTCGGTGACGCTAGGGTTATTAGGAAGACTAGTATGTGACTATCGAATGTTGTTCGGAGTCCCGGATGAGATCCCGGACGTCACGAGGAGTTCCAGAATGGTCCGGAGGTGAAGTTTTATATATGGGAAGTTGTCATACGGACACCGGAAAGTTTTGGGGGTCTATCGGTAATGTATCGGGACCACCGGAGGGGTTCCGGGGGTCCACCGGGAGGGGCCACCTCTCCCGGAGGGCCACTTGGGCCGCAAAGGGGAGGCAGCCAGCCCCTGGAGGGCTGGGCGCGCCCCCCACCTTGGGCCCATGCGCCTAGGGTTGGGGGGGAAACCCTGAGGGGGGCGCCCCCCTTGCTTGGGGGGCAAGCCTCCCCTCCCTGGCCGCCGCCCCCCTCTAGATCCCATCTAGAGGGGCCGGCCCCCCTTGCCCCTTCCCCTATAAATAGAGGGGTGGGGGGAGGGCTGCTGTACCCATCTCCAAGGCGCAGCCCCTCCCCTCCCCAACACCTCTCCTCCTCCGTAAGCGCTTGGTGAAGCCCTGTCGGAGTACTGTTGCACCAACACCACCACGCCGTCGTGCTGCCGTTGGAGCGAGCTTCCTCAACCTCTCCTTCCCCCTTGCTGGATCAAGAAGGAGGAGACGTCTCCCGTCCCGTACGTGTGTTGAACGCGGAGGTGCTGTCCGTTCAGCACTTGGACATCGGTGATTCGAATCACGTCGAGTACGACTCCATCATCACCATCCTCTTGCAAGCTTCCGCACGCGATCTACAAGTGGTATGTAGATGCAAACTCTCTCCCATGACTCGTTGCTTAGATGAACTCATAGATGGATCTTGGTGAAACCGTAGGAAAAATTTTAATTTTCTGCAACGTTCCCCAACAGTGGCATCATGAGCTAGGTCTATGCGTAGTTCTCTAATGCACGAGTAGAACACAATTTGTTGTGGGCGTGGATCTTGTCAACTTACTTGCCTCTACTAGTCTTTTCTTGCTTCAACGGTATTGTGGGATGAAGCGGCCCGGACCAACCTTACACATACGCTTACGTGAGACCGGTTCCACCGATTGACATGCACTAGTTGCATAAGGTGGCTGGCGGGTGTCTGTCTCTCCCACTTTAGTTGAAGCGGATTCGATGAACAGGGCCCTTATGAAGGGTAAATAGAAGTTGACAAAATCATGTTGTGGTTATTCGTAGGTAAGAAAACGTTCTTGCTAGAACCCAATCGCAGCCACGTAAAAGATGCAACAACAAATTAGAGGACGTCTAACTTGTTTTTGCAGTGATTGATCATGTGATGTGATATGGCCAGAAGTTGTGATGAATGATGAATTGTGATGTATGAGATCATGTTCTTGTAATAGGATTCACGACTTGCATGTCGATGAGTATGACAACCGGCAGGAGCCATAGGAGTTGTCTTTATTTTTTGTATGACCTGCGTGTCATTGAAGAACGCCATGTAAACTACTTTACTTTATTGCTAAACGCGTTAGCCATAGAAGTAGAAGTAGTCGTTGGCGTGACAACTTCATGAAGACACGATGATGGAGATCATGATGATGGAGATCATGGTGTCAAGCCGGTGACAAGATGATCATGGAGCCCCGAAGATGGAGATCAATGGAGCTATATGGTATTGGCCATATCATGTCACAACTATATAATTGCATGTGATGTTTATTATGTTTATGCATCTTGTTTACTTAGGACGACGGTAGTAAATAAGATGATCCCTTACAAAATTTCAAGAAGTGTTCTCCCCTAACTGTGCACCGTTGCTACAGTTCGTCGCTTCTAAGCACCACGTGATGATCGGGTGTGATGGATTCTTACGTTCACATACAACGGGTGTAAGCCAATTTTACACAACGAAAACACTTAGGGTTAACTTGACGAGCCTAGCATGTGCAGACATGGCCTCGGAACACGGAGACCGAAAGGTCGAACACGAGTCGTATGGAAGATACGATCAACATGAAGATGTTCACCGACGATGACTAGTCCGTCTCACATGATGATCGGACACGGGCTAGTCGACTCGGATCGTGTAACACTTAGATGACTAGAGGGATGTCTAATCTAAGTGGGAGTTCATAATTTGATTAGAACTTTATTATCATGAACTTAGTCTAAAACCTTTGCAAATATGTCTTGTAGATCAAATGGCCAACGCTCATGTCAACATGAACTTCAACGCGTTCCTAGAGAAAACCAAGCTGAAAGATGATGGCAGCAACTATACGGACTGGGTCCGGAACCTGAGGATCATCCTCATAGCTGCCAAGAAACAATATGTCCTAGAAGCACCGTTAGATGACCCACCTGCTCTCCCAGCACTGCAAGACGATTTGAATGTTTGGCAGACACGTGCTGATGATTACTCCCTCGTTCAGTGCGGCATGCTTTACAGCTTAGAACCGGGGCTCCAAAAGCGTTTTGAGCATCACGGAGCATATGAGATGTTCGAAGAGCTGAAACTTGTTTTCCAAGCTCATGCCCGGGTCGAGAGATATGATGTCTCCGACAAGTTCTACAGTTGTAAGATGGAGGAAAACAGTTCTATCAGTGAGCACATCCTAAGGATGTCTGGGTTGCACAACCGTATGACCCAGCTGAACATTAACCTCCCAGATGAGGCGGTCATTGACAGAATCCTCCAGTCGCTCCCACCAAGCTACAAGAGCTTTGTGATGAACTACAACATGCAGGGGATGGTGAAGACCATTCCTGAAGTGTTCTCGATGCTGAAGTCAGCAGAGGCTGAAATCAAGAAAGAACATCAAGTGTTGATGGTCAATAAGACCACTAAGTTCAAGAAGGGCAAGGGGAAGAAGAACTTCAAGAAGGACGGCAAAGATGTTGTCGCGCCCGGTAAGCCTGTTGCCGGGAAGAAGTCAAAGAATGGACCCAAGCCTGAGACTGACTGCTTTTATTGCAAGGGGAAGGGTCACTGGAAGCGGAACTGCCCCAAATACTTAGCGGATAAGAAGGCCGGCAACACCAAAGGTATATTTGATATACATGTAATTGATGTGTACCTTACCAGTACTCGTAGTAACTCCTGGGTATTTGATACCGGTGCCGTTGCTCATATTTGTAACTCACAGCAGGAGCTGCGGAATAAACGGAGACTGGCGAAGGACGAGGTGACGATGCGCGTCGGGAATGGTTCCAGAGTCGATGTGATCGCCGTCGGCACGCTGCCTCTACATTTACCTACGGGATTAGTTTTGAACCTTAATAATTGTTATTTAGTGCCAAGTTTGAGCATGAACATTGTATCTGGATCTCGTTTAATACGAGATGGCTACTCATTTAAGTCCGAGAATAATGGTTGTTCGATTTATATGAGAGATATGTTTTATGGTCATGCTCCGATGGTCAATGGTTTATTCTTAATGAATCTCGAGCGTAATATTACACATGTTCATAGTGTGGATGCCAAAAGATGTAAAGTTGATAACGATAGTCCCACATACTTGTGGCACTGCCGCCTTGGTCACATTGGTGTCAAGCGCATGAAGAAGCTCCATGCTGATGGACTTTTAGAGTCTCTTGATTATGAATCGTTTGACACATGCGAACCATGCCTCATGGGCAAAATGACCAAGACTCCGTTCTCCGGAACAATGGAGCGAGCAACCAACTTGTTGGAAATCATACAAACCGATGTGTGCGGTCCAATGAGCGTTGAGGCTCGCGGAGGATATCGTTATGTTCTCACCCTCACTGATGACTTAAGTAGATATGGGTATGTACTTAATGAAACACAAGTCTGAGACCTTTGAAAAGTTCAAGGAATTTCAGAGTGAGGTAGAGAATCAACGTGACCGAAAGATAAAGTTCCTACGATCAGATCGTGGAGGAGAATACTTAAGTCACAAATTTGGTACACACTTAAGGAAATGTGGAATCGTTTCACAACTCACGCCGCCTGGAACACCTCAGCGAAACGGTGTGTCCGAACGTCGTAATCGCACTCTATTGGATATGGAGCAATCTATGATGTCTCTTACCGATTTACCGCTATCTTTTGGGGGATACGCTCTAGAGACAGCTACATTCACTTTAAATAGGGCACCGTCTAAATCCGTTGAGACGACACCGTATGAATTATGGTTTGGGAAGAAACCTAAGCTGTCGTTTCTAAAAGTTTGGGGATGCGATGCTTATGTCAAGAAACTTCAACCTGAAAAGCTCGAACCCAAGTCGGAAAAATGCGTATTCATAGGATACCCTAAGGAAACTGTCGGGTATACCTTCTACTTAAGATCCGAGGGCAAGATCTTTGTTGCCAAGAATGGATGCTTTCTGGAAAAAGAGTTTCTCTCGAAAGAAGTAAGTGGGAGGAAAGTAGAACTCGATGAAGTACTACCTCTTGAACGGGAAAGTGGTGCAGCGCAGGAGACCGTTCCTGTGATACCCACACCTACTGAAGAGGAAAACAATGATGATGATCAAGGTACTTCGGATCAAGTTGCTACTGAACTTCGTAGGTCCACAAGGACACGTTCCGCACCAGAGTGGTACGGCAACCCTGTCCTGGAAATCATGTTGTTAGACAACGATGAACCTTCGAACTATGAAGAAGCGATGCCGGCCCAGATTCCAACAAATGGCTTGAAGCCATGAAGTCCGAGATAGAATCCATGTATGAAAACAAAGTATGGACTTTGACAAACTTGCCCGATGATCGGCGAGCGATAGAAAACAAATGGATTTTTAAGAAGAAGACGGACGCGGATGGTAATGTTACCATCTATAAGGCTAGACTTGTCGCTAAGGATTATCGACAAGTTCAAGGGATTGACTACGACGAGACATTCTCTCCCGTAGCAAAGCTGAAGTCCGTCCGAATCATGTTAGCAATTGCCGCATACTATGATTATGAGATATGGCAGATGGACGTCAAAACGGCATTCCTTAACGGACATCTTAAGGAAGAGCTGTATATGATGCAGCCGGAAGGTTTTGTCGATCCTAAGAACGCTAACAAAGTATGCAAGCTCCAGCGATCCCTTTATGGACTGGTGCAAGCATCTCGGAGTTGGAACATTCGCTTTGATGAGATGATCAAAGCGTTTGGGTTTATGCAGACTTATGGAGAAGCCTGCGTTTACAAGAAAGTGAGTGGGAGCTCTGTAGCATTTCTCATATTATATGTAGATGACATACTCTTGATGGGAAATAATATAGAGCTTCTGGACAGCATTAAGGCCTACTTGAATAAGTGTTTTTCGATGAAGGACCTTGGAGAAGCTGCTTATATATTAGGCATCAAGATCTATAGAGATAGATCGAGACGCCTCATAGGTCTTTCACAAAGCACATACCTTGATAAGATTTTGAAAAGGTTCAAAATGGATCAGTCCAAGAAGGGGTTCTTGCCTATGTTACAAGGTGTGAGATTGAGCTCGGCTCAGTCACCGACCACGGCAAAAGATAAAGAAGAGATGAGTGTCATCCCCTATGCTTCAGCCATAGGATCTATTATGTATGCCATGCTGTGTACCAGACCCGATGTAAACCTTGCCGTAAGTTTGGTAGCAAGATACCAAAGTAATTCCGGCAAGGAACACTGGACAGCGGTCAAGAATATCCTGAAGTACCTGAAAAGGACAAAGGACATGTTTCTCGTTTATGGAGGAGACGAAGAGCTCGTCGTAAAGGGTTACGTCGACGCTAGCTTCGACTCAGATCTGGATGACTCTAAGTCACAAACCGGATACGTGTATATGTTGAATGGTGGAGCAGTAAGCTGGTGCAGCTGCAAGCAGAGCGTCGTGGCGGGATCTACGTGTGAAGCGGAGTACATGGCAGCCTCGGAGGCAGCGCATGAAGCGATTTGGGTGAAGGAGTTCATCACCGACCTAGGAGTCATACCCAATGCGTCGGGGCCGATCAAACTCTTCTGTGACAACACTGGAGCTATTGCCCTTGCTAAGGATCCCAGGTTTCACAAGAAGACCAGGCACATCAAGCGTCGTTTCAACTCCATCCGTGAAAATGTTCAAGATGGAGACATAGAGATTTGCAAAGTACACACGGATCTGAATGTCGCAGATCCGTTGACTAAACCTCTCTCGCGAGCAAAACATGATCAACACCAGAACTCTATGGGTGTTCGATTCATCACAATGTAACTAGATTGGTGACTCTAGTGCAAGTGGGAGACTGTTGGAAATATGCCCTAGAGGCAATAATAAAAGTATTATTATATTTCATTGTTCATGATAATTGTCTTTTGTTCATGCTATAACTGTATTATCCAGAAATCGTAATACACGTGTGAACACATAAGACCACAATATGTCCCTAGTGAGCCTCTAGTTGACTAGCTCGTTGTGATCAACAGATAGTCATGGTTTCCTGACTATGGACATTGGATGTCGTTGATAACGGGATCACATCATTAGGAGAATGATGTGATGGACAAGACCCAATCATAAGCATAGCACAAAGATCGTGTAGTTCGTTTGCTAGAGCTTTGCCAATGTCAAGTATCTCTTCCTTCGACCATGAGATCGTGTAACTCCCGGATACCGTAGGAATGCCTTGGGTGTATCAAACGTCACAACGTAACTGGGTGACTATAAAGGTGCATTACAGGTATCTTCGAAAGTATCTGTTGGGTTGACACGGATCGAGACTGGGATTTGTCACTCCGTATGACGGAGAGGTATCTCTGGGCCCACTCGGTAATGCATCATCATAATGAGCTCAATGTGACCAAGGTGTTGGCCACGGGATCATGCATTACGGTACGAGTAAAGTGACTTGCCGGTAACGAGACTGAACAAGGTATTGGGATACCGACGGTCGATTCTCGGGCAAGTAACGTACCGATTGACAAAGAGAATTGCATACAGGGTTTTGATCGAATCCTCGACATCGTGGTTCAACTGATGAAATCATCGAGGAGCATGTGGGACCCAACATGGGTATCCAGATCCCGCTATTGGTTATTGCCCGAGAGTCGTCTCGGTCATGTCTGCGTGTCTCCCGAGCCCGTAGGGTCTACACACTTAAGGTTCGGTGACGCTAGGGTTATTAGGAAGACTAGTATGTGACTACCGAATGTTGTTCGGAGTCCCGGATGAGATCCCGGACGTCACGAGGAGTTCCGGAATGGTCTGGAGGTGAAGTTTTATATATGGGAAGTTGTCATACGGACACCGGAAAGTTTCGGGGGTCTATCGGTAATGTACCGGGACCACCGGAGGGGTTCCGGGGGTCCACCGGGAGGGGCCACCTCTCCCGGAGGGCCACTTGGGCCGCAAAGGGGAGGCAGCCAGCCCCTGGAGGGCTGGGCACGCCCCCCACCTTGGGCCCATGCGCCTAGGGTTGGGGGGGAAACCCTGAGGGGGGCGCCCCCCTTGCTTGGGGGGCAAGCCTCCCCTCCCTGGCCGCCGCCCCCCCTCTAGATCCCATCTAGAGGGGCCGGCCCCCCTTGCCCCTTCCCCTATAAATAGAGGGGTGGGGGAGGGCTGCTGTACCCATCTCCAAGGCGCAGCCCCTCCCCTCCCCAACACCTCTCCTCCTCCATAAGCGCTTGGCGAAGCCCTGTCGGAGTACTGCTGCACCAACACCACCACGCCGTCGTGCTGCCGTTGGAGCGAGCTTCCTCAACCTCTCCTTCCCCCTTGCTGGATCAAGAAGGAGGAGACGTCTCCCGTCCCGTACGTGTGTTGAACGCGGAGGTGCTGTCCGTTCAGCACTTGGACATCGGTGATTCGAATCACGTCGAGTACGACTCCATCATCACCATCCTCTTGCAAGCTTCCGCACGCGATCTACAAGTGGTATGTAGATGCAAACTCTCTCCCATGACTCGTTGCTTAGATGAACTCATAGATGGATCTTGGTGAAACCGTAGGAAAATTTTTAATTTTCTGCAACGTTCCCCAACACAGAGGAGCGACAAGACCCGGTGGCCCGTCTGGCGGTTCATGAAGGCCGGTTCAACTATTGTGGGCCGGTTTAAGAGGAAAGGCATGATGAATATTTACCTTACAAGGAGTTAAGACCAGGACTTGTATCCGGTTTGTATTAGAGATAGACTAGTCCTAGTCCTAATAGGACTCCACATGTAAACCGCCCCTTCAACATATATAAGGAGGGGCAGGGCTCCCCAAAGAGGGACAAGTTACAAGCTACAAGCAAGAAGAAACAATCTCTAGGGCTAGACACAAAGAGCCGGTAAACCGGCGACTCCCTCATGAGCATAATGAGATCTAGCCTCAAACAACATGTAGGGTTATTACCGGATGATGTTTCCCGAGGCCCGAAGCTGTCTAAACCTTGTCTTGTGTGTTGATCCGCCCTGCGTCTCTCGTCCCACTCAACCCCTCTCAAGCTACCACATAGATGCGTTGGCCCTGTGACTAAGTCCTGACACTAAGGACATCTGCCGTGACAAAACCACGACAGTTGGCGCCCACCGTGGGGCAAGCGCACGATGGTGTTGAGTTCTTGAAGGGATCTCTTTCAGGGATCAAGAAGCCCGCAGTTGACCGGATTAAGAAGAGCCAACATGAAAAAGTATTCAGCAGCGACGAACATATTGGGTTAGAAGGAATTTAGGGTTCGGCATCACCGATACAACGTGATCCATCGAAACCGAATAGAAGAGTAATTTTTTGCGGCTACAGTCGCGTGTCACCGAGATCGACAGGAATTGTACTCAGCCGTACGCCAAGTCAGATCAATCTGTATCAACACGCGTATGGGAACAAAGATCAAGCCCCGAGGCAATACTGCTACAGCACTACTCCCTCCTTTCCGGTTTATAGGGCTCAATTCAAAAATTTCACCAACCAAGGTAGATGGTGAGTGGTGGAATCCTTTTTGTAATTTGCAAAAGCACCCAATTAATGCTCTTGTTTTCTTCAAAATGTATGTTTACCAATGTATTAATTGCAATGCATGCATGCATAAAGTACATGCATTGGTTAATTTTCTCTTAATACCTGCATGCAATTATTTAATGCACCTTGAAATCTGAACTTGTGATGGGGAACAACCAAATTGAGCCTTATAAAATGAAAAAACTAAGATTTTGAGATAAGCCCTATAAACCGAAAAGGAGGGAGTATTCCATTGCTACTGTTCATATCAAGTGGTCTACCAAATAGTACTTGAGTACCGTCCGTGTAAAAGCTCAGATTTTTGGGAGGAGTAATTTGTCCAGCAAGTTTTTTAATTACCAAAGGGAGAAGGCCATGACCTGATCCGCTTAATTGGTTATGACTTGGGAACTGACGTGGGTTCATCCAACCGACCATGACTCGGGAGCTGCTTCCGCCTGTGTGACCTTGCTTCACGGGCGCCCGACATGCCGCCAGAGATGCCGCCCCGCGCCTCCGGTTTGTGTCCGTGGGGCCGCCGCCCGGGAGCTGCCGACTTCGTTCGCCTTGGAACTGATGGCCTCGAGCCGCCGCTTCCGCCGGTCCCTGCCAAACCGCCGCCCACTCGCCGGACTCTGCCTCCGCCTTGAATTACGGGTCGGCCCTGCTGAGTCGTCTCCTTGCTGGGTTGAGCCGCCCGCTGGCTTCATCACTTTGCGGTGCCTCTGCCGGGTTTTTTGGACGCCATCGACCGCGTGTGCGCCATGCCAGCATTGCCTCGAGCGCCACCACTGGTTCTCCTGCGCCAACGCTGCCCTCATCAAGCTCTCCTCCCTATTCTCCGTTTGAGCCGACCGCTGTTTTTCAGAAAGAAAGTTATAAGCTGTGGCTCCACAAAATTGAAGAGATGGACACGTACAGAGCATATACATATGAAGACACGTCACACCATTAGCAAGGCAAAGAAAACCCATTGGATCGGATAAGATCGATCAGGATAAGCATGCAAGAGCAACCTTGCCTCCGCTTCTGCTGCAACGCTGTTCAAGAGCTACCGCAGCGTTGTTTTAAGTTGCCGGCTTCACATGGCTTGAGCTGCTGTTTCCAACCCATCGCCTGCGGTACACGAACCGTTTCACCTCTGCTTCAAGTCGTCACTGCTGGAGTGGGCCACGAGCTGCCATCTCCGCAGAGTTGCCTGCCCTCATCCGCGGCCATCGGCTCGCACTGCACACTGCTTGAGGCAGAAAAGGAGAAGCCCTGCTCGAGCGACCGTGTGCGCACTGTTTTGGACTTGTTTAAATGGAGGAGAAGGCCACACGGAGACATCAGGCATTAGAAGACAAGAGAACTAATCAATTCCTCTGTTAAAAAACAAAAGCACCACTATGCATTATCCAGCGACAATATCCGTGTTCATTCGGCAAAAAATATCAGGTGTTATTTTTCCAATATATTTTATCAGTACATGTTAATTCATCCGACAACAGTTACTCTGGCCTGTAATTTTTTTATGCAGGATGGCTATTAAAAGAAAAAAGAGGTGGTATTATACCACGGAGGCACGTTCGGCCGTGCCACGCAGCTTCACGGACACGCGTATCGCGGTCCGGTTCACGCGTCCATGCTGGCTTACAACGCAGAGGACAACTTGCTCGTCTGCACCGGCTCACAAACGCCGTGGCCGATTTATCTGTCTGTTTCCACGGCCGATTCACCCGTGAGGGATTTCGGTTTCACCTAGTGATCATCAACTTCATGGCGGATTATTTTCGGCCTAAACATATCAGGTGACATCTATCTAAGTCTATTTTTGACACATATTATTTTTTGTCAAAAAGAACAATTACTTTGGACTGTATATTTTGATGTGCAGGACAGTTATTCATTATAAACATGGTTTATACCATGGGTACGGAGCACGCACTGGCAACATCCTGCCCGGTGATCGTCCGTGCCACATTACATGGTGAATGGACGCGTGCAAGACGCCGCCCTTACGGCCCGGTTTACATCAGCTTGCCAGGACCGCGCCTGCGTTTGACTCGCCCGTCCGAACCGGTTTACAATGCTGCGGCCGATTCTCCCGTCCGCACCGGCATACAATGCCGCGGCCGACTTATCTGTTTTAGCCGCCTCTGATGCTGCGGTCGTCTTTGTCGTCCGTCTCTCGTGGCCTGGTCTACATCAACATACCGGGTCGCACATATCTGCATGATCTGTTTATTGAGCATGAGCAGGTCACAGCTTGGGTAGCCCGGTTTTTCTTTCAACAAAATGGAGGCAAATTATAATATACTATCAACCACCATCTGCACTGGATGACACAATGGGCAGGCGCACAAGTCGTCGCTACTACAGTTTGGTTAACTTCAAATCGCTAGTTGGAAGGAACCATTGGCCGAGTTGTTGACACGGCTCATACGGGATCATCTATAACCCGCCGCAGTCACCTCAACCTTTTGTGGATCACATTGGGCTATCAACACCAATGATATGCAAGTTATGCCGGTTTACATCACGGTCACATATGGAGAGTTTCAAGCCAACTCCTCGAGTCACCTTGAGACTTGGGGGCTATGATGACATGACTCAGCAAATCTTGCTAGTTTAAGAACCCCAGGACGATGGAGGGAAAGATAACCCGTCCCGGAGGCTACTTTATATTTATGAAAATTTAAAGGCTGTCAGAAAATTTCCGGCTTAGAAAGTATATGACAGTTACAAAATCCCGGCTCAATGAAGAAGATCCGGGTCATTAGAAAGGATTCCGGTTTAAAATCCGGCTCAAGGGAAGTCAGTCTCATTGAAGCTCTCAAATATCTGGTTTACAATCCGGTTCAAGGGAAATCTGTTCTTCCACAAAGCTCTGAAGCACCCAAATCCGGTTTAACAATGTCCGGTTCAAGGAGTTAACTTCTCGCAAGCTCGAGTTTAAAGACCGTCAGAAAATTTCCGTGTTAAAAATGAAGATACCGGTTTAAAATCTGGTTCAAGGAAAAGATGTCTCCCACAAAGCTTTGAAGCTCTCAATATCCGGTTCAAGATCCCGGTTCAAGAATAATTTATCTCTTGCAAAAAGTTAAAAATTACCGAAGAGGACCTGCTGCCATGATGCGCGGTTCAAACATGGGTATCCCGCCTTATTGGCCTAACATATTATTGATCACATGGGGGCTTCTGCTTCATAAAGCGGGGTCTCTGTTCTTTTTTACATCATGCGTGGTTACACGGAGGTTCTGTCTTACAGCGGCCTCCGGTTTACCCCTTGGGTTGGCTTTTCAAAGCACCATGTTATGTCACTTGGGGGCTTGGTCGTGTCCGAACCAATGCAACACCTCTTGATAGGCGAAAGCCACCAGATCACTTTGAGACATGGTCAAGTCTGAACCAGTCACGCCTCTTGATCGGCCTAAGGCCACAGAGTCACTTGGGGGCTTGGTCGAACCCGAACCATTGCCACGCCACTTGATCGCATAATGCCACGGTTTCAGTTGGGGACCTAGCTGACTTGAACCATAGCTACACCTATTGGGAGCTTGGTCATGTCCGACCATGGTAACACCATCTGATCGGCTCAGTAAAGCCTCTTTTTGCAAACGGTTTTATCATTGCCTTTGCTTCCATATTTTTTCATAACTGTTATTCGATTTTTGTTGCGTTTTTTAAACCGACAATGTTTTAATCTGGTTCAACTGTCAATTACAAATTGACGGAACACGGTCAAATCTTAATCCGTGGGCCATCTGCCCGGTTTGATTTTCTGTTACCATCCTATTATGGAGTAAACCGGTGTTTAACAACCCGGCTCGGCTTTCAACTACAAGTTGTCAGTACACGATCAAATTATAATCCGACGATTATTAACCCGGTCTGGTTCGACTACAAGTCGCCAGTATTATATATGGATAATCCGGTGTCTATCATAACCCGGTACGGTTTTATCATAAACCGGCACAATATGGAAGGAGTTATCAGTACTCAAGATTGGGATTATCACCCTTACTACAAAAGTTGGTAAACCAACAATGTGATTCAATATCACAGGTATGATATATTTCATATTTGATTATTATTAAGTGCAGCCTTGGTTATAAACCCAGGCTATATGTTGGGCATTATGACCCGTCCGGCGGTAAACCGTCAGGATACTTTAAACTTATTGTATGCAGAAACAGGTTGAATAAAGCATGATTATAAATTATCCGGTGTTTATTAAACCGGCCTGGCTTTAAGACAATAAGTCGCCAGTATATGATGAGAAATTATCCGGTGTTTTGTTAGACTGGCCTGGCTTTGGACTATAAGTCGCCAGTATATATTTGGATTGCGCCATTGGAATTATGCGCTTATAAATCATTGGGTATATTATTTAAATAAGCCAACATGGCTGGATTTTTATTATGGTTATCAATAACCAGTATTATAATTAAGGTTTTCAAAGTCGCTTTAGCGCAACATCTATTATCTTTATCAATGGGCATGATTTATTTTACAATGGAGGAAATAGTCCCGAGTCGCTGCAGGCTTACGACCCGACACTTGGGGGCTACATTGTTCAAATTAAGATTACATCGAGTATACAAGTCCCATGTCACTGCCAGCACACACCATAGCACTTGGGGGCTAATGCAAAGTCATTTTTTTGCTCAACTTATTGAAGACCCGACTCGTCATATCATAATGAGCCAGCCCTTGGGGGCTACCAATTGCTCCTGTCAACATTCAAGGTATACAATCCTTAATCCATTATATTAAAGGGTTCATTGCTCAATTGGTAAAGCACAAAGCTCTTAACCTTGTGGACGTGGGTTCAAGCCCTACGATGGAAGCTTCATTATAAGATGATTATTTTCATTGAAGTATATATCAAGTCCCGGTTCAGTATTATCTTACTAAGCCGGCCCTTGGGGGCTACACTGATTGAAGTTTTTATAAGCAATTAAAGTCCCAGGTTGCTGCAAGCATGACAACCCGACACTTGGGGGCTACATATATGGAGTATTCAGTTTATATGATTGAGATGAACAAACCGGATTTCTTCAAGGTTGAAACACTTATTAGAACAAGTTTTAAGTTATCACTATGTTCTCCTCTTAAGACTTGGGGGCTACAGGTATTATGCATATAAAGGAGGAACGTCTTCAGTTTATCAGTTTTGAGCAAAGCAGGAAGATCAATTACATGACCCGGTGTCGACAACAATTATGACCCGTCATCGTTTGCTATATAACTCGGCAATTTTGGTAATGATAAACCGGCAAGTTTTACATCTTCAAGCCGGTTAAATATCAGATGAGTATTTGAAGGCCAGTATTTTTTAAAACTGGCGCTTTGAAAGCCGACTCAAGTGGATTATTCTTCACAATATTTTTCTATGAGAAACCAACGTCGGCAATTTGAGTATGAAGCTGGTTATTGACCTGGATTTTCTAGAAGGAGGAAATAACAAGGACTTAAGGATGATCAGTGCCAGTCTACAAGAATTCTTAAATCGGAGCACAACCTGTCAAATTTGTTCTGGTGTTTATTTTACAGCATAAGTTTACCATGGATAAATCCAAGCTAAACTTGGGGGCTAATGTCGGGGATATGCCCCGCGGCGTAAACCGGCCGGAAGGATAAACCGGCCAGACTTGGCGATTCACCGGGGACCTGCACAGGCCAGACGGTTTACAGCTCATTGGTAATCCGGCGGACGGGTCAGAGGAGCGACAAGACCCGGTGGCCCGTTGTGACGCCCCCCATTCAATCGTACACTAATCATGCACGCAAATGTGTACGATCAAGATCAGGGACTCACGGGAAGATATCACAACACAACTCTAAAACATAAATAAGTCATACAAGCATCATAATACAAGCCAGGGGCCTCGAGGACTCGAATACAAGTGCTCAATCGTAGACGAGTCAGCGGAAGCAACAATATCTGAGTACAGACATAAGTTAAACAAGTTTGCCTTAAGAAGGCTAGCACAAACTGGGATACATAACGAAAGAGGCGCAAGCCTCCTGCCTGGGATCCTCCTAACTACTCCTGGTCGTCGTCCGCGGGCTGCACGTAGTAGTAGGCGCCTCCAGTGTAGTAGTCGTCATCGACGGTGGCGTCTGGCTCCTGGGCTCTATCGTCTAGTCGCAGCAACCGGGTAAAGAAAGGGGGAAAAGGGGGAACAAGGCAACCGTGAGTACTCATCCAAAGTACTCGCAAGCAAGGAGCTACACTACATATGCATGGATATATGTGTAAAGGGCCATATCAGTGGACTGAACTGCAGAATGCCAGAATAAGAGGGGGATAGCTAGTCTTATCAAAGACTACACTTCTGGTCGCCTCCGTCTTGCAGCAGGTAGAAGAGAGTAGACTGAAGTCCTCCAAGTAACATCGTATAGCATAATCCTACCCGGTAATTCCCTCCTCGTTGCCCTATTAGAGAGCGATCACCGGGTTATATCTGGCACTTGGAAGGGTGTGTTTTATTAAGTATCCGGTTCAAGTTATCATAAGGTCAAGGTACAACTCCGGGTCATCCTTTTACCGAGGGACACGGCTATTCGAATAGATTAACTTCCCTGCAGGGGTGCACCACATAACCCAACACGCTTGATCCCATTTGGCCGGACACACTTTTCTGGGTCATGCCCGGCCGCGGAAGATCAACACGTCGCAGCCCCACCTAGGCACAACAGAGAGGTCAGCACGCCGGTCTAAACCATGCGCACAGGGGTCTGGGCCCATCGCGCTTAGCACACCTGCACGTTGCGTACGCGGCCGGAAGCAGATCTAGCCCCCTTAATACAAGCGCGAGCTTACGATCCAATGCGGCGCGCGCCACTCAGTCGCTGACGTCACGAAGGCTTCGGCTGATACCACGACGCCGGGATACCCATAACTACTCCCGCGTAGATGGTTAGTGCGTATAGACCAAATGGCCAGACTCAGATCAAATACCCAGATCTCGTTAAGCGTGTTAAGTATCCGCGAACGCCGAACAGGGCCAGGCCACCTCTCTCCTAGGTGGCCCCAACCTGCCCTGTCGCTCCGCCACAAAGTAACAGTCGGGGGCCGTCGGGAACCCAGGCCCACCACTACCTGGGTAGAACCACCTGCCCCTTCTGCCCCCATCTCCGAACAGTATCACAGGTAATGTAACAGTGTAAAGTATATAATATATGCCCGTGATCACCTCCCGAAGTGATCACGACCCAGTAGATAGCATGGCAGACGGACAAGAGTGTAGGACCACTGATGGAACACTAGCATCCTATACTAAGCAGTAGGATAGCAGGTAAATGTAACAACAGTAGTAGCAAGGACAGGCTATGCATCAAGATAGGAATAACGGAAAGCAGTAACATGCTACACTACTCTAATGCAAGCAGTATAGAGTAGAATAGGCGATATCTGGTGATCAAGGGGGGGCTTGCCTGGTTGCTCTGGCAAGAGAGAGGGGTCGTCAACTCCGTAGTCGAACTGGGGGTCACCGGCAGCCATCGGGGTCTACCGGAAAGAAGTAACGGAGGGGGAACACAATAAACAACAGAGCAATCAAAGCATCACAAAGCGTAACATGGCAATACGCGGTGTTAACATGGCAATATGCGGTGGTAGAGGTGACCTAACGCAGTAGGAGGTGTTACCGGCGAAGGGGGAAAACATCCGGGAATGTATCCCCGGTGTTTCGCGATTTCGGACAGATGAACCGGAGGTGAAATGTTGCAGGTTTGCTATGTTAGGGATGCGTGGCAGACGAACGGGCTGCGTATTCGGATTCGTCTTGTTGTTCTGAGCAACTTTCATGTACAAAGTTTTTCCATCCGAGTTACGGTTTATTTTATATGATTTTCTAACGTTTAAAAGAATTTCTAGAATTGATGTATTTATTTAATTCGAAAATAAAAAATAAATAAAAAAAAACAGAATAATTTTGTCACCTAGCTCAAGTCTAGACAGAGTGTATGATAGATGGGTCCTAGTGGTCCAGTTGACCCAGTCAAGATTGACTAGTCAACAGATGAACAGTGTATGTAGGGTCCACATGTTTGTGTTTTAATAATTTCCTACATGATATTTCTTTAATCTAATTCAGGTAGACCGCACGTCATAGACTACACCTAATTAGACAATCTAATAACCTAAGCACTAACTATTCCTAAACTAGCTACTAACTAGAGCACGGGTGGCCACAACAGCGGCAGCAGAAAGCAACAGCTAGAATCAGCGGCAATAGCATGAGCAACAGCAGCGATTAGCAGACAGAGAGCAGCAGGAGTAGTGAGCAGCAGCAGCGACAGGACCGCGGGCGGCGTGCGCACGCGGCCGGGGCGCGGCGGCCGCACGCGCAGACGGGCGCAGGGAAAGGCCCAGGGCGCGGCCAGGGAGCAGCAATGAGCAGACCGTAGCAGTGTGCGGCTCCAGCACGCACGTACGCGTACGTGTACGCGGAAGCTCAAAGGAGTTCGGGGATGGTGGCTACGGCAATGAATCGAGGCGGGAAGAAGGGGGATTTGGGGGAGGAGCTCACAGCTAGCTCGGTGGCGAGGTTGGGGAGAGTCGGGGTTGACCGGAACGGCGGTAATCGACGACGGACGACGATGTACGGGACGAAGAAGACGACGATGGTGAGCGTACGAGGCGGTCCGGCTTGAGCTGGTCCCCGAAACAGACGGATCCGGCCACGGCGGACCTCCTGGACGTGCTCCCGCACGCCGGAGACACCGGTGGCCGCGTGCTTCACTGGTTGCAGTCATGGCGACGCTCGGCTTCGGACAAGGCAGAGGGGAGAGGACCAGGGGAGTGGGGGAGGGGAACGGACGCGCTAGGGTTCGAAGAGGGCGCTCGGGGGCGTCTAAGTAGGCGCCGTGGGGGAGGGAGGATGGTTGCCACGGCGACAAGCCTCGGCCACAGCCGGGGGATCTTTGCCACGATCCTCCCTGTGAACAGGAGGAAGGGGACGCTAGCTAGATGGGCCGGCCTGGTTGGCCTAGTGGCCAGCTGGGCCGAACGGCCCAGGGGGAGGGGGGGCTTTGCCCTTTTTTTTGTTTTCTCTTTTGTATTTTCTTTTATTATTTGTTTTCTGTTTTAATTCATTTAAAAGTATTTAGGCATTTTATAAAAACGTGTTTACTTCACCCTAATTTCCGATGCAATAATTGACATAGCCCGAACATTTTTATTTTAATATTTGAAAACTTTTGTCGTTTGACTTATTTAGGATTTAAATTTGAAATGGTTTTGAATTAACCCGAGATTAACTACAGTGACAGAGGTGACGTGTCATCATTAACGTGAGATTACTGTTGCATGATTATCCGGGCATTACAAATCTCCTCCACTATAAGAAATCTTGTCCCGAGATTTAAGAGGGGAGTAAGGGGGAAAGTTCTGGTTACGATACTCTAACGGATCTTCTCGAAGAATTTAATCCCTTTCGTTGATGTCTTCAATCAATTTTTTTTATTCCAAAGCATCATGATGAAGTTGTCGTCCTTTCTTTGGGGAACTCCATAGAGAACACTCTCCCCTCTACGTTGTGTCAACGCTTTCGCTTCGGTCTACCAGGGTACATAGACAACACTCTCCCCTCTCGTTGCTATGCATCATTATGATCTTGTGTGTGCGTAGGAATTTTTTTGAAATTACTACGTTCCCCAACACATGTCAGTTACGCAACTGCACCTGCAGTTTAGTCACTGAAGCTTCTGTTCGGCTCAGCGGGACACAGGTGGGTAGCTTTGGTTAATTAATTATACCTCTTTCGTCACGAAGCTTCCTCCTTCGTGGATCTCATTGGCACTCTTCGTAGGATTTTTTTTGAAATTACTACGTTCCCCAACACATGTCAGTTACGCAACTGCACCTGCAGTTTAGTCACTGAAGCTTCTGTTCGGCTAAGCGGGACACAGGTGGGTAGCTTTGGTTAATTAATTATACCTCCTTCGTCACGAAGCTTCCTCCTTCGTGGATCTCATTGGCACTCTTCTTGAAGAGTGCCAATGAGATCCACGAAGGAGGAAGCTTCGTGACGAAGGAGGTATAATTAATTAACCAAAGCAAGAAGAGTGCCAATGAGATCCACGAAGGAGGAAGCTTTGTGACGAAGGAGGTATAATTAATTAACCAAAGCTACCCACCTGTGTCCCGCTGAGCCGAACAGAAGCTTCAGTGACTAAACTGCAGGTGCAGTTGCGTAACTGACATGTGTTGGGGAACGTAGTAATTTCAAAAAAATTCCTGCGCACACGCAAGATCATGGTGATGCATAGCAACGAGAGGGGAGAGTGTTGTCTATGTACCCTTGAAGACCGAAGCGGAAGCGTTAACGCAACGTAGAGGAAGTAGTCGTACGTCTTCCCGGTTCGACCGATCCAAGCACCGTTACTCCGGCACCTCCGAGTTCTTGGCACACGTTCAGCTCGATGACGCTCCCCGGGCTCCGATCCAGCAAAGCTTCGGGGAGGAGTTCCGTCAGCACGACGGCGTGGTGACGATCTTGATGTACTACCGACGCAGGGCTTGGCCTAAGCACCGCAACGATATGACCGAGGTGGAATATAGTGGAGGGGGCACCGCACACGACTAATGTCGTGGATTTGTCACGGCAGATGTCCTAGTGAAAAGACTTAGTCATGGAGCCATCGCTACGGGTTTACTTGAAGGGGTTAAAGCGGACACAAGGACACGAGGGTTTTATACTAGTTCGGCCCCTTCGATGAAGGTAAAGCCTACGTCTAGTTGTGATGGAATTGATGTGGTCTCGATGGCTAGGGCGCAAACAAGCTTCGCCTAGGCTCAAGTTGTTGTTGTCTGTCCCCAACCGCCACCGGGTCGCCCCCTTATATACATGGATGACGCCCGTCGGTCCATAGAGTCCCAACCGGTTCATACTCGTATCCCGGTTGGTATCTCTCTATTCCTAACTTACAATACAAGTTATACATCAGGCCGGTTTACGGCTACAGGTTCTAAACCGACTACAGGCCTTGGGCCTTCATCTGTTTATATCACTAATGAAGTTAACCCGGCCCAAGCAGGCCAGTTTACGCCTAGTGGTAATATCCCCAACATTAGGCCCCAGATTGATTTGAACTGGTTCATGTCAATCCTTCACAAAATCTGGTGTCTTGGACATCTTCGGGTAATTGGTAAACCGCTGTGTCGTCATCATTTCTGGTTGCTGTAAACTGGCATGACGTCATCATGAAACTTTATCATTTATAACACCCTCTTTTAACAATAGCTCCTGGATCCGCGCGCTTGACCTAGTTCTGTTGCCTTATAAATAAGACCAAAGGGTCATTTCTTTTCCTTTCCCTTCGTCCCTTCTTCTTCGTCTTCCTCGCGTCGCCAGCCTTGGAGCTCCGCCGCCGCCGTCGACTTCTGCCTCGTCTTGGGCCGCTGCATCAACCTGAACGTACCAGAGCATTGCGGCATCTTTCCGCCTCTTCTTCCGTTCCCGGTAAGCTTTCTCCTCTTCTTGACCTAGATCTGTTCTTAGGGTTCCATGTTCGTGCTATGTTCGTCGCGTGCTCATACCTGTTTTCTGACTTTGAATGAATCTGTGAATCCCTGCTGCGTTTAGTAGTAGTCTTTAAGCATCTGCCTGTAGTTTCTCATCTAAGTCCATAGATCTCTCGCACATACCCACTCAATGGTTCACTTCTGTTTCTGCCTTATTCTTCAGAATATTTTTTGTTTTTGTGAGCTCGCTGTAGATCCGCGGCTGTGATAAAATCTTGTGAAACTTGTTTCTGCATACTTAGCTGTCCACAACTTCAATGGCTTCCGATGCTTAGGTCAGGCGGTTTAACTTACCATAGAAAAAAGTCACTAAACCGGTATATACCATTAGTCCCCTGGTTGAACCGCCAGAATCCATATGACACCGCATCGTAGAAGACCGGTTTATAAATATTGCCTCCGGTTTGTCGTTGTTTAGATCAACACCTTCTTTTTATCCAACATATTCTTGAACTGGATCACCTATTTCTTGTAGATCTCACCATGGCCAAACAAGTATATGAGTGCAATTGGGTTCCCTCTCGCGTCACAGAATCTCAGTTGGATGATCTAGTCCTGATCGGCGCTTTAGACAATAAAGATACGATCCACTGGAGGGTTCCTGGAAATGAATGTCCTCCCACACCTCAGGAGGGAGAGGTTGTGGTCTTTGCAGATCACTTGGCCCGGGGTTTCAAACCGCCCGGTTCTAAGTTTTATCGGGATGTGTTAGCCAACTTTCAGCTCCGTCCACAGGATATTGGCCCCAATTCCATCACCAATCTATGTCACTTTCAAGTACTCTCTGAGGTATACCTTCAAGAGGAGCTTTCAGTCGAGCTGTTTAGAGACTGCTTCCATCTAAACCGCTGCACTGAATTTACCGACGGTCCCAACACTGAATTGGGCGGTATGGCCATTCAGAAGAGGAAGGAGATCACTTATCCCCACGTCAAACTCCATACTCACCCCAAGGAGTAGAATGCGACTTGGTTTTATTGCAAAGATACCTCCCCTGAAAACGAGAATCCCTTGCCTGGCTTCCGTCCGGAACGGCTCAGCAACACACACCCTTTTCCACAAAGACTAAGCGCCAAGGAGAGAATTAAATATGCTCCGCAACTGTCCAAGCTCCGAGCTTTTATGGCCAACGGTTTAACTGGAATAGATCTCGCACGCTGTTGGATATCATGGAGCATACTGCCTCTGAGCCGGCGCTCCAGTTTGATGTGCAAGTATACTGATAGTGTCGATGACCCACTCCGACACACGAAAATCCAACTCTCCGATGATGAAATCACAGAATCTGTAAAGAAGATGCTGAATGAACCGGAGCACCTCTGTGCTCAAACCGGTCTGCTTCCTTACTGCACCACCAATAAACCGCCAGCGGTAAGATTTTAACTGCTCTATGGTTGAACCGGTTACTGCTTTATCTGTCTGATATTTAATTACTGCTGATCCAGGGCGATAATCCGTTTTGGAGCAAGAAGCTTTCACAAGACAAGACGGAGAAAGCAGGGCGGCCAACCCGGCCCAAGACCAAGGTTATCAAGAAGCCAGCTCACAAGAGAAAAACCACCGCTTCATCTGACCCAGCTATTGATGATGATGTGGGTAACCCGGACCTTGAGGTAGAACTTGACTCACTTGGCTTATTTTTTACACGCCTTATTGATGATGATGCTTGTCAGGACGACGCTGAAGCCAGCAATGCGGAATTCGTTGAGGTAACTATTCTTTCTCCTGATTCAGAAATCTTGCCTTTGCCAAAATTTCGCCAGGCAAACCGGAAAGTTAAATTTTCTCATCCTCTTGCTTATTTGGATCCCAAATTTCTTATGAAGACTCAGCAACATGAAGCTCGCCGCACAACCCGACACAGTGGCCAGGTAGTTACCTCCACCGGTTTACCAAACAGTCCGGTTCAAAAACGCCACTCCGAGGTCTCCGACCTTTTTATTGATTTAAATCCTAAAGCGGGTTTCTTCCGTCAACCTCTTAACCCATCCGACTCCGATTATCAGGTTACTTCTCATTCATCTTCTGGTGAATCGTCGGCTACTCAGCTGCCACCATTAAAAGCGGTTCTTGGGTAAGCTAAACTGAACATATGCTTCCAGTACACTATGTAATGCCCTATGCTTTTCCTTGACTCTTTGATTTTCTTTCAGGGCCAAACCTAAACCGAGCAAGAAAGCCCGCCTGGATAAAGCGGCTGAAGAAGATGTAGCCCTAGAACATGACAAAACGCCAGATCTTGAAGCATTTGCTCCTGAGGATATTCCTAATGATCCTCCTTCGCAAGACGATGCTATTCCCGAAGAGAGGCCTATTAATACTTCAGTCTCTGCTGACCCGCCTGCCAGCTCCGTACGGATTGAGAAATCCCATAGTCCTGCTGACAAACCGATCGCACCAACACAAACCGGCGAGTCCAAAGATGATGATGTTGTGATTACCGGTGTAGGCCGCTCTGAACCCGGGAATCCTGTCACCTTGACCAAGCATACCATAAAAGAGGATTTTTCCGCTCTGAATAAAGAAAAATGGGATGTTGAACTGGAGACATATGCTGCTCTGAGTGCCCAAGATCTTCATTCCGGCTATCTAAACCGGCTTTATACTAGCCGTGACTGTGAAGCTAGTCTGGTAAAGATGATGAGGGATAAATTTGAGGTAACTTACTTCTTTACTGACTGCCATTGCATCAATCCTCCTAGCCCCCAAGGGTCGGTTTGTAACCTTCGTCAAACCGGGACTTGAATACGATCATCAACACTTTGAAATCCATCAATATAGCCCCCAATTGCCGGTTTAACTTAACATAATTAAACCGTGTCTCCGATATAAAACTATCCTTAGAACATAATTTGATCAAATAGCCATTAGCCCCCAAGTGCCAAGTTGAATACCTGTATTGAGCTTGGGACTTTTGTAATCTAATGAAAATTGAAGGTGCATTAGCCCCCAAGTATCAGGCGTATAACTTTGTTATGTGGTTGATACTTCAATTTCTTGGACCGCTTGCTTAAAGCTAAATGCTGTTTGTATGCAGGCTGAGGTGAGAATCAAGGAGGACCGGATTGCTGATTTGCGGGAGGCCTTGAAAACTCAACAAGCTGAAACAGACAAGGCAAAGGAAGAATTAACCAGCGCTTTGAGCACCGCTGAACAGCTGAAGGAAAGCTTCAAGAAAGAGCAGGATGATTGGGCCACTGAGAAGGCCGCTTTAACCAAAAGAGTGGAAAATGCTGAAGCTGCCCTTAAACCGGTGGTGGATGAACTGACGTCCGTAAAGCGGCAAGTACACTCCATGACTGCTGCGATCTTTGGTAAGCTCCTTTTAACTTCTGTGATAATTTGAACCTACTGCAGCGTAAATCCGGTTTGAAACCGTCCCTATATTGTTGTAGGCACACGCATTGGGCACTTAGGAAATGATGTGCGGAAGAAACTGAAGGCTGCCTACACCTTAGTGGAACAATTATATACCGGAGCCCAGCGGATCATCACCACAGCCTCCCATAACAACCCGGCACCTTCTTTAATCCAGGATACTCTTAACAGGTTGTCGATGCTTCTGGCCCGGATTGAGGAGCTGAAAAAATCTGCTGCTCGAACCGGAGCTATTAACGCCTTGATCCGGGCAAAGGCATGGGTGCCAGATTTTGACCCTGTGGAAGCATCTCAAGGCTATCCCAGCCTGAAGGAAGATGGCTCTGAATTCAACGAAGAGGATTTAAGGGCAATAAACCGTGCAGTGCGCCCTCTGGCTTGTCAGCTAGCTGAAGAGGCAGACTTGACGCATTATCAAGCACAATACAACGATCAGAACAAGCGAGTGCCTGCCCCAACTCTTGAAGCGGAGAATCTGATTCCTCCAATCCGAAAGCACACTTACGCTCCTGATATTGAACCGTCTTCCCTGATACATGAAGAGGCTGTTTTCCAAGCTTTAATGGGAATCGACTGGACTACTGTTGATTTCCAGCCAATGGGTAGAGACGAAGAAGCTGAAGCGGATGATGACGAGGAGCAGGCCTAAACCGGGAGCCGATTTATATGGCTGTCTTTGGAATCTTTCCAAAATAATAATGATCTTATTCGGGCACCGTGTTGCCTTGTAATAGGATAGTTAATACTTTTATCTTGAATATGCCTTCGTGCATAAGTACTGAAGCTTTTGTTCAAAAAACCTCAATTCATATTTCCTGCAATCAGAAGAATTTGAACTTCGGCGGCGGTTATACCGCCAGCTGGTTTATGATCTTGATATGTGTATCAGTAATGTAACAAAGAGGTGATACAAAATACCTACCCTGTCTGGGCATGAAGCTGGCTTAGCCAAGCTTGAAGCGGAGGTTTTATAAACCATTACCATCAACAAGGGGGGAGAAAACAGCTCCCGTATAAACCGTACTGAGGCAAAACAAAAACCCCTTGTTACTCCATGATGTTAACAGGAAAAGGTAAACCGGACATACTTCTCCGGATTAAAGGGGAATCAAATCCATCGGCCGAACCGGAAAAAAGGTGTTTGTTGACATAAAAGGAATCCAACAAAAAACAAAGAACAAACAAGCCATGAAAATAACATTGGAAGCAAAGGCAATCATAAAAACCGTTTGCAAAAATATGATATACTGAGCTGATCAGATGGTATTACCATGGTCGGACAGGACCAAGCCCCCAATAGGAGTGACAATGATTCAAGTCAGCCAGGTCCCCAAATGATTCGTGGCATATATGCCAGATCAAGAGGCGTGGCAATGGTTCGGGTTCGACCAAGCCCCCAAGTGATTTTGTGGCCTTAGGCCGACCAAGAGGCATGACTGGTTCAGACTTGACCATGTCCCCAAGTGATCTGGTGGCTGTCGCCTATCAAAAGGTGTCGCGTTGGTTCGGACACGACCAAGGCCCCAAGTGATATATAAAAAGCAAATGTCGGGGGGTAAACCGGAGGCCGTTTTAAAAACAGAGCCACTCCATGTAACCACGCATGATAAGAAAGACAGAGACCCCGCTTTAGCTGAGGCCCCGGTTTTATTATATCAAAGATAGTATATACACTGTCATGATATGTACATAGATAGAGCCGATGGCTCAAGTGTAGTAAGGCCGAAGATGAGCTATATTCCACGGCCTGTTGGTCTCCTCCTCTGATGTACGTGAGTCTTTATGCTCTCGAATATCAATCAGATAGTATGACCCGTTGTGCAGATTCTTACTGACCACGAAAGGTCCCTCCCAAGGTGGGGATAACCTATGCATATCTGTTTGGTCTTGGATGGGTCGAAGCACCAAATCTCCTTCTTGAAAAGTTCTGGTTCTAACCCGGCGACTGTGATAGCGACGAAGATCTTGTTGGTAAATCGCCGAACGGGCAGCTGCTATATCACGCTCCTCGTCCAATAGGTCCAAAGCGTCTTGCCGTGCTGTCTCATTGTCCGCTTCAACATAAGCTGCCACACGAGGCGAATCATGTCGGATATCACTAGGGAGAACTGCCTCTGCTCCGTAGACCATGAAAAATGGCGTGTATCCTGTGGATCGGTTTGGCGTAATATTGACACTCCATAGCACAGATGGTAGCTCTTCAACCCAACATCCTGGTGTTCTTTGCAATGGGACCATAAGCCAGGGTTTGATGCCTCGCAAGATCTCTTGATTAGCTCGCTCTGCCAGTCCATTGGACTGGGGGTGTCAATGATGACACGTCAAGCCGGATGTGCTCACGTTCACGGAACTCCTTCATAGCGCCCTTAGACAAATTGGTACCATTGTCAGTAATGATACTGTGTGGAAAGCCAAACCGGAAAATCACCTTTTTGATAAACTGCACCGCTGTTGCTGCATCACACTTGCTGACAGGCTCCGCTTCAACCCACTTGGTAAATTTGTCAACTGCCACCAACAGGTGGGTTTTCTTATCCTTGGATCTTTTAAAAGGACCGACCATATCCAGCCCCCAAGTTGCAAACGGCCACGTTATTGGGATCATCCTCAATTCTTGAGCCGGCACATGAGCGCGCCTTGAAAATTTCTGGCATCCATCACACCGTTTAACCAAGTCTTCCGTGTCAGCATGCGCTGTCAACCAGTAGAACCCGTGACGAAACGCCTTTGCCACCAGAGACTTTGAACCGGCGTGGTGTCCACAATCCCCTTCATGGATTTCTCTTAAGATTTCACAGCCTTCCTCGGGAGAAACACAACGTTGAAACGCCCCTGATACACTGCAATGATGCAATTCACCATTGACAATCGTCATAGACTTGGATCGCCGGACTATCTGCCTGGCTAGAATCTCATCCTCTGGTAACCCCCCCCCGGTTCATGTACGCAAGATAAGGAACTGTCCAATCCGGAATAACGTGCAGGGCTGCCACCAAGTGAGCCTCCGGATCAGGGATAGCCAAATCCGCTTCACCTGGGAGCGTGACTGACGGGTTGTGCAACACGTCCAGAAAGACATTAGGCGGGACCGGTTTGCGCTGAGAGCCCAACCGGCTTAAAGCGTCCGCCGCTTCATTCTTTCGACGGTCCACATGATCCACTTGATAACCCTTGAAGCAACCCGCAATATTATCCACTTCCCGATGATATGCAGCCATGAGCAGATCCTTAGAATCCCAAGTGCCAGACACCTGTTGAGCCACGGGGTCCGAGTCACCGAAGCACTTAACCCGGCTTAGATTCATTTCTTTAGCCACCCGGAGACCATGGAGCAAGGCTTTGTACTCAGCTGCATTGTTAGTACAAGGGAACATTAAACGGAGAACATAACAAAACTTATCACCTCGTGGGGAAGTTAATACGACTCCAGCCCCCGAGCCTTCCAATTGCCTGGATCCATCAAAATGAATAGTCCAATATGTGTGATCCGGCTTCTCCTCTGGTGCTTGTAACTCCGTCCAGTCATTGATGAAATCAACAAGTGCTTGAGACTTCACCGCTGTCCGAGGTACATACTTTAGCCCGTGTGGCCCAAGCTCTATAGCCCACTTGGCAATCCGGCCAGTCGCCTCCCGGTTCTGTATGATATCACCCAGGGGAGCTGAACTGACCACCGTGATAGGGTGCCCTTGGAAATACTGCTTCAACTTCCGACTGGCCATGAAGACACCATAGACCAGCTTCTGCCAATGCGGATACCTTTGCTTGGATTCAATAAGCACCTCGCTGATATAATAAACCGACCGCTGAACCGGATATTCCTTGCCTGCCTCCTTGCGTTCCACCACAATAGCCACGCTAACTGCCCGAGCATTGGCTGCTACATATAATAATAATGGCTCCTTGTCGACCGGAGCTGCAAGAACAGGCGGATTGGCTAACTGCCGCTTCAAGTCCTCAAATGCTTCATCAGCAGCCGGACTCCAGATGAAATGGTCTGTCTTCCTCAGCATTTGGTACAAAGGAATGGCCTTCTCTCCGAGGCGGCTGATAAACCGGCTTAGTGCGGCGATTTGGCCCGCCAAACGTTGAACATCATTGATGCACTTCGGTTTAGCCAGGGAGGTAATAGCCGTAATCTTCTCCGGATTAGCCTCAATTCCTCTATTAGACACCAGGAAACCCAGTAACTTGCCTGCCGGAACACCAAAAACACACTTGGCCGGATTAAGCATCATCTTGTAAACCCGCAAGTTGTCAAAGGTTTCCTTCAAGTCATCCACCAGCGTCTCCTTCTGCCTTGACTTTACTACAATATCATCCACATAGGCATGCACATTGCGGCCGATCTGTTCATGCAGGCAATTCACACCGTTGATAGGTGGCTTGGGCACTCTTGAGCCCGAAGGGCATAGATATATAGCAGAAGGCTCCAAAGGGAGTAATAAATGCTGTCTTCTCCTGGTCCTTAACCGCCATTTTGATCTGATGATATCCGGAGTACGCATCCAAAAAACTCAAACGCTCACAACCCGCCGTGGCATCAATGATCTGGTCAATGCGGGGGAGGGCAAAAGGATCCGCTGGACAAGCCTTGTTAAGATCCGTGTAATCCACACACATGCGCCAAGTGCCGTTTTTCTTAAGAACCAGCACCGGATTAGCAAGCCATTCTGGGTGGAACACCTCAATGATAAAGCCAGCTGCCAAAAGCCTGGCCACTTCCTCTCCAATGGCTTTGCGCCTTTCTTCGTTAAACCGGCGGAGGAATTGTTTCACCGGTTTAAACTTGGGATCCACATTAAGAGTGTGCTCAGCGAGTTCCCTCGGTACACCTGGCATGTCGGACGGTTTCCATGCAAAAATGTCCCAATTCTCACGGATGAACTCGACGAGCGCGCTTTCCTATTTGGGGTCCAGATTGGCACTGATAGTGAATTGCTTGGACGAATTGCCGGGCATGAAGTCAATAAACTTGGTCTCAGCTGCCGATTTGAACTTCAGATCCAAATCATGCTCTGTTGTTGGCTTCTTCAAAGGGGTCATATCCGCCGGATCAACATTGTCCTTATAGTACTTCAACTCCTCCGTGGCACAGACCGATTCTGCATAAGCCGCATCACCTTCCTCACACTCTAAAGCAACCTTACGGCTCCCATGAACCGTTATCGTCCCCTTGTGACCCGGCATCTTGAGCTGCAAGTAGATATAACAAGGCCGTGCCATGAACTTGGCATAAGCCGGCCGCCCAAACAAGGCGTGATACGGGCTCCGGATCTTCACCACCTCAAAGGTTAGTTTCTCCAACCGGGAATCGTGCTCGTCCCCAAAAGCCACCTCCAGGGATATCTTACCAACAGGATATGCAGATTTGCCAGGCACCACACCATGGAACACCGTATTAGACGGTCTGAGATCTTTGTCTGTTAGACCCATGCGGCGGAATGTCTCATAGTATAGTATGTTAATACTGCTTCCTCCATCCATGAGTACCTTGGTGAATTTATAACCCCCACCTGAGGGTCTACTACTAATGCTAGCTGGCCCGGATTATCAACCCGGGGCGGGTGATCCTCTCTGCTCCACACGATAGGCTGCTCCGACCAGCGCAAGTAACGTGGCAAGGCCGGTTCAACAGAATTCACTGCTCGCCTGTGGAGTTTTTGGTCGCGTTTATCCAAGCTAGTTGTGAAAACATGATATTGCCCATTGTTCAATTGTTTTGGCTGGCTCTGATAACCCGACTGCTGCTGCTGCTGCTGCTGGCCGTTCTGATTATTCTGGTGATTGTGAGTGCCCTGATTGAGACCTGAACCGGAAGCTCCATCGTGACCCGGCCCATGGAAACCGGATCCTGAACCGCCACCTGACCCGTGGTCATACCGGAAGGCATTAGAGTTTTTAAACTCCTGCATAATATAACAATCCTTCCAAAGATGGTTAGCCGGTGCCTCCTTCGTCCCGTGCTTCGGGCAAGGCTGATTCAACAAATAATTCAAGCGGCTTGCATTAGGATTGGGAGCCCCATTACGATTTGCCGCTTTACCTCTGCGCCGCTGCCCCCTGTCCTGTGCATTAGCGTTGGCCACAAAGTCCATGATGCCGTCCGCCTTGCGCTTGCCTCCGTTTCCATGACCCGCCGGTTTGTACTGCTGCTGTTTGGAGTTGCTATTCTTCCTTCTCTTCCCTGCTTCATCATCACCAGTCTCGGGATCCTTGGTACTGTCCGAATCAGCATACTTCACTAGAGCGGCCATAAGGGTTCCCATGTCATTACAGAACCGCTTCATGCGTCCCAATTTCAATTTTAAAGGCTCAAACCGGCAGTTGCCTTCCAGGGTTAAGATCGCAGAGTCAGCATTAATCCTGTCAGACGAGTGCAAAATTTCCGAAACGTGGCGCACCCAATGGGTCATTGATTCTCCTTCCTCCTGGACACAAGCCGCTAGGTCTACTATGGACTTGGGCTGCTTACATGTATCCTTGAAATTCTGGATAAACCGGGCCTGCAACTGGGCCCATGAGCTGATAGAATTGGGCGGTAGGCTCTTCAACCAAGTACGAGCCGTGCCTTCAAGCATCATGGTGAAGTATTTTGCACATGCGGTCTCATCCACGTCTAGCATCTCCATGGCCATCTCATAACTCTCTACCCACGCCTCAGGGGATAAATCAGCGGTGTAATTCGGCACCTTGCGCGGACCCTTGAAATCTTTAGGCAGGCGCACATTGCGTAAAGCGGGGATTAAACAAGGCACTCCCAAAGCGGATGCGACTCCTGGTCCGACGAAGGTGGTAGGGCGAACCGGTGTAAGTTGACCCACATCATATAGTGCTGCTAACTCGGCCTCCCTTCGTGCCCGGGCCCTGTCCACCACATCCTGAGCATCGCGAACTCCACCCGCGGGGTTATTGCCACGGGTCGCTTCACGGCCTCGCGCATTGCTTGATATGGCCAGTTCCTCCATGCACCTGCTATAGCTCCGGCTTGGACGGGGCGTGGAGTGAATCCGATCACGGCTGTACGAATATGCTTCCTGCTGAATCAACGCGGTCCGAAGGAGCTCCTTAACCCGGCGCGTCTCTATCGCTTGCGGAGAGTCCCCTTCGACCGGGATAGCCTCTAATCGCACGGCGGCTGCCATGAGGTTGTCCATAGGATTAGAATAATGACCCGGGGGCGTCTGGACCGGCGGAGGAACCACAATGTTCTGTTGAGGAGGTTCCATCAGGCGAGGTTGGACCGTCGCCCCTGCTCCTGGCGCCTCCATCTGGTTTGTCTCCAGGTACTGCGGCGGACTACTGGGTCCAGCTCCTGGAGTGTGAAAGAGATTTCGGGGGTCAAACCCTAACGGCAGGCGTGATCTGTGCTTCCGCTTCAAGACCTCTTGTGATGCGTTCTGGTCAAGCATGAGCTTATAAGCTTGGGCGTCCAAAGCGGCCCGCTCTGCAGCCATCCTGTCCTTTTCTGCCACCAGATCCGCTTTGGCTTGCACGATCTGCTCTCTCACCTTTGCAATCTCTGCATTATGGGCCTCCTGATCCGCCGGATTGGCTTCTGCCATAAGCGCGGCTAGTGCATCAAACAGATCAGATAGAACTTGAACCGGCGGGCGCACAAGGTCTCCTGCCCCCGCTGCCGCTGCCGCTGCTGATCCGGAGAGCATC
Organism: Triticum aestivum; assembly: GCF_018294505.1. NCBI lineage: Eukaryota > Viridiplantae > Streptophyta > Magnoliopsida > Poales > Poaceae > Triticum > Triticum aestivum. The sequence goes on along the minus strand of NC_057801.1, from coordinate 477,458,999 downwards.
GCTGCGGCGATCGAAGAGCGATTTTTTCGCCGCCTGTGTGCCGGCCATGAATATTCCAACCCGGTTGACCTGGCCTGGGGGGTCCGGAATACTGTCGCCATCGGAACAGCCCCTAACCTGGTCGTCTTGTAACTGGTATAGTGATTCGATCTCTCCGGTCGAGGATTCGTCGCCAGAATAGATGACGGTCTCGCTACCGTGTCCTGACTCGTCCTCACGCTCTTCTCCGTGGATGACTCCAACGAAGGCACGCTTCACGGCCGGTTTAGCCTGGGTAGATCCCGCACGCTGAGCCGTCTCGACGAGGTCGGTGCAGATGTCCAGCTCAGGCCCAGGCTCCCCAATCTTGCCGATGAAAACGTGTACCCCACCAAAGGGGATTCGGTACCCGTACTCAATCGAATCGGCCTCGGGACCCCATCCTGCGTCGTCGATGTAGATCCTGCCACGACGACTCTTGGTCATCCGGCCCACAACATAGCCTTCGAGTCCCTTGAGCTTGCCCTCCAAGATCGTCAAACCATCGTGCGAGGGCCCCACGATGGGCGCCAACTGTCGTGGATTTGTCACGGCAGATGTCCTAGTGAAAAGACTTAGTCGTGGAGCCATCGCTACGGGTTTACTTGAAGGGGTTAAAGCGGACACAAGGACACGAGGGTTTTATACTAGTTCGGCCCCTTCGATGAAGGTAAAGCCTACGTCTAGTTGTGATGGAATTGATGTGGTCTCGATGGCTAGGGCGCAAACAAGCTTCGCCTAGGCTCGAGTTGTTGTTGTCTGTCCCCAACCGCCGCCGGGTCGCCCCCTTATATACATGGATGACACCCGTCGGTCCATAGAGTCCCAACCGGTTCATACTCGTATCCCAGTTGGTATCTCTCTATTCCTAACTTACAATACAAGTTATACATCTGGCCGGTTTACGGCTACAGGTTCTAAACCGACTACAGGCCTTGGGCCTTCATCTGTTTATATCACTAATGAAGTTAACCCGGCCCAAGCAGGCCGATTTACGCCTAGTGGTAATATCCCCAACAGCTAAGGAACGATCACGAAGATCAACTTGTGTGTTCTAGGGTGCCCCCCTTCCCCCGTATATGAAGGAGCCAAGGGGAGGGGCGGCCGGCCAGGTTGGGCATGCCAAGGGGGGGAGTCCTACTCCCACCGGGAGTAGGACTCCCTCTTTTCCTAGTTGGAGAAGGAGAAGGGGGGAAAGAGGAGGAAGAGGGAAAGGAAAGGGGGGGGGGGGGCGCCGCCCCCCTCTCCTTGTCCTATTCGGACCAGGGAGGGGAGGGGCGCGCGGCCCCCTCTGGCCTCCTTTCCTCTTCTCCCTTAGGGCCCATCAAGGCCCAATAACCCCCGGGGGGTTCCGGTAACCCCCCGGTACTCCGGTAAAATCCCGATTTCACCCGGAACAATTCCGATAACCAAATATAGGCTTCCAATATATCAATCTTTATGTCTCGACCATTTCGAGACTCCTCGTCATGTCTGTGATCACATCCGGGACTCCGAACAACCTTCGGTACATCAAAATGCATAAACTCATAATGAAACTGTCATCGTAATGTTAAGCGTGCGGACCCTACGGTTCGAGAACAATGTAGACATGACCGAGACATGTCTCCGGTCAATAACCAATAGCGGAACTTGGATGCTCATATTGGCTACTACATATTCTACGAAGATCTTTATCGGTCAGACCGCATAACAACATATGTTGTTCCCTTTGTCATCGGTATGTTACTTGCCCGAGATTCGATCGTCCGTATCCAATACCTAGTTCAATCTTGTTACCGGCAAGTCTCTTTACTCGTTCCGTAATACATCATCCCGCAACTAACTCATTAGTTGCAATGCTTGCAAGGCTTAAGTGATGTGCATTACCGAGAGGGCCCAGAGATACCTCTCCGACATTCGGAGTGACAAATCCTAATCTCGAAATACGCCAACCCAACAAGTACCTTCGGAGACACCTGTAGAGCACCTTTATAATCACCCAGTTACGTTGTGACGTTTGGTAGCACACAAAGTGTTCCTCCGGCAAATGGGAGTTGCATAATCTCATAGTCATAGGAACATGTATAAGTCATGAAGAAAGCAATAGCAACATACTAAACGATCGGGTGCTAAGCTAACGGAATGGGTCAAGTCAATCACATCATTCTCCTAATGATGTGATCTCGTTAATCAAATGACAACTCATGTCTATGGCTAGGAAACATAATCATCTTTGATCAATGAGCTAGTCAAGTAGAGGCATACTAGTGACACTCTGTTTGTCTATGTATTCACACATGTATTATGTTTCCGGTTAATACAATTCTAGCATGAATAATAAACATTTATCATGAAATAAGGAAATAAATAATAACTTTATTATTGCCTCTAGGGCATATTTCCTTCAGTCTCCCACTTGCACTAGAGTCAATAATCTAGTTCACATCGCCATGTGATTGAACATCAATAGTTCACATCACCATGTGATTAACACCCATATTGCACATCGATATGTGATCAACACCCAAAGGGTTTACTAGAGTCAGTAATCTAGTTCACATCGCTATGTGATTAACACCCAAAGAGTACTAAGGTGTGATCATGTTTTGCCTGTGAGATAATTTTAGTCAACGGGTCTGTCACATTCAGATCCGTAAGTATTTGCAATTTTCTATGTCAATAATACTCTGCTCGGAGCTACTCTAGCTAATTGCTCCCACTTTCAATATGTATCTAGATTGAGACTTAGAGTCATCTAGATTAGTGTCAAAACTTGCATCGACGCAACCCTTTACGACGAACCTTTTGTCACTTCCATAATCGAGAAACATATCCTTATTCCACTAAGGATAATTTTGACCGATGTCCTGTGATCTACTCCTAGATCACTATTGTACTCCCTTGTCAAACTCAGTGTAGGGTATACAATAGATCTGGTACATAGCATGGCATACTTTATAGAACCTATGGCTGAGGCATAGGGAATGACTTCCATTCTCTTTCTATCTTCTGCCGTGGTCGGGCTTTGAGTCTTACTCAATTTCACACCTTGTAACACAGGCAAGAACTCTTTCTTTGACTGTTCCATTTTGAACTATTTCAAATTCTTGTCAAGGTATGTACTCATTGAAACAACTTATCAAGCGTCTTGATTTATCTCTATAAATCTTGATGCTCAATATGTAAGCAGCTTCACCGAGGTCTTTCTTTAAAAAAACTCCTTTCAAACACTCCTTTATGCTTTGCAGAATAATTCTACATTATTTCTGATCAACAATATGTCATTCACATATACTTATCAGAAATATTGTAGTGCTCCCACTCACTTTCTTGTAAATACAGGCTTCATCGCAAGTCTGTATAAAACTATATGCTTTGATCAACTTATCAAAGCGTATATTCCAACTCCGAGATGCTTGCACCAGTCCATAGATGGATCGCTGGTGCTTGCATATTTTGTTAGCACCTTTAGGATTGACAAAACCTTCTGGTTGCATCATATACAACTCTTCTTTAAGAAATCCATTAAGGATTGCAGTTTTGTTATCCATTTGCCAGATTTCATAAAATGCGGCAATTGCTAACATGATTCGGACAAACTTTAAGCATCGATACGAGTGAGAAAATCTCATCGTAGTCAACACCTTGAACTTTGTCAAAATCCTTTTTCGACAAGTCTAGCTTTGTAGATAGTAACATTACTATCAGCGTCCGTCTTCCTCTTGAAAATCCATTTAATCTCAATGGCTCGCCGATCATCGGGCAAGTCAATCAAAGTCCATACTTTGTTCTCATACATGGATCCCATCTCAGATTTCATGGCCTCAAACCATTTTGCGGAATCTGGGCTCATCATTGCTTCCTCATAGTTCGCAAGTTCATCATGGTCTAGTAACATGACTTCCAGTACATGATTACCGTACCACTCTAGTGCGGATCATGCTCTGGTTGATCTACGAAGTTCTGTAGTAACTTGATCTGAAGTTACATGATCATCATCATTAGCTTCCTCACTAATTGGTGTAGGATTCACAGGAACAGATTTCTGTGATGAACTACTTTCCAATTCGGGAGTAGGTACAGTTACCTCATCAAGTTCTAATTTCCTCCCACTCACTTCTTTCGAGAAAAACTCCTTCTCTAGAAAGGATCCATTCTCAGCAACGAATTTGCCTTCGGATCTGTGATAGAAGGTGTACCCAACAGTCTCCTTTGGGTATCCTATGAATACACATTTCTCCGATTTGGGTTCGAGCTTATCAGGATGAAACTTTTTCACATAAGCATCGCAACTCCAAACTTTAAGAAACGACAACTTTGGTTTCTTGCCAAACCATAGTTCATATTGTGTCGTCTCAACGGACTTAGATGGTGCCCCTTTTTAACGTGAATGCAGCTGTCTCTAATGCATGATCCCAAAACAATATTGGTAAATCGGTAAGAAACATCATAGATTGTACTATATCCAATAAAGTACGGTTATGACGTTCGGACACACCATTATGCTGTGGTGTTCCAGGTGGCATGAGTTTGTGAAACTATGCCACATTGTTTTAATTGAAGACCAAACTCGTAACTCAAATATTCTCCTCCACGATCATATCGTAGAAACTTTTATTTTCTTGTTACGATGATTCTCCACTTCTCTCTGAAACTCTTTGAACATTTTTCAAATGTTTTCAGACTTGTGTTTCATCAAGTAGATATACCCATATCTGCTCAAATCATCTGTGAAGGTCAGAAAATAATGATACTTGTCGTGAGCCTTAACACTCATCGGACCGCATACATCAGTATGTATTATTTCCAATAAGTCAGTTGCTCGCTCCATTGCTCCGGAGAACGGAGTCTTAGTTATCTTGCCCATGAGGCATGGTTCGCAAGCATCAAGTGATTCATAATCAAGTGATTCCAAAATCCCATCAGCATGGAGTTTCTTCATGCGCTTTACACCAATATGACTTAAACGGCAGTGCCACAAATAAGTTGCACTATCATTATTAACTTTGCATCTTTTGGCTTCAATATTATGAATATGTGTAATACTACGATCGAGATCCAACAAACCATTTTCGTTGGTGTGTATGACCATAGAAGGTTTTATTCATGTAAACAGAACAACAATTGTTCTCTAACTTAAATGAATAAACTTATTGCAATAAACATGATCAAATCATATTCATGCTTAACGCAAACACCAAATAACACTTATTTAGGTTCAACACTAATCCCAAAATTATAGGGAGCATGCGATGATGATCATATCAATCTTGGAACTATTTCCAACACACATCGTCACTTTACCCTTAACTAGTTTCTGTTCATTCTGCAACTCCCGTTTCGAGTTACTACTCTTAGCAACTGAACCAGTATCAAATACCGAGGGGTTGCTATGAACACTAGTAAAATACACATCAATAACATGTATATCAAATATACCTTTGTTTACTTTGCCATCCTATCTTATCCGCCAAATACTTGGGGCAGTTCCGCTTCTAGTGACCAGTCCCTTTGCAGTAGAAGCACTTAGTCTCAGGCTTAGGACCAGACTTGGGCTTCTTCACTTGAGCAGCAACTTGCTTGCCGTTCTTCTTGAAGTTCCACTTCTTCCCTTTGCCCTTTTTCTTGAAACTAGTGGTCTTGCCAACCATCAACACTTGATGTTTTTCTTGATTTCTACCTTCATTGATTTCAGCATCACGAAGAGCTTGGGAGTTGTTTCCGTTATACCTTGCATATTATAGTTCATCACGAAGTTCTACTAACTTGGTGATGGTGACTAGAGAATTCTGTCAATCACTATCTTATCTGGAAGATTAACTCCCACTTGATTCAAGCGATTGTAGTACCTAGACAATCTGAGCACATGCTCACTAGTTGAGCGATTCTCCTCCATCTTTTAGCTATAGAACTTGTTGGAGACTTCATATCTCTCAACTCGGGTATTTGCTTAAAATATTAACTTCAACTCCTGGAACATCTCATATGGTCCATGACGTTCAAAACGTCTTTGAAGTCCCGATTCTAAGCCGTTAAGCATGGTGCACTAAACTATCAAGTAGTCATCATATTGAGCTAGCCAAACGTTCATAACGTCTGCATCTGCTCCTGCAATAGGTCTGGCACCTAGCGGTGCATCAAGGACATAATTCTTCTGTGCAGCAATGAGGATAAACCTCAGATCACGGATCCAATCCGCATCATTGCTACTAACATCTTTCAACACAATTTTATCTAGGAACATATCAAAATAAACATAAGGAAGCAACAACGCGAGCTATTGATCTACAACATAGATATGCTAATACTACCAGGACTAAGTTCATGATAAATTAAAGTTCAATTAATCATATTACTTAAGAACTCCCACTTAGATAGACATCCCTCTAATCATCTAAGTGATCACGTGATCCAAATAAACTAAACCATAACCGATCATCACGTGAAATGGAGTAGCTTTCAATGGTGAACATCTTTATGTTCATCATATCTACTATATGATTCATGCTCGACCTTTTGGTCTCAGTGTTCCGAGGCCATATCTGCATATGCTAGGCTCGTCAAGTTTAACCTGAGTATTCCGCGTGTGCAAAACTGTCTTGCACCCGTTGTAGATGGACGTAGAGCTTATCACACTCGATCATCACGTGGTGTCTGGGCACGACGAACTTTGGCAACGGTGCATACTCAGGGAGAACACTTCTTGATAATTAGTGAGAGATCATCTTAAAAAGCTACCGTCGAACTAAGCAAAATAAGATGTATAAAAGATAAACATCACATGCAATCAAAATATGTGACATGATATGGCCATCATCGTCTTGTGCCTTTGATCTCCATCTCCAAAGCATCCCCATGATTTCCATCGTCACCGGCATGACACCATGATCTCCATCATCTTGATCTATATCAATGTGTCGTCCGTCTCGCCAACTATTGCTCTTGCAACTATTGCTATCGCATAGCGATAAAAAAGGACAAACCCAGTGCATAGAAGCTCCCACACAAGGTGGAGTCTGGGGAGGGATTATAGGAACCTAGTCTTACCCCTGCAAAGTGCAATGCAGAGAGGCTGGTTCGAACCCAGGACCTCTTGGCACAAGTGGGGAGGACTTCACCACTGCGCCAGGCCTGCCCTCTGCTATCGCATAGCGATAAAGTAAAGAAATTATTTGGCGCTTGCATCTTATGCAATAGAGAGACAACCATAAGGCTTTTGCCTGTTGCCGATAACTTCAACAAAACATGATCAACTCATACAACAATTTATATCTCATCATGTCTTGACCATATCACATCACAACATGCCCTGCAAAAACAAGTTAGACGTCCTCTACTTTGTTGTTGCAAGTTTTACGTGGCTGCTACTGGGCTTAGCAAGAACCGTTCTTACCTACGCATCAAAACCACAACGATAGTTTGTCAAGTTGGTGTTGTTTTAACCTTCGCAAGGACCGGGCGTAGCCACACTCGGTTCAACTAAAGTTGGAGAAACTGACACCCGGCAGCCACATGTGTGCAAAGCACGGCGGTAGAACCAGTCTCGCGTAAGCGTACGCGTAATGTCGGTCCGGGCCGCTTCATCCAACAATACCGCCGAACAAAAGTATGACATGCTGGTAAGCAGTATGACTTATATCGCCCACAACTCACTTGTGTTCTACTCGTGCATATAACATAAACCATAAAACCTAGGCTCGGATGCCACTGTTCGGGAACGTAGTAATTTCAAAAAAATTCCTACGCACACGCAAGATCATGGTGATGCATAGCAACAAGAGGGGAGAGTGTTGTCTACGTACCCTCGTAGACCGAAGCGGAAGCATTGACACAACATAGAGGAAGTAGTCGTACGTCTTCCCGGTTCGACTGATCCAAGCACCGTTACTCCGGCACCTCCGAGTTCTTGGCACACGTTCAGCTCGATGACGCTCCCCGGGCTCCGATCCAGCAAAGCTTCGGGGAGGAGTTCTGTCAGCACGACGGCGTGGTGACGATCTTGATGTACTACCGACGAAGGGCTTCGCCTAAGCACAACAACGATATGACCAAGGTGGAATATAGTGGAGGGGGGCACCGCACACGGCTAAGGAACGATCACGAAGATCAACTTGTGTGTTCTAGGGTGCCCCCTACCCACCGGGAGTAGGACTCCCTCTTTTCCTAGTTGGAGAAGGAGAAGGGGGGAAAGAGGAGGAAGAGGGAAAGGAAAGGGGGGGCGTCGCCCCCTCTCCTTGTCCTATTCGGACCAGGGAGGGGAGGGGCGTGCGGCCCCCTCTGGCCTCCTTTCCTCTTCTCCCTTAGGGCCCATCAAGGCCCAATAACCCCCGGGGGGGTTCCGGTAACCCCCCGGTACTCCAGTAAAATCCCGATTTCACCCAGAACGATTCCGATAACCAAATATAGGCTTCCAATATATCGATCCTTGTGTCTCGACCATTTCGAGACTCCTCGTCATGTCCGTGATCACATCCAGGACTCCGAACAACCTTCGGTACATCAAAATGCATAAACTCATAATGAAACTGTCATCGTAATGTTAAGCGTGCGGACCCTACGGTTCGAGAACAATGTAGACATGACCGAGACATGTCTGCGGTCAATAACCAATAGCGGAACCTGGATGCTCATATTGGCTCCTACTTATTCTAGGAAGATCTTTATCGGCAGACTGCATAACAACATATGTTGTTCCCTTTATCATCGGTATGTTACTTGCCCGAGATTCGATCGTCCATATCCAATACCTAGTTCGATCTCGTTACCGGCAAGTCTCTTTACTCGTTCCGTAATACATCATCCCGCAACTAACTCATTAGTTGCAATGCTTGCAAGGCTTAAGTGATGTGCATTACCGAGAGGGCCCAGAGATACCTCTCCGACATTCGGAGTGACAAATCCTAATCTCGAAATACGCCAACCCAACAAGTACCTTCGGAGACACCTGTAGAGCACCTTTATAATCACCCAGTTACGTTGTGACGTTTGGTAGCAAATAAAGTGTTCCTCCGGCAAACGGGAGTTGCATAATCTCATAGTCATAGGAACATGTATAAGTCATGAAGAAAGCAATAGCAACATACTTAAATGATCGAGTGCTAAGCTAACGGAATGGGTCAAGTCAATCACATCATTCTCCTAATGATGTGATCCCGTTAATCAAATGACAACTCATGTCTATGGCTAGGAAACATAATCATCTTTTATCAACGAGCTAGTCAAGTAGAGGCATACTAGTGACACTCTGTTTGTCTATGTATTCACACATGTATTATGTTTCCGGTTAATACAATTCTAGCATGAATAATAAACATTTATCATGAAATAAGGAAATAAATAATAACTTTATTATAGCCTCTAGGGCATATTTCCTTCAGCACCCCTGTTTGCACAAATACAAAAAAGTGACTAGTATAGAGCAAACTGTACTATGAATTGACAGTTTCAACAAGCACATACATGGTCCATGTAGAGCACACTTTTAGAAAAATGGAACTCACCAGAAAGAATCCTAGAACAACATTGTACTCACGCATCACAGCAAAAAAATGGAGATTTTGTCAGTCCTTTTGAGCTGAAGTTAGTTTGGTCTTGTGGGGAGTAATGTAACCGTCCTTCAACTGCTCCTTCTGATGATAAGATAGACAGGGCTACTTCATCCTGGCATAATCGGAACTAGTCACTTCACGTACTCCATATTCTTCTATAGAGGAAGATGATCTTGTTGTGCAAAGACAAGAGGACTACTAAATGCTAGCATTACTGTTTGCTCGAAAAAAGGAAAGGAAATCTTTAAAACAACACAGATGAAGCACTTCTCAAGGACAATACCACTTTTTCATGACAGTATCTAAACAGTAGCACAACACCAATAGAGATGACAAAGATCAATCATATGGATGAAATCAGTGGGCGAGTGCCAACCTTTGTCAGGAGGCTTATTGTGTAGAGCATACAGATGAAGCATTTCTCCGGAACCATCTGTTGCTATCTACGGTGGTGGCCAAGCTTACTATATATTCCTCGATTAGTTTAATGTTTCCAACATCTTCTTGTGCAGTTCCACTAAAATATATGGTATCTTCAAAGAAGATCCCTGTTTGCACAAGTAGAGATAATTACATATTACATTAAGAAACAATTGCTCGTTCCAGCCATAGCAATAAATTAAGATGCAAAACTATATCATTACTTGTTCCATCACAATTCCAGTGCTTCATTACAACACTGGGAGTTGATTTTTGTTTTTATTCCCCTTGTTCTTCCCCTTCATCACTTGGTTCAATAACAAACAAGCTTCGCCTTCAATGTAAGATTTGGCATGTCAATTAGGGAGCACAAGTATAGTACTAAACTTAATTTTCTGATGAAAGTGGCAAATTACATGCCAGCAGTTGTGAAATATCCTTATCTTACTTTAATGGGATATTACGGTGCACATACAAATTGGAAGTCTTGTCTCCATTTGTGTGGTTCACTAAAATCAAGCAACATTATCGTACAAGTAGCACAACATATGAATGCACACTGCAGAATCATGTGAAAGAAGGCTAGTACTGACCTCTCATGATGCAGAATTCAAACAACTCACAAGAAGAAGATCTGAACCAAATTCGCCTTAACGGATAGGACGTAAGATCTCCTCTTGTGCAGTTCCACTAAGATCAAGCAATCAAGCAACGTTGTCGGTGTGACATTTTGGTTGAACTGCACAAAACACTCTAAAAACAAAAGTGTTTTGTGCAGTGCAACAAAAGGTCACAATGGCAACGAGGTGAAGTAGATAACCCTGTTTAGATAGAGGTGCAAAGGAAACAATTAGTGGTCAATAACGGTGGATGACACAGAAGTCAACAAAAAGAAGCATCTACCTTATCTAAATGGGAAAGAAAGCAAGACAGTAGCATTTCTCAAACGGTGGCATTGATTAATATTAACATAGAGATTATATTAACAATAAAATTCGTTAAACATGTAATTGCTCAAGTGTAACTTGGCTAAGAGAATCATTAGTGGAATCAAGAGAACTACTAGAAGCAACAATATTGGATTTAGCATGATTATTGTTACTACTAGAGGAAGAATCTTTCTTGTTCTTGTTACTAGACTTGACTTGAGGCATGTAAGTGGATAAGAGTAAACGCTTGGCAATGTAAGAAGAACTTTTATTGCAAAGATCATCATTGATTGCCTTTAAAAACTCATGCTCTTGCTCAAGGTTGAGATTTTCAAAGCGTAGCTTATCATGAGTCTTTAAAAGTTCTCGATGATCTTCTAAGATAGTTTCATGAGCTAACTTAAGAGTGTTAAGTTCTTTAGTTAGAAAATCAATCTTCTCCTTATCATTGTTATTAGTTTTATCTTGATTAGCATGATTAATTGACGTTTCATCATAGTATTCATCACTAGAGTTGTCAACAAGTAAATCATCATCACCTAACAATTCATCTTCATCGCTATTGAAATCAACATACTCGGGGTGTGTTACCTTTGGACCTTTGGCCATGAAGCATCTTCCAATTACTTCATTTGGTGAATCAAATATGTCGTAGGAGTTGGTTGACACAAGTTGTAAACCGGCAACACCTTCATCTTGAGTATATTCGGAGTCGGAGTGATAACTTCTTTCGGAGTGATGATCGGAGTCGGAGCCGGATACCCATTCACCAACATGAGCTTGATGTCTTCTCTTTGTGTAGCTCTTTGATGATTTCTCCTTCCTTTCCGAGAGGATCTTCGTTCATAACGATCATCTTTACTCCTCCTTTCTCTTGGTGGTGATTCTTCTCTTCTACTTCTTCTTTTTGGAGAATCTTCTCTTCTTTTGTAGGGTGCCGTACACTCATTGGAGTAGTGTCCGAGTCTTCCACAATTGTAGCAATTACGCTCACGACTAGAAGATCTTTTGTCATTGTCGGACCTTGACTTGGAACTTCTTTCTTTGCTTCTACTCTTGTAGAACTTGTTGAAGTTCTTCACCATTAAGCCCAATTCTTCATTGACGGTTTGCTTCTCACTTGATGATGTGGGGGCTTCAACTGAGGCTTTGTAAGCACCACTTGACTTTTTGTGGAGCTCTTCCTTATCCTTGAGTGACATCTCATGAGCAACAATTCTTCCGATGACTTCCGTTGGCTTGAGATCTTTGTAATTGGGCATCATTTGGATCAATGTGCATACGGTATCATATTTTCCATCCAAGGCTCTTAGGATCTTATTGATGATGAATTTGTCGGTCATCTCTTCACTTCCTAAGCCGGCAATCTCATTTGTGATGAGAGCAAGCCTAGAGTACATTTCGGCGACACCTTCACCATCCTTCATTTTAAACTTGTCAAGTTGACTTTGAAGCACATTCAATTTGGATTCCTTGACGGAGTCGGTACCTTTGTGCATATCAATCAAAGTATCCCAAATTTCCTTTGCATTCTCAAGACGGCTGATTTTGTTGAATTCTTCGGGGCACAATCTGTTGAAGAGGATATCACAAGCTTGAGCATTGTATTGTAGCATCTTCAACTCTTCCGCAGTAGCTTCACGGTTTGGTTCTTTCCCGTCAAAGAAGTCACCTTGCAAGCCAACACACACAATAGCCCAAACGGCGGGGTTTGTCCAAGAATATGCATTTTCATCTTATGCTTCCAACTAGCAAAATTAGTACCATCAAAGTAAGGACCTCTACGGTGGTAATTTCCCTCGCTAGACGCCATACTCTCCTAGGTTGTGAAACCAAGGCTATGACCACCAAAAGCTATGGAAATCAAAGCAAATGGAGACCAAAGCTCTGATACCACTTGTAGGATCGAAAGTATGTCTAGAGGGGGGTGATTAGACTACCTGACCAAATAAAAATCTAGCCTTTTTCCCAATTTTAGTTCTTGGCAGATTTTAGCAACTTAGAACAAGTCAAGCAATCTTAATACAATTCAACCAAGCATGCAAAGAGTATATCAGTAGCGGAAAGTAAAGCATGCAACTTGCAAGAATGTAAAGGGAAGGGTTTGGTGGATTCAAACGCAATTGGAGACATGGATGTTTTTGGCGTGGTTCCGATAGGTGGTGCTATCATACATCCATGTTGATGGAGAGTTCAACCCACGAAGGGTAATGGTTGCTCGAGTCCACGGAGGGCTCCACCCACGAAGGGTCCACGAAGAAGCAACCTTGTCTATCCCACCATGGCCGTCGCCCACGAAGGACTTGCCTCACTAGCGGTAGATCTTCACGAAGTAGGCGATCTCTTTGCCCTTACAAACTCCTTGGTTCAACTCCACAATCTTGTCGGAGACTCCCAAGTGACACCTAGCCAATCTAGGAGACACCAGTCTCCAAGAAGTAACAAATAGTGTGTTGATGATGAACTCCTTGCTCTTGTGCTTCAAACGATAGTCTCCCCAACACTCAACTCTCTCTCACAGGATTTGGATTGGGTGGAAAGAAGATTTGAGTGGAAATGAACTTGGGGAAGGCTAGAGATCAAGATTCATATGGTAGGAATGGAATATCTTGGCCTCAACACAAGTGTAGGTGGTTCTCTCTCAGAAAATGTAAGTTGAAAGTGTAGGTTCTTTCTGATGGCTCTCTCCACGAATGAAGAGGAGGTGGATGGGTATATATATCCTCCACACAAAAACTAACCGTTACACACAATTTGCCAAACTCGGTGGGACCGAATTGATAAACTCGGTCGGACCGATTCAGCAAACCTAGTGACCGTTAGGATTTTTGGTGGGACCGATATGGTTAGGGTTAGGGCATAACGTAATCTCGGTGTGACCGATTACACAAACTCGGTGAGACCGATTTTGGTAATAAGCAAACCAGAGAGTTGGCCAGGTAAACTCGGTGGGACCGATTTGCTCTTTACGGTAAGACCGAAATGTTACAAAAGGGAAATAGAGAGTTTACATTGCAATCTCGGTGGGACCGATCGCTCATCTTGGTAGGACCGAAACGTTATGAAGGGAAACAGAGAGATTACAACCCCATCTCGGTGAGACCGAGATCCCTATCGGTGAGACCGATTTGCCTAGGGTTTGTGGCAGTGGCTATGACATTTGAACCCGGTGGCACCGGATAGAAAGAATCGGTGGGGCCGAGTTTGACTTTGGGTTTAGGTCATATGTGGATATGAGAAAGTAGTTGAGGGCTATGGAGCATATCATTAAGCATTTTGAGCAAGAGCCTCATTAAGCAACACCTCATCCCTCCTTGATAGAATTGGCTTTTCCTATAGACTCAATGTGATCTTGGATCACTAAAATAGAAAATGTAGAGCCTTGAACTTTGAGCTTGAGCCAATCCTTATCCTTAGTATTTTGAGGGGTCCACTTTTCTCATCCATGCCATGCCAATCATTGAGCTTTCCTAAAATATTAGTCTTGAAATAGTATTAGCTCAATGAGCTATATGTTGTTAGGAAGTACCAAAACCACCTAGGGATAGTTGCACTTTCAACGATCCAGTTGGGATCTTGGTGTGGACTCGTTCATTGTGATGGAGGACGGCGCTGCCTCCCTGGTGAATGGGATCAAAGGGAAGGACGTGAAAGTCGACGAGGCGGCGGCTGGGAGCCCGACGGTGAACACTGGAGTTCGTCCGTGGGCGATCTGAGGCCACCTCAACCGCCGGTGGAGGAGGCTTACCAGTTGTAATCTCTACTCCTAATGTCTCAGTTGGTAGTCTTCGCTGGTCAATTTTCGTCCTACCAGAGACGGGTTTTTTCGTCCTCGATCCCACCTCCCACATCTCATCGATTCCCCCTAGACCCTCGAAAACCACGTTCGCGGCGCCCTCCTGATGCGTCCAGGTAGTTCCCTCGCACGAACTACGCCAGAAAAATGGATAGAAAAAAATCTATGAAATTAAACCAGCGAAAAAAGTTCCAGGGCGAGCGAGTGAGGCGTCCAGAGAGCCCTCGAGCAAGAACCCCGCCAGAGGGCATTCCTTCCCCACCGCCATCGCGCTATCTCCGTACAGAGCAGCCCTCAAATCACTATCTCCGTTCGCTGCCGCCGCCGCCGATCCCACCTCCACCGACCCCCTTGCCACCACGCTCGCGATCCAGAGTGTTCCGTTTCCCATCTGGCCCTTCCGCGTGTCTCCCCTATCTCCATAGCGATGGCCACGTATTTGCCGCCTCCTCCTTCCCCAGTCCATGGTGACGGCGCCCACGTCACACATAGACCCTGCCCCATCCTGTATGTTGGTCATTGATGGGGTGAGAGGCGCGACCACGGTCTAGTTGGGATCTCAGTGTGGACTCATTCGTTGTGATGGAGGACGGCGTTGCCTCCCTGGTGAATGGGATCAAAGGGAGGGACGCGAAAGTCGACGAGGCAGCGGCTGGGAGCCCGACGGTGAACACTGGAGTTCGTCCGGGGGGCGATCTGAGGCCACCTCAACTGCCGGTGGAGGAGGCTTCCCATCCATGTGTTCCTTCCCTCTTCCAATTCCTTGCTTCCCATTGGAATCCTAGATGGGAGCTGCTGGCCTACAACAGCGAGCAGCTGCTGGCCTACCTAAAAGGTCAGTAATTTCGTCTCTGCATTTCTTGTATTTTAATTGATCGTTTTAGATTGTACAAGATGCTCACGATCTGTTTTATGAAATTGCTAGGATAGTTTTAAGCAATAGGCAAACACCGTATTACATTTCATGTTTTTCCTCAATCCTTGTCCTTCTAGGCATCCATCACATGTTCGGTAATGACATGATGTTGATGCATAGTGCAGACTGGCATTTTTAACCACGTTAAAAATTCAGATGAGGAGGATTTGATCTTGAACAATAGAATGTCACGAGGTTCTTGTAGAATGTCTCCACATCAGTTTCCAGCATGGTCTCTGCTGTTTGTCCATACGGGCAATAAACATGCCATGTCATGCATACTAACAGCGCCAATACAGATACTTATGCTTGCTGAATTTTGTAGGTGAGAGGAGACATCAGATCATGTTGCAATGTCATTGGCATGGTTGACTGTACAATCTTAAAACATGTTTACGGAAAATGTAAGTACTACATGACGTTCTCATACATTATCTTTCACATTTACTCTTTCTCTCCTTTTTTATTGAAATCTACAGTCATTGTTCATGATGTATTACTGCAGGAATGCAGGAAAGATCATCCGGAAAATGAACTGCTTCAACTACATTTTTTTCTGATGTACTCCTTGTGTAAATAAATATAAGACCTTTTAGATCACTGATCTAAAAGGTCTTATATTTTTTTACACAAGGAGTACTATCTAATGTAATTTCTTTTCTGATAGTGGCATCGAATACTTCACAGTTTTGATGGCCTCTTGATTCATGCCATTAATATTGTTTTCCACAGACCAATGATGGTTTTCAGTATAAACTTTTCAAAAATCCAAAATCCCTTCCGCGTACTGGTCAATTTCTGAAAATTGACCCAAAAATATTCCAGTGCGTTTCTCTGGTTTAACTCTTTCTTATACTCTTTTTAGAAGCTATGATGAAAAAGAAGTAACCATTCTAAATCCTCTTATGGTATTCTATGTAAAAGCATCACAAGGTTACCCAGTACTATTATTTAGTTCTTGGTTTTCCAGGATGTAAATTCCTTCACTGCATGTATATACACTTTGTGAGTTTTTAATAGTTTTAAGGGGAATTTCAGGCAAAAGAATTCATTATTATTATTTTAGTGATTTTCATTTCCTAATATTTGGCTTTATTCATGTTTTTGAACATGAAAGATCTTCTTGGTGATACCTCGAATTTTCATGCAAGTGCAAAACGATTTTAGGGTTGTGTTCACTCTTTTCTTTTAATGCTCGGTTGTGTCCTCTTGTAATGCAACATTACCATATTGCTGGTAGCTCTTATTTTTAATGTGTCTCTTCACATTTCGATGCCTCTTCATTTCACTGAGAATGGAGTATGGAGGACCAAAATGCTACCAGGGAACGTAGGCGTAGCAGTACCTAAAATTAGTCCACCTTGTGCTGGGTTTGTGTAGCTCCACTTGTATTCAAGTTTGTATAGATCATTGTGATATTAATAAATAATGATTGTTATTTCTTAACACTTGATTGACCAATTTTTCCACGGCGGTGGCCATAACATTAAGACTGGAGCAGGCTTTGGTATTGATTAGATGAAGTTGAGGCTCAATGGAAGTATTTGGGGGAGCAAAAGCTTTGTCCCAAATCAAGCATCATCGAGTAGATGTACTTCAGTTTTGGTTGTATGGGTAACCTCCTTGTTTTAGTGTATTTTCTATTGATTCCCTTTCTCACATGTCCATTATATTGTTGACGTAATATAAGAATGAGATACGTTACAAAAGCGAGAAGGTTTCTATTAGAGAGTATATTGTTTTAGTGTAACCGTCTCTAAGCGGAAGACAATGGAGGTATGTTTCTCTCATGTGCTTTAATCATATGCATACATGGTTGCGTATTATTAGAGCAACCCATTGTATTAGAGTATTGGTTCAATATTAAAACCAGTTCAATATTAAAACAATTTATATTGCGATCCCAACTAACTTGATCTTACTCTGTACTTTTATTGACAGAATGGGGACAAGAGAAGCTTGGTTTATATAAAACTTGGAATAGCTGACGAGTCAATGGATAAGTCAAAGGTTTGGAAGCTTGTGGAGATAACTGATACATCTCAGTGCAGATCATTAAAACTGGATGATAGTATTAGCACAGCTAAGGTGATACTTCTTCCCTTGCCTTTTACCTCTGTATATTTTTGAATATGCATCATTTTCTAGCAATCTTGTGGGTGCACTGCCATTTATAAGGTTGCTATTTTGTTAAATTAATTCACGGTGTGATTTCTACGTGTAGAACACTATTTTAGCTCTCGTTAGATGCTTAACGTTTGACAAGTGTCTTACAGACATGAACAGTCATTATGACTGCTAAGTGAAGCTATATCTTCAGGATCCAATTCCAACCACATCGACCAGAGCAGCTCTGCTATCGCTGCAGGCGTCCGGTGCAAGAGACTACCGGACGGGTGCGAGCGCTTCGCGACGCGGGTCAAGAAGCCACCAGCTGAGACAATGATTGGAAAGGCGGCACCACCATCGTCTCCCTCCACACTCACAGCCACGCGTCGGATGTGAGCTCGCACACACACGTGGTCGACCAGCACCACCGCCGCAGATTACTCCCCGTCGTCGTGTCTACGTCGTCATTGTCGTCGCTGGAGGACGACCCCGAATATGGTTACATGCAGACGTTGGTAGAGCGCGACGGGTTCATGCGCGCAATGCCGCCGCTGAACTGGCTGTTCAAGGGCCACTCCATGTCATCCCCGGTGGACCCGGTCGCGTTCCACCTCCTGGAGCTGGACCTCCCCGCGGACGACTCTGACGACCAGCGCCAAGGCCCGCTCTGGCACTGGTGGAACCGGAAGCTCCAGTTCCACCTCACGCAAGAAATCCTCGCCGACCTCCTCCACCTCGACGACAAAGGCGCCTCCTCCGCAACCAGACTCCACGGGCCGGCGCTGCTATCGAAGGTGTGGAGCACGGTGAAAGCGTTCCCGGCGGCAGACTGCAGGGTGGTGGGTAACATCGATGCACTTGTGGCACTGGACCTGCATGTCACCCAATTTCGTTGTCTTCGGGGATTAGATGATGACACATGGACACCATTCGATGGCAGTTTGATGTTTTTCAGGTATGAATTCCACATGTTATTCAATACTACTATAAGAAAAGTAGGGAAATGCTCACCCTCTTCAAAATGTACTGTTAGAGTTGTGTCGAATATAGTGTACAAGGTAGGTTACAGTTGGACTATGAGTTGTATTGTGTTTACATAGGATGTGGAGTCGTGTCCTAGTAGGACACTTGTATCCTATGCCTCTCATATATATAGCGGGGGTAGACACACAATGTAACCTATGCCAACATAATAGCACCGGAACACAGGGGAAGCCGACGACATGTGCCAGCGTCCAGGGCGACCGGGTGCGGTATTTTAGCGGTGTCATGGGGAGGAGCGCCCATAGTCAGGACCCGGGGACGTAGTCATATCGGTGAACCTCGTTAACAAATCTCGGTGTCGTGTTCGTGTGATTGCTTGGTCCTCGGATGATTGACGGCATGCCTCAGATTTATTCTAACAAGTGGTATCATGAGCAAGGTTCGATTCGAAGAGGCTGTGAGAGTTGATCTAGAGAAAGGTTTGATGTGTTGGTCTGTGACGCCCGGATAATCAAGCTACAGTAAACCTCTGCTGATGATGCCACGTCACCTTGAGTACTATTGCTAATCTCGCGTTAGTTCGAAACCTCGAGTACCCCTGTACGCTTAGGATTAGACCGGCGTGCTGAGCTCTCTGTTGTGCCTAGGTGGGGCTGCGACGTGTTGATCTTCCGAGGCCGGGCATGACCCAGAAAAGTGTGTCCAGCCAAATGGGATCAAGCATGTTGGGTTATGTGGTGCACCCCTGCAGGGAAGTTAATCTATTCGAATAGCCGTGATCTTCAGTAACAGGACGACCCAGAGTTGTACCTTGACCTTATGACAACTAGAACCGGATATTTAATAAAACACACCCTTCCAAGTGCCAGATACAACCCGGTGATTGCTCTCTAACACGGCGACGAGGAGGGGATCGCCGAGTAGGATTATGCTATGCGATGCTACTTGGAGGACTTAAATCTACTCTCTTCTACATGTTGCAAGACGGAGGCTGCCAGAAGCGTAGTCTTCGACATGACTAGCTATCCTCCTCTTATTCCAGCATTCTGCAGTTCAGTCCACTGATATGGACCTTTACACATATATCCATGCATATGTAGTGTAGCTCCTTGCTTGCGAGTACTTCGGATGAGTACTCACGGTTGCTTTCTCCCCCCTTTCCCCCCTTTCCTTTCTTTCTGGTTGTCGCAACCAGATGCTGGAGTCCAGGAGCCAGACGCCACCGTCGATGATGACTCCTACTACACTGGAGGTGCCTACTACTACGTGCAGGCCGCTGACGACGACCAGGAGTAGTTTAGGAGGATCCCAGACAGGAGGCCTGCGCCTCTTTTGATTGTATCCCAGTTTGAGCTAGCCTTCTTTAGGCAAACTTGTTTAACTTATGTATGTACTCAGATATTGTTGCTTCCGCTGACTCGTCTATGATCGAGCACTTGTATTCGAGCCCTCGAGGCCCCTGGCTTGTATTATGATGCTTGTATGACTTATTTATGTTTTAGAGTTGTATTGTGATATCTTCCCATGAGTCCCTGATCTTGATCGTACACATTTGCGTGCATGATTAGTGTACGATTGAATCGGGGGCGTCACATGGTCGGTATCGTCTGCACAGGAAGTTGTCGTAGTGCAATTGGTGCGCGCGGTTGAGGCCGGATCGTGACGCGGCTAGCGTGTGCGGCTCAATCGCATTGCAAGGCGTTGTGGTGCGGAGGTGCGGGTGGCACAAAGCGACGCTCGGACGCAGCACAGAAGCCAGGCGGCTGAAGCAGAGGCGGCGACGCACGTGCGGGATGGCCCAACGGGGTTAGCTGGTGCGTTGTGTGGTGGACACGTAGAAAGTTGGCTAGGCGTGCTACACTGCAGGGCTCCGCTGCAGGTCCGATCGACTCAGGGATTTGTTTTGAAAAGAAAAAAGAGGACCGAGTCCTCGTGGACGACGCAAGGCTGCATATCTAATTGGCAGAAGGAAAAACATTGATTGAGCAGAGAAAATTCATCATTGGTTCGGTACATCCATCGGGAAAGCAAGGGCTGGGCTAAAGCAATTAGCTTAGCATTAGAGTTGAGCCATGGGAGCCACACCATGTGAAGGCCAAGAGCGATTTTTTGGTTGGAATTGCTAGTACGCAGAGGACCGGAGGTTCTGTTTGTGTACTTGGGGCATCACATGCAAAGCTCGGATTATTTTTCACAAAGTCAGCTGTACAAAGAACTAGGGCGCCATCGGGTATCAGGTTTGAGGTAGAGAAGTTCGACGGAACTGAAAACCTTGGGTTATGGCAGAAAAAGGTGAAACAATGTGTTGGCACAACATGGATGCTTTAAGGCATTGCGGAAAGTCATGCCAGTTAAGATGGAATTATCATGCGATGGATGAAAATTCACGGAAGATGATTTGCGAGCCTGGAGCGTGTTTTGCAGTCGGATAATTTTGGCCGGGTCGGACTGGAAAGTCTGACGGATCGACGCAAGTCGGTTGGAACAGAAGACGGTGGTGGGATCGGCGATGATGACATAGGAGCGTGATGCTGATTGTGGCCGACTTCTCGGGCGTGGAAACACGTGGTGCAGGCCTGAGGGCTTGTGTGGCTTCAACAAGACTATGGCATGGGGTTGATTCAAGATGGCGTACGCATGAGAGCTTGAAGTCGACGGGGCGCGTGGGTGGACTAATCATCTACCATGGAGTCATGTTGAAGGTGGAGCTGGATTGAGGGGCTTCAGTGTAAGGATCCAGGGAATCGAAGCCTATTCAGCAAGAGGGAAAATCGAGTGACATGCAGATTGGACTGGAGCCCAGTGGTCTAATAAAAGCGCAAAACTCGTCATCGGTCGGTGATGATCGGTGGTACTCTGCAGTGGGGGTTGAGTGGTGTGGTTTTGCGACCCTTGAGACTCGACCGGGACAGCGGAGGCTCGATGCGGTAGTAGCGGCGAGTCGTGCGGTATGCACGGGACATGGAGACGGGCCAGAGCTCTGGTGGTCATACATGTGGTGAGACAACTGCGAATTTGACTCAGGATGACTATAAGCAATGGTGAAATTCCTTCTCAGACATGCGATCAAGAAAGGAGCGGTGATGTTGAGTTCAGGTAACTCTTATGTGTGACATCCAATATGTGAGTTGTTCATTTTCACACAGGTGAGTGATCAGTGTGTGATGGTGTTGAACGGAGCTCTGGAAGTTGGGAGCATACACTAGAGTAAAGAGGAACTTAATTTTGCTCGAGTGTTGACTGTGGTTAAGAAAAGAAGGGACTACAAGTTGCAGGTGGAGTCATATGGAGTCTTAGCAGGGGTTCTCATGGGATAAGCTCAAGTCCAATGTACATGGAAGTTTGATGCATGGACGAATTCAAGGTGGCGGATAATATTCGCCAAGGTGGAGTTTGTTAGACTTGTATCCTAGGCCTCTCATATATAGCGGGGGTAGACACACGATGTAACCTATGCCAACATAATAGCACCGGAATGCAGTGGAAGCCGACGGCATGTGCCGGCGTCCAGGGCGACCGGGTGCGGTATTGTAGCGGTGTCATGGGGAGGAGCGTCCATAGTCAGGCCCCGGGGATGTAGCCATATTGGTGAACCTCGTTAACAAATCCCGGTGTCGTGCTCGTGTGATTGCTTGGTCCTCGGATGATCGACGGTATGCCTCGGATTTATTCTAACATGTGTTGGTTCGTCTCGCGGTCTCACCCATAAAAACAGAGGAGAGGAGCAGGGAGATCCTCCCTCACACTCGCCGGATCCAAGGAGCCCCGCCGCCATGCATGGTGGAGAGGAGCAGGGAGCTCTGCTGCCATGTAAGGTTATATCTATTGTTGCATCTTGTAATTATTAATTTGGAATAAATTATGCAATTGGCATTTATATATGATTTACTCTGTCTTTTTTGTAGGCAAACCAAGTCTGCAACGTTTGAATATTATACTCAATCAGTTGCTCGGCTACTTATAGTCCTATTACTCTAGACTTATACTTGGTCAGTTGCCTTGTACATTATTCTGACATAAATGACACCATGTCTATGTGCAAGTCAGAAGGAGCTGGCCATCTAAAAAGATGTCAAATTAGTGTGGTACATGCTTCAGTACTGCAAGTTGGAGTAGCAAGTAAGTATACATCAAAAGAAAGTACTGCTTTAGTACAACATGCTTTAGTACAAACCATCTAAAAAGATGTCTAATTAGTGTGCATGAATCATGTTAAAACCTGCAGTGCCTACCTGCGCATTGATACTCATACCTGACGGTGATAAAAGTTGCATCTTGAAATTCAATTCTTTGATTTATGATGCTTAGCCATATGCACAATGGGAAATATATCCTTCTTACTAATCTTTGTTTTTCTAATTTGGAACTATTTCTATGTTACTTGGTGTATGTGAAGTGCAATCACAGTCCTGTCACAAACTTGTTTAAGAAAGGAAAAAGAGTGGCCTTTTGCGGGACCGAGAAAAGACCGGCTTATTTTATTTTAACACAACATAGCTAGCTCAATATATATCAGTTAGCACGTGGCAGGATGCAGACTAGCTATGTTCATTTGTCAACATTTACACTTTTCATTGTGTAGTTGAAGCATGCATAGGAGCGTCCCAGTTATGATGTATAGTTCACAATGTTGATTTGGTAGTAGTTAAAAAACATATGCGATGTATATGTAAAAAGCTGTGCCTCATTCAATTCAGATAATTGATTTTCAGACTTTGCATGTCGATAATTCAAAACAATGCACGACACACGTGTTAGTGAAATAGAACAGTATTAGTGTAGTCCGTGGCTTCAAAATATTCGAAATAGTGGTGTCACATAATTGCTTATAATCCTGGCGTATATTCTAGGATCATAACATTCTCTGAATTAGCTTTGATATTTTTTCTTTCTCTTTTGGTTGTGAATATAAAATTTCAGGACTTCTCTTCTTGAAACACACAGAGTTCTTGATAAATGAGAGAGAGTCGGTTATGTCAACACCAAGAGCACCCTTGGATAAAATTTTACAATCTGTGGTTCCCCTGGTAATAAATTTGATCATAATATGTATTCGTAATTTTTCTCACACAGATTTGTTCAGATATTAAATTGAGTGTTCCCAACAGTACATTGATTTCTTTTGCAGGGAGAGATCTTGTAAGAACATAAGTGCCTTTGAAGAAAAGAGAAAGGTAAGTTCCCATTGCATGTATTAATTAGCTAACAGAATTTTTTCCCTCAAGAAAAAATAAACTTGATCGCATATTTATTGATGGATACCAACACAATCTACCAGTGGCCACTGGCCAGGCTGGGAGGATCAAACAGGTTGTGTGTTCACCGGACTCTAGATTTTAGTGCGCTGCACAGTTTAGGGATGATTAATTTGGTGATTTATGCTTGCTTCTCGAATGATTCGGTTTTATATGCAGATTTATGTATAGGCATTAGTTTATGTTGGAGCACTACCCTTTGCCCCCATACACACGGTTTATATTATCGTGCACTTTTGGGTGGATTTGTACAGCAAGTCAAATGAGATATCTGACCTAGCAAGCTCATGCTCTCGTTTACCTTGAATTGCATCTAAGAGCAACTCAAAGTGTTGATTTACATTTGTAGTTATATTCCCAATGTTGAGGTTAGTGATTTTCTTATAGCGGTGAATTTAATGTGGATGCTAATGGAAGTCTAGCTACGACGAAATCTATCATGTTTCCGCCGGGAAAACTTGTGATCAATGGGTCTACTAAATTGACTTTTGGTCTGTATTAATGGGCATTGGCTATTGTTGTCAATGGAATTGCCTTTCTTGTAGCAGAAGGTCAAGAGAACTATTATGCATAACACAATGCCTTTCAGTTTATAGATTCATAACTGATACCTGTAATAATATTATTGGAGAGTATTTCCTATCAGATAACGAAACTTAATATCACATCTATTGATTTTTGTTTGTCCAACTGAGAACCTTATAACCATGCTTGGAAGACTATTTAACCCGTCATTTTTCTGTTTATTGTTCAAAATTGCTTCAGTTTACATGATCATTAACACACATGTTGTATATTTATTTTAATCATGTGTACTTGTGACCTCACTTTTTATGCCTTCGGCTGGCATGTTGCCAACAAAATTTCTTGATATATGTCCTTTCTAGGAGGACATAAAATCTTTTCCCAATCTTCCTTCCACCATTTGGTAACCCTTTGCGGAATGGTCAATGAAGGTTTGCAACATTCTCTACTCATCTGATGGGAAATCTGTTTGTTCTCTATCATGTGACTCGCTTTGGAGCTGATGCAGAGGTACTCTTCTTTGTCTGGGTGCTGTGTGTGGTTTAGTTTGCTTAATCTGGTTTGGGTTTACACTGATCTTGCTTGCTCAGTTTTTGAGTGTATAAACAGTTCGCAGGTCCTGCTATTTGATCAATGGATGCAACTGTTAGGGAACGTAGTAATTTCAAAAAAATTCCTATGCACACGCAAGATCATGGTGATGCATAGCAACGAGAGGGGAGAGTGTTGTCCACGTACCCTCATAGACCGAAAGCGGAAGCGTTAGCACAACGCGGTTGATGTAGCCGTACGTCTTCACGATCCGACCGATCAAGTACCGAACGCACGGCACCTCCGAGTTTAGCACACGTTCAGCTCGATGACGTCCCTCGAACTCCGATCCAGTCGAGCTTTGAGGGAGAGTTCCGTCAGCACGATGCCGTGGTGACGATGATGATGTTCTAGCGACGCAGGGCTTCGCCTAAGCACCACTACAATATTATCGAGATGGATTATGGTGGAGGGGGCACCGCACACGGCTAAGAGATCCAAGGGATCAATTGTTGTGTCTAGAGGTGCCCCACCGCCCTCGTATATAAAGGATCAAGGGGGAGGGGGCGGCCGGCCAGGAGGAGGCGTGCCAGGGAGGAGTCCTACTCCCACTCGAAGTAGGACTCCCTCCTTTCCTAGTTGGAGTAGGAGGGGGAAGGAAGGGAGAGGGGAGAGGAAGGAAAGGGGGCGCCTCCCCACTCCTTGTCCTATTCGGACTAGGGGAGGGGGCGCGCAGCCTGCCCTAGCCGCCCCTCCTCTTCTCCATTTAGGGCCCATGAGGCCCATTAACCCCCCCCCCCCCCGTACTCCGGTATATGCCCGAAACCACCCGAAACTATTCCGGTGTCCAAACATAGTCATCCAATATATCGATCTTTACGTCTCGACCATTTTGAGACTCCTCGTCATGTCCATGATCACATTTGGGACTCCGAACTACCTTCGGTACATCAAAACATATAAACTCATAATATAACTGTCATCTAACTTTAAGCGTGTGGACCCTACGGGTTCGAGAACTATGTAGACATGACCGAGACACATCTCTGGTCAATAACCAATAGCGGAACCTGGATGCTCATATTGGCTCCTACATATTCTACGAAGATCTTTATCGGTCAGACCGCATAACAATATATGTTGTTCCCTTTGTCATTGGTATGTTACTTGCCCAAGATTTGATCATCGGTATCTCAATACCTAGTTCAATCTCGTTACCGGCAAGTCTCCTTGCTCGTTATGTAATGCATCATCTCGCAACTAACTCATTAGCTACATTTCTTGCAAGGCTTATAGTGATGTACATTACCGAGAGGGCCCGGAGATACCTCTCCAACAATTGGAGTGACAAATCCTAATCTCGAAATACGCCAACTCAACATGTACCTTCGGAGACACCTGTAGAGCTCCTTTATAATCACCCAGTTACGTTGTGATGTTTGGTAGCACACAAAGTGTTCCTCCGGTCAACGGGAGTTGCATAATCTCATAGTTGTAGGAACATGTCTAAGTCATGAAGAAAACAATAGCAACATATTAAACGATCAAGTGCTAAGCTAACGGAATGAGTCAAGTCAATCACACCATTCTCCTAATGATGTGATCCGATTAATCAAATGACAACTCATGTCTATGGTTAGGAAACACAACCATCTTTGATCAACGAGCTAGTCAAGTAGAGGCATACTAGTGACACTATGTTTGTCTATGTATTCACACATGTACTAAGTTTCCGGCTAATACACTTCTAGCATGAATAATAAACATTTATCATGATATAAGGAAATATAAATAACAACTTTATTATTGCCTCTAGGGCATATTTCCTTCAGTCTCCCACTTGCACTAGAGTCAATAATCTAGATTACACAGTAATGATTCTAACACCCATGGAGCCTTGGTGCTGATCATGTTTTGCTCGTGGAAGAGGCTTAGTCAAAGGGTCTGCAACATTCAGATCCATATGTATCTTGCAAATCTCTATGTCTCCCACCTGGACTTGGTCCCGGATGGAATTGAAGCGTCTCTTGATGTGCTTGGTTCTCTTGTGAAATCTGGATTCCTTTGCCAAGGCAATTGCACCAGTATTATCACAAAAGATTTTCATTGGACCCGGTGCACTAGGTATGACACCTAGATCGGATATGAACTCCTTCATCCAGACTCCTTCATTTGCTGCTTCCAAAGCAGCTATGTACTCCGCTTCACATGTAGATCCCGCCACGACGCTTTGTTTAGAACTGCACCAACTGACAGCTCCACCGTTCAATATAAACACGTATCCGGTTTGCGATTTAGAATCGTCCGGATCAGTGTCAAAGCTTGCATCGAGGTAACCATTTACGACTAGCTCATTGTCACCTCCATAAACGAGAAACATATCCTTAGTCCTTTTCAGGTATTTCAGGATATTCTTGACCGATGTCCAGTGATCCACTCCTGGATTACTTTGGTACATCCCTGCTAAACTTATTGCTAAGCATACATCAGGTCTGGTACACAGCATTGCATACATGATAGAGCCTATGGCTGAAGCATAGGGAACATCTTTCATTTTCTCTCTATCTTCTGCTGTGGTAGGGCATTGAGTCTGTCGGTGTACAAAAAGAGGGGTACACTTTTTATACCCCTATAACTGTGCACGGGCAGTCTGAGCCACGGGCACCACCACACCAAGCAAGGCAAGGGAGGTGAGCCAAGGTAAGACCGAAGCTCAAGAGAAGCAGCACGATGCCAAGGCCAAGACCACGAAGAGCAAGGGGGACGAAGCAGACTCCCCCGGCAAGATCCTTGCCGGGAAACAGTTCTAGCAACCCCGGCAAGACCCTTGCCGCGGCGACTCGCCCCACACCTACGGAGCAAATCACCCTTGAGTCCACTGCCCCCATGGGGCAAGGATTCGAGAGACATCCCCATGGTAGCATGCAGATCTTTGTGAAGACATTCAATATCAGACACGCACTATAGAAGATGATGACCCTTGGCGGGATCCCAGCCAAGGAAGGCCACAAGGCCCCCGACAAGCGCCTTGCCGGGGATGACAGCAGGCACCTCGGCAAGACCCTTGTTGGGGCCCCGACAAGGCCCTTGCCGAGGACGTCTACAGGCCACCATCAGGCCCACGCCAACCAAACCTCCACCGCCGTTCGCATGCAGCTGCCGACCCAACCAGCTGGGCAGGCACCTGCGTAGCGACATGCAGATCTTTGTGGAGACCCACCACTGCGCCACCTCAGCTGCCTGCCTGCCTACATGGCACCACGAGCATCGCTGGCCAGGGCGCGTGTCGACGCGAGGAGGGGCGGCGACAGATAGGACAGATCTCTCTCCCGTCCCCGATAAAGCAAGGACACCTAAGCAAGACGCATTAAATGCGCCTTGTCATGTAATGCGAGGGATAACCTCGCATCACTGTACCCTTTCCACCTCCTGTGTGCCACTATGGCAACCCCTTTTTCTATAAAAGGAGGCCCGAGGCGACCAGGAGAAGGATTCAGCTCTTTTGGAGCTCTCCACGCCCCATAGCTAGCTCAAGAACATAGATATCGAATCCACCAAAGCAGGAGTAGGGTTTTATGCATCCTTGCGGCCCGAACCTAGATAAACGAACTGTGTGCTATCTGTTTGATCCGCTCTTCTCACGACCCCGCGCCCTGCAACCGTAGTAGGGATTCTTGTGATCCCATAGGTGTCGTTCCCACCGACATCTTTGGCGCGCCAGGTAGGGGGCACAGTTGTGAGAACGGCTCTGGCAGTTAGTTCGACGCCTCTTCATCATCATGGCGCCCAAGAAGAAGACGATTGTGGCGGTTGGCCAGTTGGAAGCCGGACAGCCCGTCCCGACACGGGCGAGCAGCGGACCGGTCACAGAAAGGACCCGGGGCGCTGCTCACGAACACCAACACCATCCCAGCAGCCGGAGTTTGGGAGGCGGTGATGTTTGTGCGCCTGGTAACGTGCCACACATCACCAAATCCAAAGGTGGAGCCAGGCCCTCCGCGGGTGGAGCGGGACCTTCCAAGGTTGCCACCGCCCCACCCGAAGGCGACGCAAGGGCCTCCAAGACTCCCACGCCGGCGCCAACAGCGCGCTCCTCCCAGGAAGCGCGCGGCGAATGGCGTAATCACGCCGAAGATCCCGGGCGTCACCGCGGGAAGAGCCCCGAGCGCCACTCCCGGGATGTAGAAGACCTTCTCGCTCGCCGAGGTGCCGGTGGAAACGGCATGCGACCACGGGGTTGTGATAGAGCTCCTTCTGACATGGTCAGAAGTCGAAGCGCGTTGCGATCCGTGCAGGTTTCGCTGCCACCGACGCCACCAGAGGCCCTGGCGGCGCATGCAGTTACTCCTCGACTTTCCTCCCACTACGGGGAAACTCGACGAATGGAGAGCCACTATCCGAAGCCTTGTTGCGGTGGCCAACAAAGACGAACCGAGTCCGGTGGAGCCCCTGGGTCGACGCTCCTATGGAGTCCCGCGCACCAGTGGCGGGAGAGCCGGCGGCGCCGCGACCACGGTGGATTCGCCTCCTCCTCGCCCAGTGCCGCGGACGCCAGCTCGTCGCGATGTTACGGGCGACGACATCTCCATAGCATCGTCTGACCCACGGACACACTGTGATCAGCGCCAAGTTCTTCGGGAACGAGCCCATGAAGACGCTCGAACCACTATCGAGCGCCGGCGCGGAGCGCGCCACCGGTCAGATAGGCGAGCAGGGCCTGCTGTGAACCACCCGGCCCCGAAGAGCCCTGGAGGCCTACCTTACGAGGTAGGCTGTCCGGCTTTTACCCGTGAGCTGCGGCAGTTCCAGTGGCCCACTCACCTCACCTTCAAACCTGACGTTGGCGAAAAGTACAACGGCAAGACCCACCCGTCTGAGTTCCTCAGCATCTACACCATCGCGATGCAAGCTGCCGGAGCCCGCGATGATAAGGTGCTTGCGAATTACTTTCCGTTGGCTCTTAAACCAAACGCCATGTCATGGTTGATGCACTTGCCGGTAGACTCTATTTCTTCCTGGTCGGATTTGTGCCATGAGTTTGTTGGCGCCTTTACTGGAGGTCACCAAGCCCATGGCCAAGCAAGTGACTTGCATGTCATTCCCCAGAAGGGAGGCGAGAGTCTACGCAAGTATATACAGAGGTTCAGCCAGGTACAGTACAATATCCCTGATGTTCACCCTGCCGCCATCATCAGCGCGTTTCATCAAAACGTGCGTAACCGCAAGATGCGCGAGGAGCTGGCAATGAACAAGGTGAAAGATGTGGCGGAACTCTATGTTCTTGCTGACAAATGTGCCCGAGCTGAAGAGGGAAGGAAGTACCCCGGCAAAGATGCCGGCGTGGAAACCGACTCCTCCGATCAGGATACTGCCGCCCCGGCGAAGAAAGGCCGGCGCCGCAACAGGAAGCGCAAAGGTAAAGCCGTGCTTGCCGTCGAGGGATCTGATGACACCAGCTCCACCAAGAAAACCAAGGCAGATGACCCCGGCAAGGAAATTGCTGGATGTGTCGCCTGCCGGGCCTTGGCGGCTGCCGCGAGGCCAGGGAACTCCGACAAGCAATACTGCAAGATCCATCGCACCAAAGGCCATGATCTCCAGAACTGCTGACAGGTTGAGCTCCTTGCTAAGAAGCAGAGGGCTGAATATGAGAGGCGGGACAAGGAGAAAGGCCAGGACGGTGCTGAGGGGTCCGGCAAGAAGCGTGATGGCCAGGCAGGCCGTCGCGGCAAAGATAAACAGCGGGAGAGGCCCGCCCGGGGCCGTGATAGAAAGCCAGAAGACGACGATCACAAAGAGGACGACGAGTCCGGCGACCAAGAGTTTCAGAAAGCTACGGAGGCCATGTGCGTCGATGGTGGCGCCTCGCTGCATACTTCTCACCGCCGGCTTAAATAGTGGGCGCGTGAGATTACAGCGGCGGAGCCGTCGTTTGGTGCCCAAAAGCCGCTGAAGTGGTCCAGCACGCCTATCATTTTTGACACTAAGGATCACCCCGATCGCACTACTACGGTCGGGTGCTTGCCGTTGTTGGTTTCACCAACAATACGCAACCTCAAGGTGACGAAGATGCTAGTCGATGGCGGGGCCGGTCTGAACTTAATCTCGCCTGCCGTGATCGAGAAACTGCAGATTCCTGACGAAGACCTCGAAGAGACGGGCACGTTTCAGGGGGTCAACCAGGGAAGAAGTCAACCAAAGGGGAAGGTCACGCTGCCCGTGACTTTTGGAAGTGACCTTAACTACAGGACAGAAAGGATCGTGTTCGATGTTGCCAAGATCCCCTTGCCCTACAATGGAATCCTTGGCCGCCCAGCGCTGGCCAGGTTCATGGCGACGTCACACTACGCCTACAACACCCTGAAGATGCCAGGACCTGTGACAATCATTACCATCCCCTCCAATAAGAAAGATGTGCTGATTTGCGCTGACCAACTCTACCAACAAGCAGTTGCAGTAGCTACCGCCGCTAGGGCACTTGCTCCTGCCGCTGGAGCCCCGGGAGGGAAGAAGAAGAAGAAGACCGGTGAGACCTCGGACACCCACTCCGGCAAGCGCACCTCTTCGGAGTGTAGTGCTCCCGTCGAGGATGTGCCAGAGAGATCCACCGGCGCAAACAAGAAGTCCAGGGCCACACCGCCGGGAACCAAGAAGGTTTTTGTCAAGGAGGACGGCACGGGAGGAGCTTTTACCATAAGCTCCACTGAGGGAGTCCTGGATTAGGGGGTGTCCGGGTAGCCGGACTATACCTTCAGCCGGACTCCAGGACTATGAAGATACAAGATTGAAGACTTCGTCCCGTGTCCAGATGGGACTTTCCTTGGCGTGGAAGGCAAGCTTGGCGATGCGGATATTCAGATCTCCTACCATTGTAACCGACTTTATGTAACCCTAACCCTCTCCGGTGTCTATATAAACCGGAGGGTTTTAGTCCGTAGGACAACTCCAACATACAACAATCATACCATAGGCTAGCTTCTAGGGTTTAGCCTCCTTGATCTCGTGGTAGATCTACTCTTGTACTACCCATATCATCAATATTAATCAAGCAGGACGTAGGGTTTTACCTCCATCAAGAGGGCCCGAACCTGGGTAAAACATTGTGTCCCTCGTCTCCTATTACCATCCGCCTAGACGCACAGTTCGGGACCCCCTACCCGAGATCCGCCGGTTTTGACACCGACATTGGTGCTTTCATTGAGAGTTCCTCTGTGCCGTCGCAATCAGGAAGGATGCCTCCTCCCGTCTTTAAAGATGGCGCCGTTGCTAAGGGAGCTTTGGCTGTCGACCAAACTCTCCGGCTAGGTGGTTTTCTTATGACCGCCTGTTTGGCTGTTGCGCCGACGGTGACCTCTCGGGTCATCAAAAGCAATCTTCACGTCAGCTCGGAACTCGTCGAGCAGCTAGATCCAATGGAGCTCTCTTCCGTAAACGAGCTCTTGGATCGCATCGCCGCCCTGGGGGTCGCTACAGATTACGACCAGGTTGGGCTTAAACCCGATCTAAGAGAAATTAACTCTCCCCAAGTCACCCATCACGTTGCCGTGGTAGAGGCGCAGTGCGGCGACCCTTCATCTATCTTAAGGACTAGCTACGTCCGGATTCCCGATCCCTCCAAGACGGATACCCTCGGAGGGGAGGATGTAACACAAGACCTGAACTTAGAATCAGGCAACGGGCTAGATTCATTGGACAACATCCAAGAATCCAAGCTTCAGAGTTGGAAACTCCTTGGCCTCTGAGTATTAGATTGGGTGAGGTTTCGGATTTAATTCCACCCACCCACCCGAACATAAGCGATCTATCCCAAATCAGGCAAAAGCCCGAAGAAACAGTACATCATTACTGGGCTAGATTCCTCCTGGTTATGAACAGGATAAAGGACTGCCGCGAGGAAGACGCAATCTCAATATTTTGCAATAATTGCATGGACAAGGGAATCCTCAACTCCATAAGTCGTCGTGATATTACACGCTTCCCTGACTTGGCGTCCATAGTACAAAAGTACTGTGCGATGGAAAGCGCCTGGAAAACCGAAATAAAATTTTGGGACAATCCGGACCTGAATAGCAACCCCATCCGAAATAAAAGGGTGCATCATCGTCAGACACCCGGGTTAAACACCAAAAAACCAAAACCCTCTACAGGGCATGGAACCGTACTGGAAGGATGGCTTAATGGACCCTGTAAAATTCGTAGTACAGAGGACGCCATGCCAACTCACGGCCTTAGAGCATGTTGGATACTCCAGCAGGTGGCCAAAATTGGCGAAGACCTCCTAATTTCGGAGGCCGCAGAAAGCCACCCCAAGGACACCAGTACAGTTCTCACAGTCTTCGAGACTTTCGCATCAAATAATATGCGAAAAAGAACACTCCGCAGCCTTGCCGAAGTCTATCAAGTAGCAACAATAAACCCATGGAGTGACGCGGCTATTACTTTCAATGCCAGTGAAGAACCTCAATTCCGAACAGCCCGAGCACCAGCCGCATTGGTCCTCAGTCCAATAGTTGACGGCTTTCGCCTCACCAAGGTACTCATGGATGGAGGCAGCGGATTGAACCTCATTTATGAGGAAACCCTTCAAGAAATGGAAATAGACTGGAACCGCATCGAGCGAAGCAGCACAACCTTTAGAGGAATAATCCCTAGTCAGGAAGCGCGCTGTACAGAAAAATCACACTAGATGTGGTGTTCGGCACGCCGAATAATTACAGGTCCGAAGACGTCACGTTCCAGGTGGCCCCGTTCAATAGCGGATACCACGCTCTACTAGGGCGGGAAGCATTTACAATCTTCCAAGCAATACCCCATTACGGGTACATGAAGCTCAAGATGCCCGGGCCGAACGGAATTATCACTCTCGCTAGTGATCCGGACATAGCGCTCCGCGCCGAAAACAAGACAGCCGCATTAGCCCTTGAGGCACTATTCGAAGCCCTAGCGGCTGAGGAACTGACTGCGCTGCGCTCCACGGTTAACAGGGACGATGTGATACTCGACAAAAGATCGAAGTCCACATCCTTTAAACCAGCGGACGAAATAGTCAAATTCCAGGTCCATCCAACGGACCCTAATAAAACAGCTTCCATCGGGGTACAATTAAACCCTGATGTAGATGCTGCACTGCGAGAATTTCTACGTGAAAATTGGGACATCTTCGCCTGGCACCCTTCAGACATGCCAGGAATCCCACGCAGGCTGGCCGAACACAGCTTAAATATCCTAAAAGGATTCAAGCCTGTCAAACAAGCCCTTCGGCGTTTTTCCGAACCCAAGAGACAGGCCATGGGAGAGGAGCTAGCCAAGCTATTGGAGGTCGGATTCATCAGAGGTATAAAACATCCGGACTGGTTAGCAAACCTGGTGATGGTACCAAAGAAGGACAAATCCTGGCGCCTGTGTGTTGATTTTAAATACCTTAACAAGGCTTGCCCAAAGGATCCCTTCCCCCTCCCCTGCATTGATCAAATTATCGACGCCACCGCAGGACACGATTCGTTGTGTTTCCTCGACGCATACTCCGGCTACCATCAAATCAAGATGGCAGAGTCAGACCAAGCCGCAACGGCATTCATCACACCATACGGCCCATTCTGCTTCAACACAATGCCCTTCAGGCTCAAAAACGCCGGCGCAACATATCAGCGCATGATTCAGACATGTCTGGCAAACCAGATCGGCAAAACAGTGGAGGCGTACGTGGATGATGTGGTCGTCAAAACAAGACATGTCGCATCTCTAGTAGACGACTTGAGGCTTACATTTGACAACCTCCGAACATATGACATCAAGCTCAACCCGGAAAAATGCGTTTTCGGCATTCCAGCCGGAAAGCTCTTGGGCTTCATTGTATCCGGTAGAGGAATCGAAGCAAATCCAGCCAAGATCCGAGCTCTGTCACAATTGGATATCCTGAAGGACCTCAAACAAATACAAAAATTAACCGGATGCATGGCGGCTCTAAGCCGCTTTATCTCCCGCTTAGGATAAAAGGCCCTACCCCTTTACCGCCTCCTTTGGCGCACCGAACATTTCGAGTGGATGGATGCAGCCACGGCCGGACTCGACGAAATAAAAGCCATCTTGGCAACAAACCCAGTCATGGCCGCGCCAAACATTGGCAAACCAATGCTATTATACATTGCAGCAACCCATCAGGTTGTAAGCGCAGTGCTCGTCGTCGAGCGGGAAACGGACGGACACAAATTCCCCCTTCAAAAGCCGGTCTACTATGTGTCCACTGTCCTCACTCCATGCAAATCACGGTACCCGCATTATCAAAAGACTGCATACGCGGTATTCATGGCATCCCGGAAGCTACGACACTACTTTCAAGAGTGTTCGATAACAGTAGCCTCGGAAGTACCACTCAACGATATTATAAACAACCGCGACGCAACAGGCCGGATTGCAAAATGGGCCATCGAGCTCCTCCCGTTCGACATAACTTATAAGCCACGGTGAGCTATTATGTCACAAGTTTTGGCTGACTTCATCGCAGAATGGACGGAGGCCGAACTCCCTAAAGAGTACGACACATACTCAAACTGGATCATGCATTTTGACGGCTCCAAAATGTTGGCCGGACTAGGGGCTGGCGTCATCTTGACGTCCCCCACAGGAGACACAGTTCAATATGTACTCCAAATTATGTACACAAACTCCAACAATGCAGCCGAATATGAGGCCCTTTTACATGGTCTCTGGATGGCAGTATCCATGGGCATCCAACGCCTAGAGGTGCGTGGGGATTCGAATCTTGCGATATCCCAAATAAATGGAGATTTCAATGCCAAGGATCCAAAAATGGCAGCTTACCACAACGTCGTCTTAAAAATGTCAGCTCGGTTCGAAGGGCTGGAGTTTCACCATATAGCCCGAGAAAACAATCAGGCGGCGGATGTCCTGGCACACACCGGTGCAAAACACGATGAAGTCCCCCCAACATCTTCTTGGAAAGGCTGTTCAAGCCATTCGTAGTATGGGAAGGGGAACCCGTAAATAACAGCCCGGACCCAACCGCACTGCTCGACGCCGAACAATCTGACATAATTGGAGGCTCTGCCAATGAAATTACACCTTCAGCCCACGTAATAATGGCCGTCATTGCCCCATGGACAGAACCATTCCTAGCCTACCTTACTAGGCAGGAACTCCCAGAGGACCAAAACGAGGAACGCTGCATAGTGCAGCGATCTAAAGCCTATAAAGTCCTTGAGGGAGAGCTTTATAAGAAAAGCACTACCGGAGTCCTTCAAAGGTGCATCTCCGAAGTGGAAGGGCGGAACCTTCTGGCTGAAATTCATGCCGGACTCGGTGGTCATCACGCTGCAGCTCGGTCCCTTGTAAGCAAGGCTTTCCGTACAGGCTTTTACTGGCCGACGGCCCGGGCAGACGCTCAGGACTTAGTCCAACGATGCGTTGGTTGCCAGCTCTTTGCAAACCAAAGCCATATGCCACCCACCGCCCTCCAAACTATCCCCATTACTTGGCCTTTCGCGGTCTGGGGGCTTGACATGGTTGGACCCCTTAAAGGCGGAACCCACAAGAAAAAATACTTACTGTCATGGTGGATAAGTTCACCAAATGGATAGAAGCCAAGCCTGTTAAGACGGCCGAATCCGGACCGGTGATAGACTTCATATCCGGGGTCGTACACCGTTATGGCGTCCCCCACAGCATCATCACTGATAACGGCACGAACTTCACGGCCGATGAGGTAAAAATCTGGTGCAAAAACATGGGCATCAAGCTCGATTATGCTTCCATCTATCACCCACAAACTAACGGTCAGGTCGAATGTGCAAATGGTCTTATCATGAGCGGCATCAAACCCAGATTAGTGCGGTCCCTTAAGGAATCTAATACGCACTGGGTAGAGGAGCTAGACTCCGTACTTTGGGGGCTGCGGACCACACCGAATCACACCACCGGATACACACCATTTTTCATGGCGTACGGCGCAGAGGCAGTTTTGCCCTGCGACATAATTCATGACTCACCTCGGGTGCGCATGTACGAAGAAAGAGAAGCCGAACTCGATCGGCAGGACAGTCTGGACGCCTTGGAGGAGGAGCGTGACGTGGCAAAAGCCCGTTCCGCATTCTATCAACAGCAGGCTCGAAGATATCAAAGCAGAGAAGTGCGGGCCAAAAATTACAACGTTGGCGAACTAGTTCTACGCCTGCCGGACAAGAAAAAGGACAAGCTGAAGCCCAAGTGGGAAGGTCCCTTCATAATCGACCAAGTCCTGACTGGTGGAACGTACCGCCTGCGAGATGCATCTGATAACCGACTCGAGCCGAACCCATGGAACGCAGCCCGTCTCCGAAGATTCTATGCCTAGCGCCGGACTCTGTGTTCGTCTCCTTCCTCTGTCCATATTTTACATTTTCTGTCTTATATTTCTCTCCTTCCCCTCTTTTCTATTATAGCCCTTAAAGGCTCATCAAGTGACGCGCCACCCACGCTCACTAAACCTGGGGGCTTCTTTAACAGAAGCTTATTTATACGGGCTTCATGCCCAACACATGTGTCAAACTTCCGCATGTACCTTTTATTCACCATTATATGCATCGATATGACTTAAGTTTTGGCCAAGCTGGGTTGCCTGGCTCCTGTGCTTACCCCTACATTCCCGATTGTTCGGCTAGGTGGTAAAGGGAGCACCTCTGCGATTGTTACTGCCGGGTCAGCCGGATGTGTACCTCAGACTGGGTGAAGCCGAAAGCTAGCGTTCTTAAGGGAATATTCGGTCGGTGAACTAAAGATGACCTTTTTTACTTATTTATTTATGTGCCCCCAGATGCTTTTTCTGCATTCGCAGTCCGGACATGCTCTTTAGGGCATGCCTCCCAGAGAAAGGAACCCCTAATGGAACTATTCTCTCTGGAAGATGTTTCTTACTAACCATGTAATATAACATAACTAGTTGGGCACTTGTCTGATAAAGCACTAATGACCCCTACGCCTGGTCTCCATGCATACCCCGGTTCTTATATAACCGCAAGGGTATTCGGCACACTCCGGACCGTCAGGTCCCGAGGTCGAAGCGAAAAGGTCGGCAACGACAAACGATCTACAATCCGGCTAGAAGGCATTACACATGTCAATTGAAATTACATAGTCATTATGACTGATTGTATTCCTCTTCAACACCATCCAACAGGCTATCTAACTTACAGTCCTACTGGGAATACTTTGCGGCCAATTCTACTTGGCCGTACACTAAGCTTACAGGGATCTCCTTCCCATCAGGCCCCACAGGTCCGACCTCGGCCATGTGGTTTGGGTCAGCCTTCGTGTACCGCGTCTCACCATGGCCCAGGCTTCCCTAGCGCCTTGACGGCAGGCCGATATCTTCCACAACCGGAAGCGCCGCCGAGCTCCCTTCAGCTTCTCTGCAAGCTCTCCAAGGCCCCCGGGCATGGAGTGGGAAGGCCATAAGGCTTGGGCAATGCCTCGCATCGCCTGCCGAACTCGCTCGTGCAGTTGCGAGAGCTCGGGAAGAAGGTCACCCGTAGAACCGGGCATCTCCTCTGCAGGACGACCTGTTAGCATACCTACAGACATAACTCTGTTAGTCGACTTCCTCGCCGAACTCTTTTTTCAAAGTTCGTTTAAGCACTTACTAAATATGCCGCGTTGAAGCCGCTGATTCTCCTTAGTGGAGTCCGACAGCTGGGCACGAACATCTTTAAGTTCAACATCCAGCTTGGTGTTGGCATCTTGGAGGTCATTCTTCTCCTGCCTCACCTTTGTGAGCACGCTCTCACTAGCCTTTAACTGGCGTAGGAGTTGTTACTTTTCCGGATCTACTCCGGCGCCATCTACAATTTCATTTGTCAGATTTGCACATACGCCGCATAATACTAATCTTTTTGAAGCATATATTACCAGAGGGGGTCTCCTTGGGCTCCCCTGTCGCGGTTAGTGCGGCCTCAAGTTGGGCTTTGCACTCTTTTAGCTCCTGGGACAGTTGGGTATTCTTCTTTGAAAGAACCTGCGAATCATATGATCCTTAAATCAGTTATGCTAACTATTTCAAGTCTCGGGGGCTACTGATATATATATATAACCATCAAATTTTCTCACCCGTATGTCTTTTACATATTGCTCCGTGGCTCTGGCTAGACCATCTTGAGCGGCACGGAGATACGCATCTTCCGAATTGAAGGCGTCCAATGCCTCTCGGGAGAAACAAGCGTCGCGAAGAACTATCCGGCGATGCCTGTGGTTCATGGCACTCTCCACCTCGGAATTTGTGACGGACAACCTGTCCGCATCCTATGTCGGAGGAGCGTCCGGCGCACGCCCCGTGTTAGCCTCCGCCTCCGAACCAGGCCCTGGAGCCTGGCTAGTGGAGGCGCGATTGGCAGCCTCTCCGAATATAGTCTGGCGGGGTCTTTTTGTCCTGACAAGAGCACGAGTGTTAATATGCCCTGAGGGGATAACACCGGGAATAAGAAGGCGCACTATACCTTTGCATCGGCGCCTTAGTCCGGACAGCAATTCTTTTCGTCCCGCAGGGCCCTGCAGCCCCTCGTTGGCTAGCCGCTGTAGGCTCGGCCTCCCGTCTCAAGAACCTCCCCTGCAAAATACGGTTGTTGTCAGGAAACTGAAAACACGTGCGGGTGGATCCCTTTTCAAGGTACAGGGACTCCGGTCTCAGTTACCTGGGAGGCCGGGATTAACCCTGGGTAATCGGTTGTAATGGCCACCAAGGCATCGTCCTTACTCAGTTGATGGAACACCCCATCAATCAGCTCCACAGATAAGTCCGGATCCTCTTCGGAGGCCGGATCGAGGGACCGTTCTGGATCCTCGGGCTGCGGAGGCGGGCTGTTTATGTCCTTTACTTCCTGACGCAGTTCCTGCGTCAAAGTCGTTAGACTACATATTTAATCAGGGGAATATAAAACGGATGGGCAAGTGAAATTGTCCGCTTACCCAACTTGGAGGATTGTACATAGTAAATCCACCCTGTGGGTTGACGCGGAGGAATTCCTCCTCTTCTCCCTTGTACAAAGTGGACAAGATCTTTACTAGAGCGGCAGCCGAGCCCGGCCCCTTACGGCCGTAACGGGTGGCGTCATCCTCCCCATTAAAGTCCCACATGGGGTGACCTCTATACTATAGCGGTTGCACCCCCCGCATGATGCATGCGGCCATGACTCCAATCATGGTTAGTCCGGAATGAGCTAATAATCTTATCCGGCCCATCAGGTAAAGGACGTCCCTATCACCTTCTCTCTGAGAGCTCTGTGGACGCTAGCTTAGGCGCTTCTTCAAGGGAGCACTGCTGAACTCAGGGAGGCCGGTCCGGACAGGATCCGGCAGCGGGACATCCTCTATATAGAATCATTCTGAAGGCCAGTCCTCGGACGCCTTCTTTGGGGTTCCGGATAAATATCCGGTCCCGGCGATGCGCCACACTTCGGCTCCGCCCACTTGATATATTGACCCCTCCTGAGAATGGGGCACCAGGTAGAATAGCCTCTTCCACGGCGCGAAATGAGCTTCAATGCCCAAGAACAGCTCACAAAGGGCAACGAAGCCCGCGATATGCAATATAGAGGCAGGCGTCAGGTTGTGCAGCTGGAGGCCATAGAACTCCAGGAGCCCTCGGAGAAACGGATGGATTGGAAATCCCAGTCCTCTTATTAGATAAGGGACAAGGCATGCCCGCTCTCCTTTGGAGGGATTGGGGGCGCTCTCCGCTTGCTCTCCGCCATTATAGGTGGCGAGTCCGGCTCGAACCGGGACCATATAGGCCGGAGGGAGGAATCCCTTGGTCTGAAGCGGTACTAGCTCGCTATGCAGGATGGAGCACCTCTCCCTATCTCCAGGCTTAGGACTGGAAGGGCAAGAGGAGGAGTTGCGGCGGCTGGCCATGGTGGAATGGACCTTTGCTGGATGCGCTCTGATGACTACTCGCGGAGGGGAGGAGGTGTTGTTTGGATCTAAATCCCCATCCCTTTAAATAGGCGGCTCATTTACGCGGCTAGGGGTGTGAATGTAAAAACACCCAGACTTTTCGTATTCGTTTGACACGTGGAAGACGGCCATTATTGGGCGTAGAAGCCAAGGAGCGCTACATTACAAAAACCGGACATTATTCAACAGGTACACGGAATTTGGAGAAGAACCCGCCTTGCAATGCCGAAGACAATTTGTGTGCCGGACTCGTCGTCATTGAAGCCTGGTTCGGGGGCTACTGAGGGAGTCCTGGATTAGGGGGTGTCCGGGTAGCCTGGACTATACCTTCAGCCGGAACTCCAGGACTATGAAGATACAAGATTGAAGACTTCGTCCCGTGTCCAGATGGACTTTCCTTGGTGTGGAAGACAAGCTTGGCGATGCGGATATTCAGATCTCCTACCATTGTAACCGACTTTATGTAACCCTAACCCTCTCCGGTGTCTATATAAACCGGAGGGTTTTAGTCCGTAGGACAACTCCAACATACAACAATCATACCATAGGCTAGCTTCTAGGGTTTAGCCTCCTTGATCTCGTGGTAGATCTACTCTTGTACTACCCATATCATCAATATTAATCAAGCAGGACGTAGGGTTTTACCTCCATCAAGAGGGCCCGAACCTGGGTAAAACATTGTGTCCCTCGTCTCCTGTTACCATCTGCCTAGCACAGTTCAGGACCCCCTACCCGAGATCCGCCGGTTTTGACACCGACATCCGCCCTTGACGACAAATAGGAAGACGCGCTCGTCACCTTC
This sequence comes from Triticum aestivum, assembly GCF_018294505.1. Lineage (NCBI taxonomy): Eukaryota > Viridiplantae > Streptophyta > Magnoliopsida > Poales > Poaceae > Triticum > Triticum aestivum. The sequence continues at coordinate 477,417,245 of NC_057801.1, read as the reverse complement.
CTGCGGGCGAATGTCAATGTGTTTGCATGGCAAGCATCCGACATCCCCGGCATTCCCAGGGAGGTGATTGAGAACCACCTTGATGTCTGTCCTCACGTGCGGCCCGTCAAGCAGAAGGTCAGAAAGCAAGCTTTGGAATGGCAAGAGTTCATCACAGAGGAGATCCGGAAACTGGAAGCAACGGGTTTGGTAAGAGGAGTGCTCCATCCAACGTGGTTGGCCAATCCGGTGGTGGTGCGCAAGGCAAATGGGAAGTGGAGGCTGTGTATTGATTACACAGATATCAATAAGGCTTGTCCCAAAGACCCCTTCCCATTGCCACGCATCGACCAGATTGTTGACTCCACAGCTGGATGTGATCTGCTGTCATTCCTCGATGCCTACTCCGGCAACCACCAGATCTTCATGACAAGAGAAGACGAAGAGAAAATGGCATTCATCACCCCATGTGGTACGTATTGTTTCATACGGATGCCTTTCGGGTTGAAGAGTGCTGGTTAGACGTTTGCAAGGGCGGTCCATATTGGTTTTGAACCCCAGCTCCATAGAAATATGGAAGCTTATATGGATGATATAGTGGTCAAAACCAGGAACAGGGCAACCCTTATACCAGATTTACAAGAAACATTTGGAAACCTACGCAAGATCAATCTCAAGCTGAACCCTGAGAAGTGCGTCTTCGGCGTCCCGTCCGGCAAGCTTCTCGGGTTCTTTGTGTCACAGCGTGGGATAGAGGCCAAGCCGGACAAGATCAAAGCTATAGAGCAGATTGAAGCACCCAAGCGAGTCAAGGATGTGAGTCGGCTTGCTGGTTGCGTTGCCGCCATGAGCAGGTTCATTTCCAAGTCCGCCGAGCGCGCCCTTCCCTTTTTCAAGATTTTGAAAAAGGCAGGCCCGATGGTGTGGACGCCAGAAGCCGAAGCCGCATTGCAAGATTTGAAGAGGTACCTCTCCTCCGCGCCAATACTAGTTGCGCCTAGGCCACAGGAACCGTTGCTGCTATACCTGGCGGCAATGAACCAGGTGGCCAGCGCCGCGCTAGTGGCGCAGAAAGAAGTTGATGACGAGGTAATAGCAGCGACGGAGCCCGATGCCACGGATACAGAGACGACACAGCCGGTTGGAGTGCCGCCGAAGAAGAAAATGATGCAGCACCCGGTCTACTTTGTTAGTTCCCTCCTGCAGGGGGCTAGATCAAGGTACTCCGGTGTGCAGAAACTGCTCTTCGGCCTTCTTATGGCCTCGAGGAAGCTGCGTCACTACTTCCAGGCGCACGAAATCACTGTCGTCACTCGCCTCCCTCTGCAACGGATATTGCACAATCCAGACGCAACGGGAAGGATCGTAGAGTGGGCACTGGAGCTGTCCAGCTTTGGCCTCAAGTTTGAAAGTACCTCGACGATTCAAAGCTGAGTCCTGGCGGAGTTCGTTATAGAATGGACCGCGACGCCTGATGAAGAAGCCCAAGAGACTGCTCTCCCCGGCAAGTAGGCAAGTTGCGACTGGATCATGTACTTTGATGGAGCTTTCTCCTTACAGGGTGCCGGGGCTGGAGTACTGCTTGTCGCGCCCACCAGAGAGCACCTCAAGTACGTGATCCAAATGCACTTCCCCAAGGAGGTGTCAACAAACAATACGGCTGAGTACAAAGGACTGCTTTCCGGTCTTAGGATCACGGCAGACCTCGGAATCAAGAAACTCGTCGTCAGGGGCGACTCGCAACTGGTCGTCAAGCAAGTCAACAAGGATTACCAGAGCCCGTTGATGAAGGCCTACGTCGATGAAGTGAGAAAGCTGGAAGAGCGTTTTGACGGTATACAGGCAGAATACGTTCCCCGAGCGGAGAACGACATCGCCGATTACCTGTCAAAGCGCGCTGCCCTCAAGCTACCTGTGGAACCAGGTACCTTTGTGCTTCAGCTAACTCAGCCATCCGTTGATCCATCAACAGAGCAAAACAAGAGGAGGAAATCAGGGCCCGGCAAGTACTTTCCCACCGAGCTCCCCGGAGCCGCTGGCAAGTATGTTGCCGGGGACACTAAGCCGCCACGGGACGGCTAGCTCCGGCGGGGCGTCAAGCTCTTGCCGTCGAGACAGCCGCTCCTGTCACGGAGGAAATGCCTTTAGTCCTCGCCGTCGAGCCCCAGGCTCCAGCGTGGGCACAGCATACCGTCCGCCTCCAAACTACGGAACTTCCTGAGGAGCAGGAAGAAGCGGAAAAAGTAGCCCGTCGATCTGCTATGTACCAGTTTGTCGATGACGTCCTGTACAGAAAGAGACCGGAACGGCGTGAAATTGAAGTGTATCCCTCGAGAGGAAGGACTGGGGCTGTTGGCAGAGATACATGGAGGCATATGTGGATCCCACATAGGGTCAAGAGCCCTTGCCGGCAAGGCATTTCGGCAAGGCTTCTTCTAGCCCACTGCCCTCCAGGATGCGACGAAACTAGTCACCAGGTGTGAAGCGTGCCAGTTCCATTCAAAGAAGCTTCATCAGCCAGCTCAAGCCCTTCAAACCATTCCTCTCTCCTGGCCCTTCTCGGTCTGGGGGCTCGACATGCTGGGCCCCTTCCCCCGCGTGTCGGGGGCTTTGAGTACTTATACGTCGCGATCGACAAGTTCACAAAGTGGCCAGAGGTGGAGGCACTAAGGAAGGTCACAGCTCAGTCAGCCGTCAAATTCTTCAAGGGACTAGTGTGCCGTTTTGGTGTACCCAACAGGATCATCATCGACAACGGCACACAGTTCACAAGCCGCACCTTCATGCAATATACCCAAGACCTCGGCAGCAAAGTCTGTTTCGCTTCCGTTGCTCACCCACGAAGCAATGGTCAAGCTGAGAGAGCAAACGCTAAAGTACTACGAGGCTTAAGGACAAAGACCTTTGACAGGCTGCGCAGGAGTGGAAGGCGCTGGGTTGATGAGTTGCCGACGGTTCTTTGGTCGATCAGAACGACGCCAAATTGAGCCACCGGCCAGACACCCTTTGCCCTAGTATACGGGGCAGAAGCAGTTCTCCCCACTGAACTCATATACGGGTCACCTCGAGTGCTCGCTTATGATGATCTTGAGCAAGAGCAACTGCGCCAAGATGACATAACGCTCCGTGAGGAAGATCATCTTCGGGCGGCTGTGAGAGCAGCGCGCTACCAGCAAGCCTTGCGCCGCTACCATAGCCGCAAGGTTCATGCCCGAAGCCTTGAGGAAGGCGACCTTGTTCTTCGGCGCATTCAATCGGCCAAGAATTCCAACAAGTTGACGCCAAAGTGGGAAGGCCATTATCGGGTAATACGAGTCACCAGGCCCGGCGCAGTCCGCCTGGAGACCGAAGATGTCGTTCCGATGAGTAACTCCTGGAACATTGAGCATCTTCGCAAGTTTTACCCGTGAGGCGCGGCTTGCCGGGCCCCTCGGCAAGCCACCTTTTGTACAAGCCTTGCCGATGATGCATGTAACCCTTTGTACAGAGCCAGGCGCAGACCCTGAGCATAAATAAATGAAGCGCTGGCGCCCTAAGTTATAGCATGCATGCTAGGTCGAGTCTCGTCCTCGGTTAGGGTTGATAGTGCTTAGTGGCGACTAACCCCAAGCTTAGAGGTCGAGTGTGCATCTCTTTGTCTTTCTTTTGTCTTCCTTGGTTCACAAGACACACAGATATCCTTGCCGAACCACTTGGGGAGAGGAAAAAGAAGAGGAGGAACAGACCAGCATCTAGGCCCCGGCAAGCCAGTATTGCCGGGGGCTGCAAGAGCAAAGATTCACTCACGGCAAACCAGGGTTGCCGGGGACTGCAGCTTCAGATAAGTTCTTCATCCCTTATCATGCATTCCATTATGGACTGAGGTATGTGAAACCTTGTTTTTCCCTAAGCTACCGTGCTCCCCTAACTCTAGGCCCTAGGGCTCGTTCCTGGGGCCAAGTTTGGTCGTAGTCGCGGCACCAAAAGGATGAAACAAGGAGCCTGAACCCGCCTCATCCCTGCCTCCGCCAAAAGCGTGAGAAAGGTCGAGCAAAGTGGGGAGACGGCAAGGCCTGTTGCCGGGCGAGGAAATGTTTATCTTAGAGATATCAAGGATTTACTCCTTGTCGTGGGTTCCACCAGCAAACAAACGACCCGGCAAGCATCCCTTTTTCATTAAAAACATTCCACTCAGGTACAGTCCATAGGGAATGAAAAACATGAATGATGGGATTACAAGTTTTAAATTCAACAAAGGCCCGAAGGCTTACAAACTAAAAAGAGATAAGATGCCCGTAATCCTTTCTTGTCCCTCTCCTCAAGAGGCAGGTCAAGGAGGTGAAAAGGACAAAAGGAGCACCTAGGCGAGCTACGGGTGGCAGAAGACACCAAGAGAACATCTGGGTGGCCGTCCGAAGGTTGGATGGTGATGGCGGCGCCGGAAGCAGAGCTCGAAGACGAGGCGGCAGGACGTCAGCAAGCGTCGAAGGCGTCGGTGCCCGCGTACTCCGACTTGATGGCCTTGCCGCCTGCCCTCTTCCTCTTCCGCAGCCTCCCAACGCCAGCCGCCCAAGGAGATAACCCCGAGAAGTTCAAGGAGCCGGCGACACGGATGATGGGGTCGCCGGTGCCGCACGGAGCGGCACCCGACACCTAGTTGGACCCGTCATCCTGCCGCCTACCGCCCTCGTCGTCGCTGCTGCTGTCCTCCTCGTCACTCCCGCCCGAGGAGGAGTCTTCACTATCAGAAGAGCTCTCCACGCAGCACCTTGCACGGGTCCCAAAGATCCCAAAGACCTTGACGGAGAGAAGGCCACCCTCCATCAGCTTAAAATGGAGAGTGAGCCCCTCCGTCAAGCGGTGGATGTGAGCAAACGTCTTCCATCCCCAACGAAGATACATCACGTGAGGAGCGGGGAAGTCGACGCGGACCCGCGTGCCACTGATCCCACAGCCCCTCATGTGCAGCCGCAACGACTCCGGCGGATCCAGCTCCATTTCCCGCGCAAATGGAGTCGGGAGACGAAGGCGATGGCGCGGCGGCCGGTGCAGCCTGACGAAGAACTCACAAGGGTCATCCCCAACATGGCCCTCCATTGGAGGAGGGACTGCTGGCGGAGGCGAGGCCGGCGCGCCACCCCGTCCTCTTCCCCGAACGCCCCGGCCTCGCCCACGGCCTCGCCCCCTCCCCCTTCCCCACGTGGCTGGCTCTGCCACCGCAGGCGCAGGAGAAGGAGGGACGCGTTGTCGAGGAGCGACCCTCGCCACCACCGTTGAAGGACCGGGATTCCCTCTCTCCATGACGGATGGAAGGGAGGAGCAGAAGCTGAAGAAAGAAGAAGATGGAAGAATGCGGGACGCCATCCCCCCCTCCCGCTCTTTATAAAGGAACGGGGTTGGGGCTCGGCTGCCCCGCTCGGCCAATCAAGACACGGAAGGCGCAGGGAACCGGGACCGACCCGCTGCCCCAGCCCGCGGCGGCCCGGTTTCCCGCCTCCACCATTTGCCAGCCCAAGTGCATGGGAGACACGTGGCAGACGTGCAGAACCGAGGGGACGGGTGAGGCGACCTCTTCCCACCCCGTGATCATGGGGAGTGGACGCCTTAAAGACCGCGCCTCGGCCCCATTCAGTAAATGGGCCGCGCCTCCACGCCTCCCTCTGTTTATGGGGAAGGCGCGAACCGTCCCTTTACTACGACGTGACGCATGCGTGCAGAGCTCAACCCCACGCATGCTGCCCACGTCACGCCCACCTCCCCACGCCGCACCACGCGTGGGAGTTGTGGGAAGCGCAGCGCGCGAAGAATCTTAGCACGGTAAAAACCTCCCCGCCTACCCGCGCACCGTTTTTGGGCCTAGCCCAACAATGCGTTGCGCTTATGTGTGGCCCAGGCACGGGAGCTCCTCTCAGTGTACAAAAAGAGGGGTACACTTTTTATACCCCTATAACTGTGCACGGGCAGTCTGAGCCACGGGCACCACCACACCAAGCAAGGCAAGGGAGGTGAGCCAAGGTAAGACCGAAGCTCAAGAGAAGCAGAACGACGCCAAGGCCAAGACCACGAAGAGCAAAGCGGACGAAGCGGACTCCCCCGACAAGATCCTTGCCGGGAAACAGTTCTAGCAACCCCGGGAAGACCCTTGCCACGGTGACTCACCCCACACCTACGGAGAAAAACACCCTTGAGTCCACTGCCCCCATGGGGCAAGGATTCGGGAGACATCCCCGTGGTAGCATGCAGATCTTTGTGAAGACATTCAAGATCAGACACGCACTATAGAAGATGATGACCCTTGGCGGGATCCCAGCCGAGGAAGGCCACAAGGCCCCCGGCAAGCGCCTTGCCGGGGCCCCGACACGGCCCTTGCCGAGGACGTCTACAGGCCACCAGCATGCCCACACAACCAAACCTCCACTGCCATTCACATGCAACTGCCGACCCAACCAGCTGGGCAGGCACCTGCGTGGCGGCATGCAGATCTTCGTGGAGACCCACCACTGCGCCACCTCAGCTGCCTGCCTGCCTACATGGCACCACGGGCATCACTGGCCAGGGCGCGTGTCGACGCGAGGAGGGGCGGCACGGACAGGACAAATCTCTCCCCCGTCCCCGATAAAGCAAGGACACCTAAGCAAGACGCATTAAATGCGCCTTGTCATGTAATGCGAGGGATAACCTCGCATCACTGTACCCTTTCCACCTCCTGTGTTCCACTGTGGTAACCCCTTTTTCTATAAAAGGAGGCCCGAGGCGACCAGGAGAAGGATTCGGCTTTTTTGGAGCTCTCCACGCCCCATAGCTAGCTCAAGAACACAGATATCCAATCCACCAAAGCAGGAGTAGGGTTTTACGCATCCTCGCGGCCCGAACCTGGATAAACGAACCATGTGCTATCTGTTTGATCCGCTCTTCTCATGACCCCGCGCCCTGCAACCGTAGTAGGGATTCTTGTGATCCCATAGGTGTCGTTCCCACGGACAGAGTCTGACTCAACTTCACACCTTGTAATACAGGCAAGAACCCTTTCTTTGCTTGATCCATTTTGAACTTTTTCAAAACTTTATCAAGGTATGTGCTTTGTGAAAGTCCAATTAAGCATCTTGATCTATCTCTATAGATCTTGATGCCCAATATATAAGCAGCTTCACCGAGGTCTTTCATTGAAAAACTTTTATTCAAGTATCCTTTTATGCTATCCAGAAATTCTATATCATTTCCAATCAACAATATGTCGTCTACATATAATATCAGAAATGCTACAGAGCTCCCACTCACTTTCTTGTAAATACAGGCTTCTCCAAAAGTCTGTATAAAACCATATGCTTTGATCACACTATCAAAGCGTTTATTCCAACTCCGAGAGGCTTGCACAAGTCCATAAATGGATCGCTGGAGCTTGCACACTTTGTTAGCACCTTTTGGATCGACAAAACCTTCTGGTTGCATCATATACAACTCTTCTTCTAGAAATCCATTCAGGAATGCAGTTTTGACATCCATTTGCCATATTTCATAATCATAAAATGCGGCAATTTCTAACATGATTCGGACAAACTTAAGCATCACTGCGGGTGACAAAGTCTCATCGTAGTCAACCCCTTGAACTTGTTGAAAACCTTTTGCAACAAGTCGAGCTTTGTAGACAGTAACATTACCATCAGCGTCAGTCTTCTTCTTGAAGATCCATTTATTCTCGATGGCTTGCCGATCATTGGGAAAGTCAACCAAAGTCCATACTTTGTTCTCATACATGGACCCCATCTCAGATTTCATGGCCTCAAGCCATTTTGCGGAATCTGGGCTCATCATCGCTTCCTCATAGTTTGTAGGTTCGCCATGGTCAAGTAACATGACCTCCAGAATAGGATTACCATACCACTCTGGTGCGGATCTTACTCTGGTTGACCTACGAGGTTCGGTAGTAACTTGATCTGAAGTTTCATGATCATTATCATTAGCTTCCTCACTAACTGGTGTAGTCATCACAGGAACCGGTTTCTGTGATGAACTACTTTCCAATAAGGGAGCAGGTACAGTTACCTCATCAAGTTCTACTTTCCTCCCACTCACTTCTTTTGAGAGAAACTCCTTCTCTAGAAAGGATGCAAATTTAGCAACAAAAATATTGCCTTCAGATCTGTGATAGAAGGTGTACCCAATAGTCTGCTTTGGGTATCCTATGAAGACACATTTCTCTGATTTGGGTTCAAGCTTATCAGGTTGAAGTTTTTTCACATAAGCATCGCAACCCCAAACTTTAAGAAACGACAACTTTGGTTTCTTGCCAAACCACAGTTCATAAGGCGTCGTCTCAACGGATTTTGATGGTGCCCTATTTAACATGAATGCGGCCGTCTCTAAAGCATAACTCCAAAACAATAGCGGTAAATCAGTAAGAGACATCATAGATCGCACCATATCTAGTAAAGTTCAATTAGGACGTTCGGACACACCATTATGTTGTGGTGTTCCGGGTGGCGTGAGTTGTGAAACTATTCTGCATTGTTTCAAATGTAAACCGAGCTCATAACTCAATATTCTCCTCCACGATCAGATCGTAGAAACTTTATTTTCTTGTTACGATGATTTTCTACTTCACTCTGAAATTCTTTGAACTTTTCAACTGTTCCATACTTATGTTTCATTAAGTGATATACCCATATCTGCCCAAATCATCTGTGAAGGTGAGAAAATAACGATACCCGCCGCGAGCCTCAATGTTCATTGGACCACATACATCAGTATGTATGATTTCCAACAAATCTTTTGCTTGCTCCATAGTTCCGGAGAACGGCATTTTAGTCATCTTGCCCATGAGGCATGGTTCGTAAGTACCAAGTGATTCATAATTAAGTGATTCTAGAAGTCCATCAGTATGGAGTTTCTTCATGCGCTTTACACCAATATGACCCAAACGACAGTGCCACAAATAAGTTGCACTATCATTATCAACTCTGCATGTTTTGGCTTCAACATTATGAATATGTGTATCACTACTATCAAGATTCAATAAAAATAGACCACTCTTCAAGGGTGCATGACCATAAAAGATATTACTCATATAAATAGAACAATCATTATTCTCTGATTTAAATGAATAACCGCCTCGCATCAAAAAAGGTCCGGGTATAATGTTCATGCTTAACGCTGGCACCAAATAACAATTATTCAGGTCTAAAACTAATCCCGATGGTAGATGTAGAGGTAGCGTGCCGACCGTGATCACATCGACTTTGGAATCATTTCCCACGCACATCGTCACCTCGTCCTTAGCCAATCTTCGCTTAATCTGTAGTCGCTATTTCGAGTTGCAAATATTAGCAACAGAACCAGTATCAAATACCCAGGTGCTACTACGAGCATTAGTAAGGTACACATCAATAACATGTATATCACATATACCTTTGTTCACCTTGCCATCCTTCTTATCTGCCAAATACTTGGGGCAGTTCCGCTTCCAGTGACCAGTCTGCTTGCAGTAGAAGCACTCAGTCTCAGGCTTAGGTCCAGACTTGGGTTTCTTCTCTTGAGCAGCAACTTGTTTGCCGTTCTTCTTGAAGTTCCCCTTCTTCTTCCCTTTACCTTTTTTTCTGGAAACTGGTGGTCTTGTTGACCATCAACACTTCATGCTCCTTTTTTATTTCTACCTCCGCAGCTTTTAGCATTGCGAAGAGCTCAGGAATAGTCTTGTTCATCCCTTGCATATTATAGTTCATCACGAAGCTCTTGTAGCTTGGTGGCAGTGATTGAAGAATTCTTTCAATGACACTATTGATACGTCTCCAACGTATCTATAATTTTTGATTGTTCAATGCTATTATATTACCTGTTTTGGATGTTTATGGGCTTTACTTTACACTTTTATATCATTTTTGGGACTAACCTACTAACCGGAGGCCCAGCCCATATTGCTGTTTTTTTTGCCTATTTCAGTGTTTCGAAGAAAAGGAATATCAAACGGAGTCCAAACGGAATGAAACCTTCGGGAGTGATCTTTTTGGAACAAACGTGATCCAGAGGACTTGGAGTGCAAGTCAAGAAGCAATCGAGGAAGCCACGAGGGTGGAGGGCGCCCCCTACTGGGCGCCCCCTATCTTGTGGGCCCCTCTCGGGCGTCCACCGACGTACTTCTTCTTCCTATATATACCCATGTACCCCGAAACCATCAGGGGAGCCACCAAAAAACAATTTCCACCACCGTAACCTTCTGTATCCGTGAGATCCCATCTTGGAGCCGTTGCCGGCGTTCTGCCGGAGGGGGAATCCACCATGGAGGGCATCTACACATCAACTCCAAGGCCTCTCCGATGAGTTGTTAGTAGTTTACCACACACCTTCGGGTCCATAGTTATTAGCTAGATGGCTTCTTCTCTCTCTTTGAATCTCAATACCATGTTCTCCTTCCTCTTCTTGGAGATCTATTCGATGTAACTCTTTTTGCGGTGTGTTTGTCGAGATCCGATGTATTGTGGGTTTATGATCAAGTTTATCTATGAGAAATATTTGAATCTCCTCTGAATTCTTTTATGTATGATTGAGTTATCTTTGCAAGTCTCTTCGAATTGTTGGTTTGGTTTGACCTACTAGATTGATCTTTCTTGCCATGGGAGAAGTGCTTAGCTTTGGATTCAATCTTACGGTGTCCTTTCCCAGTGACAGCAGGGGCAGCAAGGCACGTATTGTATTGTTGCCATCGAGGATAAAAAGATAGGGTTTATATCATATTGCTTGAGTTTATCCCTCTACATCATGTCATCTTTCTTAAAGCATTACTCTGTTCTTATGAACTTAATACTCTAGATGCATGCTGGATAGCGGTCGATGTGTGGAGTAATAGTAGTAGATGTAGGCAGGAGTCGGTCTACTTGTCACAGACGTGATGCCTATATACATGATCATGCCTAGATAATCTCATAATTATTCGCTTTTTTATCAATTGCTCGACAGTAATTTGTTCACCCATCGTAATACGTATGCTATCTTGAGAGAAGCCTCTAGTGAAACCTATGGCCCCCAGGTCTATCTTTTATCATATAAGCTTTCAATCTACTTTTATTTGCATCTTTACTTTTCCAATCTATATCATAAAATACCAAAAATATATTTATCTTATCATATTATCTCTATCAGATCTCACTTTCGCAAGCGGCCATGAAGGGATTAACAACCCCTTTATCGCGTTTGTTGCGAGTTCTTTGTTTGTTTGTGTAGGTGCATGGAACTTTTGAGGAGCCTCCTACTGGATTGATACCTTGGTTCTCAAAAACTGAGGGAAATACTTACGCTACTGTGCTGCATCACCCTGTCCTCTTCAAGGAAAACCAACGCAAGCTCAAGACGTAGCAAGAAGGATTTATGGCGCCGTTGCCTGGGATGTCTTCGCTCATGTCAAGACATACCAAGTACCCATCACAAACTCATCTCCCTCGCATTTACATTATTTGCCATTTGCCTCTCGTTTTCGTCTCCACCACTTCACCCTTGCCGTTTTATTCGCCCTCTCTTTCCCAATCTCCTCTCTTTTCCGCTTGCCTTCTTCTTCCTCTGACTTTCGCTTGCCCTTTTTCTGTTTGCTTGTGTGTTGGATTACTTGTCGCCATGGCGCAAGATAATACCAAATTGTGTGATTTCTCCAATACCAATAATAATGATTTCCTTAGTACTCCAATTGCTCCTCTTAATGATGTTGAGTCTTGTGAAATCAATGCTTCTTTGCTGAATCTTGTTATGAAATATCAATTCTCCGGCCTTCCTAGTGAAGATGTCGCTACCCATCTAAACAACTTTGTTGATTTGTGTGAGATGCAAAATAAAAAAGATACGGATAATGATATTGTTAAATTGAAGTTATTCTCGTTTTCACTTAGAGATCATGCTAAAGTTTGGTTTCCGTCTTTGCCTAAAAATAGTATTAATTCATGGAACAAGTGCAAAGATGCTTTTATCTCTAAGTATTTTCCTCCTGCTAAGATCATCTCCCTTAGGAACGATATTATGAATTTTAAACAACTTGATCATGAGCATGTTGCCCAATCTTGGGAAAGAATGAAACCGATGATTCACAATTGCCCTACTCATGGTTTGAATTTATGGATGATCATACAAAATTTTATGCCGGATAGAATTTTGCTTCTAGAAATCTTTTAGATTCGGCCACCGGAGGCACGTTTATGGCAATCACCTTAGGAGAAGCTACAAAACTCCTTGATAATATCATGGCTAATTATTCTCAATGGCACACCGAACGATCTACTAGTAAAAAAGTGCAAGCTATAGAAGAAATTAATGTTTTGAGTGGAAAGGTGGATGAACTTATGAGATTGTTTGCTACTAAGAGTGCTTCTATTGATCCCAATGATATGCCTTTGTCTACTTTGATTGAGAATAATAATGAATCTATGGATGTAAATTTTGTTGGTAGGAATAATTTTGGCAACAATGCTTATAGAGGAAACTTTAATCCTAGACCGTTCCCTAGTAATTCCTCTAATAATTATGGATATTCTTACAATAATTCTTATGGTAATTGTAATAAGATGTCCTCTGATTTTGAAAATAGTGTGAAAGAATTTATGATCTCTCAAAAGAATTTTAATGCTTTGCTTGAAGAAAAATTGCTTAAAGTTGATGATTTGGCTAGGAACGTTGATAGACTTTCGTTTGATGTTGATTCTTTGAAACTTAGATCTACTCCTCCTAAGCATGATATCAATGAGTCTTTGAAAGCTATGAGAAGTTCCATTGACGAGTGCAAAGAAAGAACCACTAGATTGCGTGCTAAGAAAGATTGCTTTGTTAAAGCGTGTTCTTCTAGTTTCCATGAAAATAATGATGAAGATCTTAAAGTTATTGATGAAGGAAATATGCCCTAGAGGCAGTAATAAAGTTATTATTTATTTCCTTCTATCATGATAAATGTTTATTATTCATGCTAGAATTGTATTAACCGGAAACATAATACATGTGTGAATACATAGACAAACAGAGTGTCACTAGTATGCGTCTACTTGACTAGCTTGTTGATCAAAGATGGTTATGTTTCCTAGCCATAGACATGAGTTGTCATTTGATTAACAGGATCACATCATTAGGAGAATGATGTGATTGACATGACCCATTCCGTTAGCTTAGCATCCGATCGTTTAGTATGTTGCTATTGCTTTCTTCATGACTTATACATGTTCCTATGACTATGAGATTATGCAACTCCCGTTTGCCGGAGGAACACTTTGTGTGCTACCAAACATCACAACATAATTGGGTGATTATAAAGGAGCTCTACAGGTGTCTCCAAAGGTACATGTTGGGTTGGCGTATTTCGAGATTAGGATTTGTCACTCCGATTGTCAGAGAGGTATCTCTGGGCCCTCTCGGTAATGCAGATCACTTAAGCCTTGCAAGCATTGCAACTAATGAGTTAGTTGCGGGATGATGTATTACGGAACGAGTAAAGAGCTTGTCGGTAACGAGATTGAACTAGGTATTGAGATACCGACGATCGAATCTCGGGCATGTAACATACCGATGACAAAGGGAACAACGTATGTTGTTATGCGGTCTGACCGATAAAGATCTTCGTAGAATATGTAGGAGCCAATATGGGCATCTAGGTCCCGCTATTGGTTATTGACAAGAGAGGTGTCTCGGTCATGTCTACATAGTTCTCGAACCCGTAGGGTCCGTACGCTTAACGTACGTTGACGATATAGTACTATGAGTTATGTATGTTGGTGACCAAATGTTGTTCGGAGTTTTGGATGAGATCACGGATATGACGATGAACTCCGGAATGGTCCGGAAGTAAAGATTAATATGTGGATAGTAGTGTTTGTTCTCCGGAAAGGTTCCGGAATCCATCGGAAGGGGTTCCGGATGTTTCTCAAAATGTTTGGGCACGAGAACACTTTATTTGGGCCAAAGGGGAAAGCCCACGAGGTTTTTGGAAAGCGCAAAAGGAAGTTTTGCGGAGTCCAGGGGCCAGACGCCAGGGTCCCTGGCGTCTGGGTCCAGACGTCGGGAACCCTGGCGTCTGGCCCTGGAGTCCGAGAAGGACTCTTGCCTTTCGGGTGAAACCGACTTTGTGGAGGCTTTTACTCCAAGTTTTGACCCCAAGGCTCAACATATAAATAGAGGGGTAGGGCTAGTACCCAAGAGAGATCAAGAAACACCAAGCCATGTGCCGGCAACCCCGTTTCCTCTAATTTATCCTCCGTCATAGTTTTCGTAGTGCTGAGGCGAAGCCCTGCGAAGATTGTTCTTCACCAACACCGTCACCACGCCGTCGTGCTGCCGGAACTCATCTACTACTTCGCCCCTCTTGCTGGATCGAGAAGGCGAGGACGTCACCGAGCCATATGTGTGCAGAACTCAGAGGTGCCGTGCTTTCGGTGCTTGGATCGGTCGGATCGTGAAGACGTACGACTACATCAACCGCGTTGATATAATGCTTCTGCTTTTGGTCTACGAGGGTACGTGGACAACACTCTCCCCTCTCGTTGCTATGCATCACCATGATCTTGCGTGTGCGTAGGAATTTTTTTGAAATTACTACGTTCCCCAACAGTGGCATCCGAGCCTGGTTTTATGCGTAGATGTCATATGCACGAGTAGAACACAAGTGAGTTGTGGGCGATATAAGTCATACTGCTTACCAGCATGTCATACTTTGGTTCGGTGGTATTGTTGGATGAAGCGGCCCGGACCGACATTACGCGTACGCTTACGCGAGACTGGTTCTACCGACGTGCTTTGCACACAGGTGGCTGGCGGGTGTCAGTTTCTCCAACTTTAGTTGAACCGAGTGTGGCTACGCCCGGTCCTTGCGAAGGTTAAAACAGCACCAACTTGACAAACTGTCGTTGTGGTTTTGATGCGTAGGTAAGAATGGTTCTTGCTAAGCCCGTAGCAGCCACGTAAAACTTGCAACAACAAAGTAGAGGACGTCTAACTTGTTTTTGCAGGGCATGTTGTGATGTGATATGGTCAAGACATGATTTTTATTGTATGAGATGATCATGTTTTGTAACTGAGTTATCGGCAACTGGCAGGAGCCATATGGTTGTTGCTTTATTGTATGCAATGCAATCGCCATGTAATGCTTTACTTTATCACTAAGCGGTAGCGATAGTCGTAGAAGCATAAGATTGGCGAGACGACAACGATGCTACAATGAAGATCAAGGTGTCGCACCGGTGACAATGGTGATCATGATGGTGCTTCGAAAATGGAGATCACAAGCACAAGATAATGATGGCCATATCATATCACTTATATTGATTGCATGTGATGTTCATCTTTTATGCATCTTATCTTGCTTTGATTGATGGTAGCATTATAAGATGATCCCTTACTAAATTATCATAGTAAAAGTGTTCTCCCTGAGTATGCACCGTTGCGAAAGTTCTTCGTGCTGAGACACCACGTGATGATCGGGTGTGATAGGCTCTACGTTCAAATACAACGGGTGCAAAACAGTTGCACTCGCGGAATACTCAGGTTAAACCTGACGAGCCTAGCATATAACAGATATGGCCTCGGAACACGGAGACCGAAAGGTCGAGCGTGAATCATATAGTAGATATGATCAACATATTGATGTTCACCGTTGAAACTACTCCATCTCACGTGATGATCGTGAAGGAAATATGCCCTAGAGGCAATAATAAAGTTATTATTTATTTCCTCATATCATGATAAATGTTTATTATTCATGCTAGAATTGTATTAACCGGAAACATAATACATGTGTGAATATATAGACAAACAGAGTGTCACTAGTATGCCTCTACTTGACTAGCTTCTTAATCAAAGATGGTTATGTTTCCTAACCATGAACAAGGAGTTGTTATTTGATTAACAAGGTCACATCATTAGTTGAATGATCTAATTGACATGACCCATTCCGTTAGCTTAGCACCCGATCGTTTAGTATGTTGCTATTGCTTCCTTCATGACTTATACATGTTCCTATGACTATGAGATTATGAAACTCCCGTTTACCGGAGGAACACTTTGTGTGCTACCAAATGTCACAACGTAACTGGGTGATTATAAAGGTGCTCTACAGGTGTCTCCGAAGGTACTTGTTGAGTTGGCGTATTTTGAGATTAGGATTTGTCACTCCGAATGTCGGAGAGGTATCTCTGGGCCCTCTCGGTAATACACATCACTTAAGCCTTGCAAGCATTTCAACTAATGAGTTAGTTGCGAGATGATGTATTACGGAACGAGTAAAGAGACTTGCCGGTAACGAGATTGAACTAGGTATTGGATACCGACGATCGAATCTCGGGCAAGTAACATACCGATGACAAAGGGAACAACGTATGTTGTTATGCGGTTTGACCGATAAAGATCTTCGTAGAATATGTAGGAACCAATATGGGCATCCAGGTCCCGCTATTGGTTATTGACCGGAGACGTGTCTCGGTCATGTCTACATTGTTCTCGAACCGTAGGGTCCGCACGCTTAAGTTTCGATGACAGTTTCATTATGAGTTTATGTATTTTGATGTACCGAAGGTTGTTCGGAGTCCCGGATGTGATCACGGACATGACGAGGAGTCTCGAAATGGTCGAGACATAAAGATTGATATATTGGACGGATATATTTGGTCACCGGAAAGGTTCCGGTGAGATTGGGAATATACCGGAGTTCCGGGAGGTTACCGGAACCCCCCGGTAAGTATATGGGCCTTATTGGGCCTTAGTGGAAGGGAGGGAGAAGGAGCAAGGGAGGGGGCGCCCCCCCCCAAGCCCAATCCGAATTGGGAGGGGGCCGGGCCCCCCTTTCCTTCTCTCCTCCCCCCTCTTCCTTCCTTCTCCTACTCCTAATAGGAAAGGGGGGCCAAACCTACTTGCAGTAGGTTTGCCCCCCCTATGGCGCGCCTCCTCCCTAGGCCGGCCTCCTCCTCCCTCCCTCCTTTATATACGGGGGCGGGGGGCACCCTAGACACACAAGTTGATCATTGAGATCGTTCCTTAGCCGTGTGCGGTGCCCCCCTCCACGATATTACACCTCGGTCATATTGTAGCGGTGCTTAGGCGAAGCCCTGCGACAGGTTGAACATCAAGATCGTCACCACGCCGTCGTGCTGACGGAACTCCTCCCCGACCTCTGCTGGATCGGAGATCGGGGTGCGTCATCGAGCTATACGTGTGTCAAGAACTCGGAGGTGCCGGAGTAACGGTGCTTGGATCGGTTGGACCGGGAGACGTACGACTACTTCCTCTACGTTGCGTCAACGCTTCCGCTTCGGTCTACGAGGGTACGTAGACAACACTCTCCCCTCTCGTCGCTATGCATCACCATGATCTTGCATGTGCGTAGGAATTTTTTTGAAATTAGTACGTTCCCCAACAGTGGCATCCGAGCATAGGTTTTATGGTTTGATGTTATATGCACGAGTAGAACACAAGTGAGTTGTTGGCGATATAAGTCATACTGCTTACCAGCATGTCATACTTTGGTTCGGCGGTATTGTTGGATGAAGCGGCCCGGACCGACATTACGCGTACGCTTACGCGAGACTGGTTTTACCGCCGTGCTTTGCACACAGGTGACTAGCGGGTGTCAGTTTCTCCAACTTTGGTTGAACCGAGTGTGGCTACGCCCGGTCCTTGCGAAGGTTAAAACAACATCAACTTGACAAACTATCGTTGTGGTTTGATGCGTAGGTGAGATTGGTTCTTGCTTAAGCCCGTAGCAGCCACGTAAAACTTGCAACAACAAAGTAGAGGACGTCTAACTTGTTTTTGCAGGGCATGTTGTGATGTGATATGGCCAAGACATGATGCTATATTTTATTGTATGAGATGATCATGTTTTGTAACCGAAGTTATCGGCAACTGGCAGGAGCCATATGGTTGTCGCTTTATTGTATGAAATGCAAACGCCCTGTAATTGCTTTACTTTATCACTAAGCGGTAGCGATAGTCGTAGAAGCAATAGATGGCGTAAACGACAACGATGCTACGATGGAGATCAAGGTGTCGCGCCGGTGACGATGGTGATCATGATGGTGCTTCGGAGATGGAGATCACAAGCACAAGATGATGATGGCCATATCATATCACTTATATTGATTGCATGTGATGTTTATCCTTTATGCATCTTATCTTGCTTTGATTGACGGTAGCATTTTAAGATGATCTCTCACTAAAAATTATCAAGAAGTGTTCTCCCTGAGTATGCACCGTTGCCAAAGTTCGTCGTGCCCAGACACCACGTGATGATCGGGTGTGATAAGCTCTACGTCCATCTACAACGGGTGCAAGCCAGTTTTGCACACGCAGAATACTCAGGTTAAACTTGACGAGCCTAGCATATGCAGATATGGCCTCGGAACACGGAGACCGAAAGGTCGAGCGTGAATCATATAGTAGATATGATCAACATAAGATGTTCACCATTGAAAACTACTCCATCTCACGTGATGATCGGTTATGGTTTAGTTGATTTGGATCACGTGATCACTTAGATGACTAGAGAGATGTCTGTCTAAGTGGGAGTTCTTAAGTAATATGATTAATTGAACTTAAATTTATCATGAACTTAGTACCTGATAGTATCTTGCTTGTCTATGTTGATTGTAGATAGATGGCCCGTGCTGTTGTTCCGTTGAATTTTAATGCGTTCCTTGAGAAAGCTAAGTTGAAAGATGATGGTAGCAACTACGCGGACTGGGTCCGTAACTTGAGGATTATCCTCATTGCTGCACAGAAAAATTACGTCCTGGAAGCACCGCTGGGTGCCAGGCCTGCTGCTGATGCAACTGACGACGTTAAGAACGTCTGGCAGAGCAAAGCTGATGACTACTCGATAGTTCAATGTGCCATGCTTTACGGCTTAGAACCGGGACTTCAACGACGTTTTGAACGTCATGGAGCATATGAGATGTTCCAGGAGTTGAAGTTAATATTCCAGAAGAATGCCCGGATTGAGAGATATGAAGTCTCCAATAAGTTCTATAGCTGCAAGATGGAGGAGAATAGTTCTGTCAGTGAGCACATACTCAAGATGTCTGGGTATTGTAATCACTTGATTCAACTGGGAGTTACTCTTCCGGATGATAGCGTCATTGACAGAATTCTCCAATCACTTCCACCAAGCTACAAGAGCTTCGTGATGAACTATAATATGCAAGGGATGGATAAGACGATTCCCGAGCTCTTCGCAATGCTAAAGGCTGCGGAGGTAGAAATCAAGAAGGAGCATCAAGTGTTGATGGTTAACAAGACCACTAGTTTCAAGAAAAAGGGCAAAGGGAAGAAGAAGGGGAACTTCAAGAAGAACAGCAAACAAGTTGCTGCTCAAGAGAAGAAACCCAAGTCTGGACCTAAGCCTGAAACTGAGTGCTTCTACTGCAAGCAGACTGGTCACTGGAAGCGGAACTGCCCCAAGTATTTGGCGGATAAGAAGGATGGCAAGGTGAACAAAGGTATATGTGATATACATGTTATTGATGTGTACCTTACTAGAGCTCGCAGTAGCACCTGGGTATTTGATACTGGTTCTGTTGCTAATATTTGCAACTCGAAACAGGGACTACGGATTAAGCGAACACTGGCAAAGGACGAGGTGACGATGCGCGTGGGAAACGGTTCCAAAGTCGATGTGATCGCGGTCGGCACGCTACCTCTACATCTACCTTCGGGATTAGTATTAGACCTAAATAATTGTTATTTGGTGCCAGCGTTGAGCATGAACATTATATCTGGATCTTGTTTGATGCGAGACGGTTATTCATTTAAATCAGAGAATAATGGTTGTTCTATTTATATGAGTAATATCTTTTATGGTCATGCACCCTTGAAGAGTGGTCTATTTTTGATGAATCTCGATAGTAGTGATACACATATTCATAGTGTTGAAGCCAAAAGATGCAGAGTTGATAATGATAGTGCAACTTATTTGTGGCACTGCCGTTTAGGTCATATCGGTGTAAAGCGCATGAAGAAACTCCATACTGATGGACTTTTGGAACCACTTGATTATGAATCACTTGGTACTTGCGAACCGTGCCTCATGGGCAAGATGACCAAAACGCCGTTCTCCGGTACTATGGAGAGAGCAACAGATTTGTTGGAAATCATACATACAGATGTATGTGGTCCGATGAATGTTGAGGCTCGTGGCGGATATCGTTATTTTCTCACCTTCACAGATGATTTAAGCAGATATGGGTATATCTACTTAATGAAGCATAAGTCTGAAACATTTGAAAAGTTCAAAGAATTTCAGAGTGAAGTTGAAAATCATCGTAACAAGAAAATAAAGTTTCTACGATCTGATCGTGGAGGAGAATATTTGAGTTACGAGTTTGGTCTACACTTAAAACAATGTGGAATAGTTTCGCAACTCACGCCACCCGGAACACCACAGCGTAATGGTGTGTCCGAACGTCGTAATCGTACTTTACTTGATATGGTGCGATCTATGATGTCTCTTACAGATTTACCGCTATCGTTTTGGGGTTATGCTTTAGAGACGGCCACATTCACGTTAAATAGGGCACCGTCGAAATCCGTTGAGACGACACCTTATGAACTATGGTTTGGCAAGAAACCAAAGTTGTCGTTTCTTAAAGTTTGGGGCTGCGATGCTTATGTGAAAAAGCTTCAACCTGATAAGCTCGAACCCAAATCGGAGAAATGTGTCTTCATAGGATACCCAAAGGAGACAGTTGGGTACACCTTCTATCACAGATCCGAAGGCAAGACATTTGTTGCTAAGAATGGATCCTTTCTGGAGAAGGAGTTTCTCTCGAAAGAAGTGAGTGGGAGGAAAGTAGAACTTGATGAGGTAACTGTACCTACTCCCTTGTTGGAAAATAATACATCACAGGAACCGGTTTCTGTGACGTCAAAACCAACTAGTGAGGAAGTTGATGATGATGATCATAGAACTTCAGATCAAGTTAATACAGAACCTCGTAGGTCGAACAGAGTAAGATCCGCACCAGAGTGGTACGGTAATCCTATTCTGGAAGTCATGCTACTAGATCATGATGAACCTACGAACTATGAAGAAGCGATGGTGAGCCCAGATTCCGCAAAATGGCTTGAAGCCATGAAATCTGAGATGGGATCCATGTATGAGAACAAAGTATGGACTTTGGTTGACTTGCCCGATGGTCGGCAAGCAATTGAGAATAAATGGATCTTCAAGAAGAAGACTGACGCTGACGGTAATGTTACTGTCTACAAAGCTCGACTTGTTGCAAAAGGTTTTCGACAAGTTCAAGGGGTTGACTACGATGAGACCTTCTCACCCGTAGCGATGCTTAAGTCTGTCCGAATCATGTTAGCAATTGCCGCATTTTATGATTATGAAATTTGGCAAATGGATGTAAAAACTGCATTCCTGAATGGATTTCTGGAAGAAGAGTTGTATATGATGCAACCAGAAGGTTTTATCGATCCAAAGGGAGCTAACAAAGTGTGCAAGCTCCAGCGATCCATTTATGGACTGGTGCAAGCCTCTCGGAGTTGGAATAAACGTTTTGATAGTGTGATCAAAGCATTTGGTTTTATACAGACTTTTGGAGAAGCCTGTATTTACAAGAAAGTGAGTGGGAGCTCTGTAGCATTTCTAATATTATATGTGGATGACATATTATTGATTGGAAATGATATAGAATTTCTGGATAGCATAAAGGGATACTTGAATAAAAGTTTTTCAATGAAAGACCTCGGTGAAGCTGCTTACATATTGGGCATTAAGATCTATAGAGATAGATCAAGACGCTTAATTGGACTTTCACAAAGCACATACCTTGACAAAGTTTTGAAGAAGTTCAAAATGGATCAAGCAAAGAAAGGGTTCTTGCCTGTATTGCAAGGTGTGAAGTTGAGTAAGACTCAAAGCCCGACCACTGCAGAAGATAGAGAGAAAATGAAAAGTGTTCCCTATGCTTCAGCCATAGGCTCTATCATGTATGCAATGCTGTGTACCAGACCTGATGTGTGCCTTGCTATAAGTCTAGCAGGGAGGTACCAAAGTAATCCAGGAGTGGATCACTGGACAGCGGTCAAGAACATCCTGAAATACCTGAAAAGGACTAAGGATATGTTTCTCGTATATGGAGGTGACAAAGAGCTCATCGTAAATGGTTACGTTGATGCAAGCTTTGACACTGATCCGGACGATTCTAAATCGCAAACCGGATACGTGTTTACATTAAACGGTGGAGCTGTCAGTTGGTGCAGTTCAAAGCAAAGCGTCGTGGCGGGATCTACGTGTGAAGCGGAATACATAGCTGCTTCGGAAGCAGCCAATGAAGGAGTCTGGATGAAGGAGTTCATATCCGATCTAGGTGTCATACCTAGTGCATCGGGTCCAATGAAAATCTTTTGTGACAATACTGGAGCGATTGCCTTAGCGAAGGAATCCAGATTTCACAAGAGAACCAAGCACATCAAGAGACGCTTCAATTCCATCCGGGATCTAGTCCAGGTGGGAGACATAGAGATTTGCAAGATACATACGGATCTGAATGTTGCAGACCCGTTGACTAAGCCTCTTCCACGAGCAAAACATGATCAACACCAAGACTCCATGGGTGTTAGAATCATTACTGTGTAATCTAGATTATTGACTCTAGTGCAAGTGGGAGACTGAAGGAAATATGCCCTAGAGGCAATAATAAAGTTATTATTTATTTCCTCATATCATGATAAATGTTTATTATTCATGCTAGAATTGTATTAACCGGAAACATAATACATGTGTGAATATATAGACAAACAGAGTGTCACTAGTATGCCTCTACTTGACTAGCTTGTTAATCAAAGATGGTTATGTTTCCTAACCATGAACAAGGAGTTGTTATTTGATTAACAAGGTCACATCATTAGTTGAATGATCTGATTGACATGACCCATTCCGTTAGCTTGGCACCCGATCGTTTAGTATGTTGCTATTGCTTCCTTCATGACTTATACATGTTCCTATGACTATGAGATTATGCAACTCCCGTTTACCGGAGGAACACTTTGTGTGCTACCAAACGTCACAACGTAACTGGGTGATTATAAAGGTGCTCTACAGGTGTCTCCGAAGGTACTTGTTGAGTTGGCGTATTTCGAGATTAGGATTTGTCACTCCGAATGTCGGAGAGGTATCTCTGGGCCCTCTCGGTAATACACATCACTTAAGCCTTGCAAGCATTTCAACTAATGAGTTAGTTGCGAGATGATGTATTACGGAACGAGTAAAGAGACTTGTCGGTGACGAGATTGAACTAGGTATTGGATACCGACGATCGAATCTCGGACAAGTAACATACCGATGACAAAGGGAACAACGTATGTTGTTATGCGGTTTGACCGATAAAGATCTTCGTAGAATATGTAGGAACCAATATGGGCATCCAGGTCCCGCTATTGGTTATTGACCGGAGACGTGTCTCGGTCATGTCTACATTGTTCTCGAACCGTAGGGTCCGCACGCTTAAAGTTTCGATGACAGTTTCATTATGAGTTTATGTATTTTGATGTACCGAAGGTTGTTCGGAGTCCCGGATGTGATCACGGACATGACGAGGAGTCTCGAAATGGTCGAGACATAAAGATTGATATATTGGACGGATATATTTGGACACCGGAAAGGTTCCGGGTGAGATTGGGAATATACCGGAGTTCCGGGAGGTTACCGGAACCCCCCGGTAAGTATATGGGCCTTATTGGGCCTTAGTGGAAGGGAGGGAGAAGGAGCAAGGGAGGGGGCGCCCCCCCCCAAGCCCAATCCGAATTAGGAAGGGGGCCGGCCCCCCCTTTCCTTCTCTCCTCCCCCCTCTTCCTTCCTTCTCCTACTCCTAATAGGAAAGGGGGGCCAAACCTACTTGGAGTAGGTTTGCCCCCCCTATGGCGCGCCTCCTCCCTAGGCCGGCCTCCTCCTCCCTCCCTCCTTTATATACGGGGGCGGGGGGGGCACCCTAGACACACAAGTTGATCATCGTGATCGTTCCTTAGCCGTGTGCGGTGCCCCCCTCCACGATATTACACCTCGGTCATATTGTAGCAGTGCTTAGGCGAAGCCCTGCGACAGGTTGAACATCAAGATCGTCACCACGCCGTCGTGCTGACGAAACTCCTCCCCGAGCCTCTGCTGGATCGAAGATCGGGGTGCGTCATCGAGCTGTACGTGTGTCAAGAACTCGGAGGTGTCGGAGTAACGGTGCTTGGATCGGTTGGACCGGGAAGACGTACGACTACTTCCTCTACGTTGCGTCAACGCTTCCGCTTCGGTCTACGAGGGTACGTAGACTACACTCTCCCCTCTCGTTGCTATGCATCACCATGATCTTGCGTGTGCGTAGGAATTTTTTTGAAATTACTACGTTCCCCAACAGATCGGACATGGTGTAGTTGATATGGATCACGTGATCACTTAGTGGATTAGAGGGATGTCTATCTAAGTGGGAGTTCTTTAGTAATATGATTAATTGAACTTAAATTTATCATGAACTTAGTACCTGATAGTATCTTGCTTGTTTATGTTTGATTATAGATAGATGGCCCGTGCTGTTGTTCCGTTGAATTTTAATGCGTTCCTTGAGAAAGCAAAGTTGAAAGATGATGGTAGCAATTACACGGACTGGGTCCGTAACTTGAGGATTATCCTCATTGCTGCACAGAAGAATTACGTCCTGGAAGCACCGCTGGGTGCCAGGCCTGCTGCTGGAGCAACACCAGATCTTATGAACGTCTGGCAGAGCAAAGCTGATGACTACTCTATAGTTCAGTGTGCCATGCTTTACGGCTTAGAACCGGGTCTTCAACGACGTTTTGAACGTCATGGAGCATATGAGATGTTCCAGGAGTTGAAGTTAATATTTCAAGAAAATGCCCGGATTGAGAGATATGAAGTCTCCAATAAGTTCTACAGCTGCAAGATGGAGGAGAACAGTTCTGTCAGTGAGCATATACTCAAAATGTCTGAGTATAATAATCACTTGATTCAGCTGGGAGTTAATCTTCCGGATGATAGCGTCATTGACAGAATTCTCCAATCACTGCCACCAAGCTACAAGAGCTTCATGATGAACTATAATATGCAAGGGATGGAAAAGACAATTCCCGAGCTCTTCGCGATGCTAAAAGCTGTGGAGGTAGAAATCAAGAAGGAGCATCAAGTGTTGATGGTCAACAAGACCACAAGTTTTAAGAAAAAGGGCAGAGGGAAGAAGAAGGGGAACTTCAAGAAGAACAGCAAGCAAGTTGCTGCTCAGGAGAAGAAACCCAAGTCTGGACCTAAGCCTGAAACTGAGTGCTTCTACTGCAAGCAGACTGGTCACTGGAAGCGGAACTGCCCCAAGTATTTGGCGGATAAGAAGGATGGCAAGGTGAACAAAGGTATATGTGATATACATGTTATTGATGTGTAACTTACTAATGCTCGCAGTAGCACCTAGGTATTTGATACTGGTTCTATTGCTAATATTTGCAACTCGAAACAGGGACTACGGATTAAGCAAAGATTGGCTAAGGATGAGGTGACGATGCGCGTGGGAAATGGTTCCAAAGTCGATGTGATCGCGGTCGGCACGCCACCTCTACATCTACCTTCGGGATTAGTTTTAGACCTAAATAATTGTTATTTGGTGCCAGCGTTGAGCATGAACATTATATCTGGATCTTGTTTGATGCGAGATGGTTATTCATTTAAATCAAAGAATAATGGTTGTTCTATTTATATGAGTAATATCTTTTATGGTCATGCACCCTTGAAGAGTGGTCTATTTTTGATGAATCTCGATAGTAGTGATACACATATTCATAATGTTGAAGCCAAAAGATGCAGAGTTGATAATGATAGTGCAACTTATTTGTGGCACTGCCGTTTAGGTCATATCGATGTAAAGCGCATGAAGAAACTCCATTCTGATGGACTTTTGGAACCACTTGATTATGAATCACTTGGTACTTGCGAACTGTGCCTTATGGGCAAGATGACCAAAACGTCGTTCTTCGGTACTATGGAGAGAGCAACAGATTTGTTGGAAATCATACATACAGATGTATGTGGTCCAATGAATGTTGAGGCTCGTGGCGGATATCGTTATTTTCTCACCTTCACAGATGATTTAAGCAGATATGGATATATCTACTTAATGAAGCATAAGTCTGAAACATTTGAAAAGTTCAAAGAATTTCAGAGTGAAGTTGAAAATCATCGTAACAAGAAAATAAAGTTTCTACGATCTGATCGTGGAGGAGAATATTTGAGTTACGAGTTTGGTCTACATTTGAAACAATGCGGAATAGTTTCGCAACTCACGCCACCCGGAACACCACAGCGTAATGGTGTGTCCGAATATCGTAATCGTACTTTACTAGATATGGTGCGATCTATGATGTCTCTTACCGATTGACCGCTATCATTTTGGGGTTATGCTTTAGATACGGCCGCATTCACGTTAAATAGGGCACGATCGAAATCCGTTGAGACGACGCCTTATGAACTGTGGTTTGGCAAGAAACCAAAGTTGTCATTTCTTAAAGTTTGGGGTTGCGATGCTTGTGTGAAAAAGCTTCAACCTGATAAGCTCGAACCAAAATCGGAGAAATGTGTCTTCATGGGATATCCAAAGGAAACTATTGGATACACCTTCTATCACAGATCCGAAGGCAAGACTTTTGTTTCTAAATTCGGAAACTTTCTAGAGAAGGAGTTTCTCTCGAAAGAAGTGAGCGGGAGGAAAGTAGAACTTGATGAGGTAACTGTACCTGCTCCCTTATTGGAAAGTAGTACATCACAGAAACCGGTTTCTGTGACACCTACACCAGTTAGTGAGGAAGTTAATGATGATGATCATGAAACTTCAGATCAAGTTGTTACTGAACCTCGTAGATCAACCAGAGTAAGATCCGAACCAGAGTGGTATGGTAATCCTGTTCTGGAAGTCATGCTACTAGATCATGATGAACCTACGAACTATGAAGAAGCGATGGTGAGCCCAGATTCCGCAAAATGGCTTGAAGCCATGAAATCTGAGATGGGATCCATGTATGAGAACAAAGTGTGGACTTTGGTTGACTTGCCCGATGATCGGCAAGCAATTGAGAATAAATGGATCTTCAAGAAGAAGACTGACGCTGACGGAAATATTACTGTCTACAAAGCTCGACTTGTTGCAAAAGGTTTTTGACAAGTTCAAGGGATTGACTACGATGAGACCTTCTCACCCGTAGCGATGCTTAAGTCTGTGTGAATCATGTTAGCAATTGCCGCATTTTATGATTATGAAATTTGGCAGATGGATGTCAAAACTACATTCCTGAATGGATTTCTAGAAGAAGAGTTGTATATGATGCAACCGGAAGGTTTTGTCGATCCAAAGGGAGCTAACAAAGTGTGCAAGCTCCAGCGATCCATTTATGGACTGGTGCAAGCCTCTCGGAGTTGGAATAAACGCTTTGATAGTGTGATCAAAGCATTTGGTTTTATACAGACTTTTGGAGAAGCCTGTATTTACAAGAAAGTGAGTGGGAGCTCTGTAGCATTTCTGATATTATATGTGGATGACATATTACTGATCGGAAATGATATAGAATTTCTGGATAGCATAAAGGGATACTTGAATAAGAGTTTTTCAATGAAAGACCTCGGTGAAGCTGCTTACATATTAGGCATTAAGATCTATAGAGATAGATCAAGACGCTTAATTGGACTTTCACAAAGCACATACCTTGACAAAGTTTTGAAGAAGTTCAAAATGGATCAGGCAAAGAAAGGATTCTTGCCTGTGTTACAAGGTGTGAAGTTGAGTAAGACTCAATGCCCGACCACTGCAGAAGATAGAGAGAAAATGAAAAGTGTTCCCTATGCTTCAGCCATAGGCTCTATCATGTATGCAATGCTGTGTACCAGACCTGATGTGTGCCTTGCTATAAGTCTAGCAGGGAGGTACCAAAGTAATCCAGGAGTGGATCACTGGACAGCGGTCAAGAACATCCTGAAATACCTGAAAAGGACTAAGGATATGTTTCTCGTATATGGAGGTGACAAAGAGCTCATCGTAAATGGTTACGTTGATGCAAGCTTTGACACTGATCCGGACGATTGTAAATCGCAAACCGGATACGTGTTTACATTAAACGGTGGAGCTGTCAGTTGGTGCAGTTCAAAGCAAAGTGTCGTGGCGGGATCTACGTGTGAAGCGGAATACATAGCTGCTTCGGAAGCAGCCAATGAAGGAGTCTGGATGAAGGAGTTCATATCCGATCTAGGTGTCATACCTAGTGCATCGGGTCCAATGAAAATCTTTTGTGACAATACTGGAGCGATTGCCTTAGCGAAGGAATCCAGATTTCACAAGAGAACCAAGCACATCAAGAGACGCTTCAATTCCATCCGGGATCTAGTCCAGGTGGGAGACATAGAGATTTGCAAGATACATACGGATCTGAATGTTGCAGACCCGTTGACTAAGCCTCTTCCACGAGCAAAACATGATCAACACCAAGGCTCCATGGGTGTTAGAATCATTACTGTGTAATCTAGATTATTAACTCTAGTGCAAGTGGGAGACTGAAGGAAATATGCCCTAGAGGCAATAATAAAGTTATTATTTATTTCCTTATATCATGATAAATGTTTATTATTCATGCTAGAATTGTATTAACCGGAAATATAATACATGTGTGAATACATAGACAAACAGAGTGTCACTAGTATGCCTCTACTTGACTAGCTTGTTGATCAAAGATGGTTATGTTTCCTAGCCATAGACATGAGTTGTCATTTGATTAAGAGGATCACATCATTAGGAGAATGATGTGATTGACATGACCCATTCCGTTAGCTTAGCACCCGATCGTTTAGTATGTTGCTATTGCTTTCTTCATGACTTGTACATGTTCCTATGACTATGAGATTATGCAACTCCCATTTGCCGGAGGAACTCTTTGTGTGCTACCAAACGTCACAACGTAACTGGGTGATTATAAAGGAGCTCTACAGGTGTCTCCAAAGGTACATGTTGGGTTAGCGTATTTCGAGATTAGGATTTGTCACTCCGATTGTCGGAGAGGTATCTCTGGGCCCTCTCGGTAATGCACATCACTTAAGCCTTGCAAGCATTGCAACTAATGAGTTAGTTGCGGGATGATGTATTACGGAACGAGTAAAGAGCTTGTCGGTAACGAGATTGAACTAGGTATTGAGATACCAACGATCGAATCTCGGGCAAGTAACATACCGATGACAAAGGGAACAACGTATGTTGTTTTGCGGTCTGACCGATAAAGATCTTCGTAGAATATGTAGGAGCCAATATGGGCATCCAGGTCCCGCTATTGGTTATTGACAAGAGAGGTGTCTTGGTCATGTCTACATAGTTCTCGAACCCGTAGGGTCCGCACGCTTAACGTTCGTTGACGATATAGTACTATGAGTTATGTATGTTGGTGACCAAATGTTGTTCGGAGTTTTGGATGAGATCACGGATATGACGAGGAACTCCGGAATGGTCCAGAAGTAAAGATTAATATGTGGATAGTACTGTTTGATCTCCAAAAAGGTTCCGGAATCCATCGGAAGGGGTTCCGGATGTTTCCCGAAATGTTTGGGCACGAGAACACTTTATCTGGGCCAAAGGGGAAAGCCCACGAGGTTTTTGGACTCTTGCCTTTCGGGTGAAACCGACTTTGTGGAGGCTTTTACTCCAAGTTTCGACCCCAAGGCTCAACATATAAATAGAGGGGTAGGGCTTGCACCCAAGAGAGATCAAGAAACCCCAAGCCGTGTGCCGGCAACCCCGTTTCCTCTAGTTTATCCTCCGTCATAGTTTTTGTAGTGCTTAGGCGAAGCCCTGCGAAGATTGTTCTTCACTAACACCGTCACCATGCTGTCATGCTGCCGGAACTCATATACTACTTCACCCCTCTTGCTGGATCGAGAAGGCGAGGACGTCACTGAGCCGTACGTATGCAGAACTCGGAGGTGCCGTGCTTTCGGTGCTTGGATCAGTCGGATCGTGAAGACGTACGACTACATCAACCGTGTTGATATAACGCTTCCGCTTTCGGTCTACGAGGGTACGTGGACAACACTCTCCCCTCTCGTTGCTATGCATCACCATGATCTTGCGTGTGCATAGGAATTTTTTTGAACGTTCCCCAACAATTGATGTGTTCCCTATTAAATCTTTGTTTTGCAATATGAATCTTGATAATGATGGGACTTGAAGTGAATCAACTTTGACTAAAAAGCGTTCCGATAAATTGGAGTTTTTAGATCTTGATGCTAAATTTGGTAAAAGTGAGATTGGAGAGGTCAAGACTTTAAATAGCATTGAACTCACTATCTTGGATTTCAAGGATTTTAATTATGATAATTGCTCTTTAGTTGATTGTATTTCCTTGTTGCAATCCATATTGAATTCTCCTCATGCTTATAGTCAAAATAAAGCCTTTACTAAACATATTGTTAATGCCTTGATGCAATCTTTTGATGAAAAACTCAATTTGGAAGTTTCTATACCTAGAAAACTTAATGATGAGTGGGAACCTACTATGAAGATTAAAGATTATGAGTGTTTTCTTTATGTGATTTGGGTGCTAGTGTTTCCACAATTCCGAAAACTTTATGTGATATTCTAGGTTTCCATGATCTTGATGGTTGCTCTTTTAATTTGCACCTTGCGGATTCCACCATTAAAAAGCCAATGGGAAGAATCAATGATGTCCTCATTGTTGCAAATAGAAATTTGGTGCCCATGGATTTTATCGTTCTTGATATAGATTGCAATCTTTCTTGTCCTATTATTCTTGGTAGACCTTTCCTTAGAATTATTGGCGCAATTATTGATATGAAGGAAGGGAATATTAGATTCCAATTTCCATTGAAGAAAGGCATGGAGCACTTTCCAAAAAATAAAATTAAATTACCTTATGAATCTATCGTGTGAGCTACATATGAATCAAGTGTCAAAGATGGCACAACTTAGATCTATCTTCACTTTTATGCCTAGCTAGGGGCGTTAAACGATAGCGCTAGTTGGGAGGCAACCCAATTTTCTTTGTGTTTTTTTTGTTTTTGTTCCTGTTTAGTAACAAAAGTTGCATCTAATTTCTTGTAGCGACCCGACCTGAATGGATCAAGTCTCTGTGCTTAAGTGTCATCCCTGGATCGGTATGCTGACACACACAGTACTCGAAGGATTTATAACAGAGGTAAATCACATGTATAAATTAACGTAAATACTATTACCTCAATCCATATAGCGGAAGTAACAAGGTTGTGGATTCCCATCAACACCAACGGCAAAGTTGAGTGTAGAAATCGTAACCCTAACGTATCACTTACTTGTCGTAAGATAATCCTGCAACATTAGACGTTGCAGCCACAACGGGTCAGTACATTGAATGTACTGGCAAATTCACACTGTGGAGCAATGCTAAAATATGGCTATCACTACATGCATATTTGGCTGGTGGAAAAGCTCTATGGTTACAGTTTTGCGTAAAGCCAATTTTTCCCTACTGTAAAGGAATAAATTTTATTTAACTATCATGGTGGTTGTTAAACATTGAGAATGGTTGACAGCATTTTCAATCCCAATTAAGCATCATCATTAAAACCCAACAATTATTTAAGTAACGTGATGAGATCAACAGGATAATCCAAGAACTAGATACTCAAGACGTCCATAACAGGGGACACGGCTAATCATGATTAGTTTGTACACTCTGCAGAGGTTTGCGCACTTTTCTCACAAGACTCGATCGCCTTCGTTGGATTTCTCACACTACCAGGTGTTTGAGAAACGGATGACCGAGACATAGTCTTTCAGAAGCGCTAGCACCTTACGATGTGATAGACCGTACCAACTTACATCCCCTACATCTGCTAGTCTACCACTGTAAGAGTTCGCACAACTTAGTCAACTATGCCAGAGCCCATAATGGCTTGTGGCTGCACACGGAAGTTTCTAGCATGAAAAATCTCATGATCCCTTTGAGCCTGGGTGGCGGTCCATAAAAAAACAGGCAATCCTGGTCTACCCAGGTGCCTAGACAGGCAATCCTGGAATACCCAGGTGCCTCAATTCACCCAGATGTGTGTTTAAGTTGCCACCTTAAGTAAACCGTTAATTAACAATCTCACATCTGTCATGGATACTCTCAAAACCCAATCCACGTCTACGAGCATAGCATGGCAAAGTAAGCATAACGTAATAGTAACTCTCAAGGGTTTGATAATAAACAGGTAATTGGTACTACCTCAACTACTTCTCATCCCACAATTTAATTAGATCCTAATCATAAGATGTTTGAGGATTGATCTAATGCAATAAAAACTGGGTATGAAAGAGGTATGATCAAAGTGTGAACTTGCCTGCAATGTTGATGAAGATGATTCGCACTCATAACTCTTGATAGTTCTACTCGTCACACTCCGTTCAATCTATCGTGAGCAAGCAATATTAACCACACATAAGCAATCACTCAGAAGAACGGGAAGAATGAAGAAGATAGTTCGGAAAACATCAAAACCAAGCAAATAACTCTTGCAACATAAAACAATTTCTAACAGTACCCAAAATTATGTGAATTTGGCCTTATCAGAAAGTTTAGGTCAAGAGCTTTAATTTGCAAAAAGAATCAACTCAAACGGAACTACGAAACTCAAGTTACGATCAAACGAAGTTCAAATACAAATCTGTTTGAATTCAAATTTTAAAAACTTTTAAAAACATATTTAAGTTGTTTTACTGGATAGATGGGATCATAACGAAGAGTGGGTGTTGGTTTCATATAATTTGGATGAACAAATAAAAAGTTATGGCTATTTGAAAAATCAGGGCCAAGCTGTTTTACGGAAGAAAAATAGCTACGACTAAAAAAAATTAGGTCTAATGTATAAATACAGGGACTAATTGGTAATCTAATTATTGTAACGTACGAGTTTAGAAAATAATAAACTATGGAGGTATAAAAAAACCGAAGAAAGATACCTTTATAAGGCAGAGAAAAGATGGCTTCGGAAAGAGAGACAATTTTCAAAAGTCGCACCGGAGAGGAAAAAAATATTTTTTTCTTAAATGAATCTAATCAAACCAAAATATTGATTTAACCCGAATCAAATGATTCTGGAGGCTCTATAGGTCTATATTTATAGATAGAAAAAAGGTTTAAGGCTCAAAGGCTAAGCAATGTGGGACTAAACGTAGACGTAATTTAACGAAACAGAGGAGAAAAAGGCTAACGCCTCGTACGGGCCCTAAAGGCCTCGGCCGGCCGCGCGCGTACATGGGCTGAAGTTTTTTTTTAACAAAAATCGGCCTAAGTAAAAAATGAAAAAGGCTGGCTGGGCCTGGCCCATTTAAGAGAGAAAAAACAATGGGGCGCCAGAAGCTACTATACTGCGCATGTAGGCGATAAATAAATATAGGCTGCACGTACAGGTTTTTTTAATAGAAACAGAAGGAAAACCGAAATAACGAAAATAAACGTAAACTTAATAGGCATATTATATATCAAAATTTTCAGAAAAATATTTTCCACAAGCTGAACATTTGCCTAGCATTAAATAAAATATACACAAATTCAGATAATTCAAAGAGTGCTACTGGTCTAATAAAATCCAATAAAAATCATTATAAAAATACCAAAATTAATTCAAATTTATTTCTCTCCAATTTTATGATGTAGGGAATCATGTTACCCTTTTTTCCGTATATTTTATTTTTGGAGAAAAATAATTTGAAAAAACCCAAATAACTCCAAATTGAAAATAATTTCAAAATGATTTTAAATTTTGATCCTTTAAAACTACCAACTCATATTTCATATAATTTGAAGAAGTCATTTTATCTTCTCTCATGAAAATTATTGAGCTGCATGAAGTTTATGAATTGAAATATTTCCAAATGAAATTCAAATATTTTCAAATACCCTTTCATTTAATTAAATGGAAGAAGTCATAGCATCTTTGCTCAAGGGTTTTGTATTTGAAAAGAATTTGAATTCATGGTGATCAGAATGCAAAAATGAAAGTTTGGGAAAGTCCTTTTATTCTCTCTCATTTAAGTTTCAAGAAGTTTCGAATTTCACTCAATTTCACTCAATCAATCAAACAGTCAAACAAATCGATCTGTTTAATATAACATTCCAAAATTATAATTTTGGGATGTTACATTTCTGTTTAGATGTGTTTTCATGTTTTATTTAGTGTTTGTGCCAATTAGAACCTATAGGATAACCTATGGTATGAGTTAATTTGATTCTGCTGAAAAACATAAACTTTGCGCTCATGAGAAAAAATTCAATAAATCACAGAAATGTGCTTTTGCGTTAATTCTTTTTGCTGTAGATCAATAGACAAATTGCCCAGGACGTCCTATTTTGGTAGGATTTTTGGAGTTCCAGAAGTAATCGAAAGTTACAGATTGCTACAGACTGTTCTGTTTTTGACAGATTCTGCCTTTCGTGTGTTGTTTGCTTATTTTGATGCATCTATGGCTAGTATGTAAGGGTATGAACCATAGAGAACTTGGAATACAGTAGTTTTAACACCAATATAAATAAAAAATGAGTTTATTACAAGACCTTATGTGGTGGTTTTTCTTTCTTGCACTAACGGAGCTTATGAGCTTTCCTGTTGAGTTTTGTGTTGTGAAGTTTTCAAGTTTTGGGTAAAGATTTGATGGACTATGGAATAAGGAGTGGCAAGAGCCTAAGCTTGGGGATGCCTATGGCACCCCAAGATATTCAAGAATAGCTAAAAGCCTAAGCTTGGGGATGCCCCGGGAAGGCATCCCCTCTTTCGTCTTCGTTCATTGGTAACTTTACTTGGAGCTATATTTTTATTCGCCACATGATATGTGTTTTGCTTGGAGCGTCGTGTATGATATTAGTCTTTGCTTTTTAGTTTACCACAATCATCCTTGCTGTACACACCTTTTGGGAGAAGCCCACTTGATTGGAATTTATTAGAATACTCTATGTGCTTCACTTATATCTTTTGAGCTAGATAATTTTTGCTCTAGTGCTTCACTTATATCTTTTAGAGCACTGCGGTGGTTTGATTTTGAAGAAATTGTTAATCTCCCATGCTTCACTTATATTATTTTGAGAGTCTCTTAGAACAGCATGGTATTTGCTATGGTTATAAATTTGGTTCTAGAAGGGTATGCGTCCAAGTTGGGTATAATAAAAACTATCATAGGAAGTGAATTGGATGCTATGATCAATTTGATACTTGATAATTGTTTTGAGATGTAGAGGTGGTGATATTAGAGTCATGCTAGTTGGGTAATTGTGAATTTAAAGAATACTTGTGTTGAAGTTTGTGATTCCCGTAGCATGCACGTGGTGAACCGCTTTGTGATGAAGTTGGAGCACAATTTTATTTATTTATTGTCTTCCTTATGAGTGGCGGCGGGGGACGAGCGATGGTCTTTTCCTACCAATCTATCCCCCTAGGAGCATGCGCATAGTACTTTGTTTTCTATGGCTTGTAGATTTTTGCAATAATTATATGCGTTCTTTATGACTAATGTTGAATCCATGGATTATACGCACTCTCACCCTTCCACCATTGCTAGCCTCTCTTGTGCCGCACAACTTTCATCGGTATCATACACCCACCATATACCTTCCTCAAAACAGCCACCATACCTACCTATTATGGCATTTCCATAGCCATTCCGAGATATATTGCCATGTAACTTTCCACCATTCCGCTTATTATGACACGCATCATCATTGTCATATTACTCTTTGCATGATCATGTAGTTGACATCGTATTTGTGGCAAAGCCACTTCATAATTTTTCATACATGTCACTCTTGATTCATTGCATATCCCGGTACACCGCCAGAGGCATCTATATAGAGTCATATCTTGTTCTAAGTATCGAGTTGTCATCTTGAGTTGTAAATAAATAAAAGTGTGATGATCTTCATTATTAGAGCATTGTCCCGGTGAGGAAAGGATGATGAAGACTATGATTCCCCCACAAGTCGGGATGAGACTTCGGACTTTATAAAAATAAAAGAGGCCAAAGAAGCCCACGAAAAAAAAGAGGCCAAAGAAGCCCACCAAAAAAAGAGGCCAAAGAAGCCCACCAAAAAGAAAAAAGAGAAAAAAAGAAAAAATAATAATGAGAGAAAAAGAGAGAAGGGACAATGCTACTATCTCCTTTTCCACACTTGTGCTTCAAAATAGCACCATGTTCTTCATGATAGAGAATCTCCTATGTTGTCACTTTCATATACTAGTGGGAATTTTTCATTATAGAACTTGGCTTGTATATTCCAATGATGGGCTTCCTCAAAATGCCCTAGGTCTTCATGAGCAAGCAAGTTGGATGCACACCCACTTAGTTTCTTTTGTTGAGCTTTCATACATTTATAGCTCTAGTGCATCCGTTGCATGGCAATCCCTACTCACTAACATTGATATCTATTAATGGGCATCTCCATAGCCCGTTGATACGCCTAGTTGATGTGAGACTATCTTCTCCTTTTTGTCTTCTCCACAACCACCTTTCTATTCCACATATAGTGCTATGTCCATGGCTCACGCTCATGTATTGCGTGAAAATTGAAAAAGTTTGAGATTACTAAAGTATGAAACAATTGCTTGGCTTGTCATCGGGGTTGTGCATGATTAGATACTTTGTGTGATGAAGATAGAGCAACAACCAGACTATATGATTTTGTAGGGATAACTTTCTTTAGCCATGTTATTTTGAGAAGACATGATTGCTTTGATTAGTTTGCTTGAAGTATTACTATTTCTTATGTCAATATGAACTTTTATTTTGAATCATTTGGATATGAACATTCATGCCACAATAAAAAGAAATACATTGAGAATTATGCTAGGTAGCATTCCACATCAAAATTTTTGTTTTTATCATTTACCTACTCGAGGACGAGCAGGAATTAAGCTTGGGGATGCTTGATACGTCCGCAACGTATCTATAATTTTTGATTGTTCCATGCTATTATATTACCTGTTTTGGATGTTTATGGGCTTTACTTTACACTTTTATATCATTTTTGGGACTAACATACTAACCGGAAGCCCAGCCCGTACTGCTGTTTTTTTTTTGCCTATTTCAGTGTTTCGAAGAAAAGGAATATCAAACGGAGTCCAAACGGAATGAAACCTTCGGGAGCGATCTTTTTGGAACAAACCTGATCCAGAGGACTTGGAGTGCAAGTCAAGAAGCAATCGAGGAAGCCACGAGAGTGGAGGGCGCCCCCCCCCCTACTGGGTGCCCCCTATCTCGTGGGCCCCTCGGGCGTCCGCCGACGTACTTCTTCCTCCTATATATACCCATGTACCCCGAAACCATCAGGGGAGCCACCGAAAAACAATTTCCACCACCGTAACCTTTTGTATCCGTGAGATCCCATCTTGGAGCCGTCGCCGGCGTTCTGCCGGAGGGGGAATCCACCATGGAGGGTCTCTACATCAACTCCAAGGCCTCTCCGATGAGTTGTGAGTAGTTTACCACAGACCTTCGGGTCCATAGTTATTAGCTAGATGGCTTCTTCTCTCTCTTTGAATCTCAATACCATGTTCTCCTTCCTCTTCTTGGAGATCTATTCGATGTAACTCTTTTTGCGGTGTGTTTGCCGAGATCCGATGAATTGTGGGTTTATGATCAAGTTTATCTATGAGAAATATCTGAATATCCTCTGAATTCTTTTATGTATGATTGAGTTATCTTTGCAGGTCTCTTCGAATTATCGGTTTGGTTTGGCCTACTAGATTGATCTTTCTTGCCATGAGAGAAGTGCTTAGCTTTGGGTTCAATCTTGCGGTGTCCTTTCCCAGTGACAGCAGGGGCAGCAAGGCACATATTGTATTGTTGCCATCAAGGATAAAAAGATGGGGTTTATATCATATTGCTTGAGTTTATCCCTCTACATCATGTCATCTTTCTTAAAGCATTACTTTGTTCTTATGAACTTAATACTCTAGATGCATGCTGGATAGCGGTCGATGTGTGGAGTAATAGTAGTAGATGCAGGCAGGAGCCGGTCTACTTGTCACGAACGTGATGCCTATATACATGATCATGCCTAGATAATCTCATAATTATTCGCTTTTTTATCAATTGCTCGACAGTAATTTGTTCACCCACCGTAATACTTATGCTATCTTGAGAGAAGCCTCTAGTGAAACATATGGCCCCCGGGTCTATCTTTTATCATATAAGCTTTCAATCTACTTTTATTTGCATCTTTACTTTTCCAATCTATATCATAAAATATCAAAAATATATTTATCTTATCATATTATCTCTATCAGATCTCACTTTCGCAAGTAGCCGTGAAGGGATTGACAACCCCTTTTATCTCGTTGGTTGCGAGTTCTTTGTTTGTTTGTGTAGGTGCGTGGGACTTTTGAGGAGCCTCCTACTTGATTGATACCTTGGTTCTCAGTGCTGCATCACCCTTTCCTCTTCAAGGAAAACCAACACCAGCTCAAGACGTAGCAACTATCATCAGGAAGATTAACTCCCAGTTGAATCAAGTGATTATTATACCCAGACATTTTGAGTATATGTTCACTGACAGAACTATTCTCTTCCATCTTCAGCTATAGAACTTATTGGAGACTTCATATCTCTCAATCCGGGCATTTGCTTGAAATATTAACTTCAACTCCTGGAACATCTCATATGCTCCATGATGTTCAAAACGTCGTTGAAGTCCCGGTTCTAAGCCGTAAAGCATGGCACACTGAACTATCGAGTAATCATCAGCTTTGTTGTGCCTGTTGGAAATATGCCCTAGAGGCAATAATAAAAGTATTATTATATTTCATTGTTCATGATATATGTCTTTTGTTCATGCTATAACTGTATTATCCGGAAATCGTAATACACGTGTGAACACATAAGACCACAATATGTCCCTAGTGAGCCTCTAGTTGACTAGCTCGTTGTGATCAACAGATAGTCATGGTTTCCTGACTATGGACATTGGATGTCGTTGATAACGGGATCACATCATTAGGAGAATGATGTGATGGACAAGACCCAATCATAAGCATAGCACAAAGATCGTGTAGTTCGTTTGCTAGAGCTTTGCCAATGTCAAGTATCTCTTCCTTCGACCATGAGATCGTGTAACTCCCGGATACCGTAGGAATGCCTTGGGTGTATCAAACGTCACAACGTAACTGGGTGACTATAAAGGTGCATTACAGGTATCTCCGAAAGTATCTGTTGGGTTGACACGGATCGAGACTGGGATTTGTCACTCCGTATGACGGAGAGGTATCTCTGGGCCCACTCGGTAATGCATCATCATAATGAGCTCAAGGTGACCAAGGTGTTGGCCACGGGATCATGCATTACGGTACGAGTAAAGTGACTTGCCGGTAACGAGACTGAACAAGGTATTGGGATACCGACGATCGAGTCTCGGGCAAGTAACGTACCGATTGACAAAGGGAATTGCATACAGGGTTTTGATCGAATCCTCGACATCGTGGTTCAACCGATGAAATCATCGAGGAGCATGTGGGAGCCAACATGGGTATCCAGATCCCGCTGTTGGTTATTGCCCGAGAGTCGTCTCGGTCATGTCTGCGTGTCTCCCGAACCCGTAGGGTCTACACACTTAAGGTTCGGTGACGCTAGGGTTATTAGGAAGACTAGTATGTGACTACCGAATGTTGTTCGGAGTCCCGGATGAGATCCCGGACGTCACGAGGAGTTCCGGAATGGTCCGGAGGTGAAGTTTTATATATGGGAAGTTGTCATACGGACACCGGAAAGTTTCGGGGGTCTATCGGTAATGTACCGGGACCACCGGAGGGGTTCCGGGGGTCCACCGGGAGGGGCCACCCCTCCCGGAGGGCCACATGGGCCGCAAAGGGGAGGAGCCAGCCCCTGGAGGGCTGGGCGCGCCCCCCACCTTGGGCCCATGCGCCTAGGGTTGGGGGGGAAACCCTGAGGGGGGCGCCCCCTTGCTTGGGGGGCAAGCCTCCCCTCCCTGGCCGCCGCCCCCCCTCTAGATCCCATCTAGAGGGGCCGGCCCCCTTGCCCCTTCCCCTATAAATAGAGGGGTGGGGGGAGGGCTGCTGTACCCATCTCCAAGGCGCAGCCCCTCCCCTCCCCAACACCTCTCCTCCTCCGTAAGCGCTTGGCGAAGCCCTGTCGGAGTACTGCTGCACCAACACCACCACGCCGTCGTGCTGCCGTTGGAGCGAGCTTCCTCAACCTCTCCTTCCCCCTTGCTGGATCAAGAAGGAGGAGACGTCTCCCGTCCCGTACGTGTGTTGAACGCGGAGGTGCTGTCCGTTCAGCACTTGGACATCGGTGATCTGAATCACGTCGAGTACGACTCCATCATCACCATCCCTTGCAAGCTTCCGCACGCGATCTACAAGTGGTATGTAGATGCAAACTCTCTCCCATGACTCGTTGCTTAGATGAACTCATAGATG
This sequence comes from Triticum aestivum, assembly GCF_018294505.1. Lineage (NCBI taxonomy): Eukaryota > Viridiplantae > Streptophyta > Magnoliopsida > Poales > Poaceae > Triticum > Triticum aestivum. Next base: position 477,376,858 of record NC_057801.1, on the reverse strand, counting down.
GATCTTGGTGAAACCGTAGGAAAATTTTAATTTTCTGCAACGTTCCCCAACAGTTGGTAACAGAGCCAGTTTTATGCGTAGTTCTCTAATGCATGAGTAGAACACAATTTGTTGTGGGCGTTGATCTTGTCAACTTACTTGCCTCTACTAGTCTTTTCTTGCTTCAACGGTATTGTGGGATGAAGCGGCCCGGACCAACCTTACACGTACGCTTACGTGAGACCGGTTCCACCGATTGACATGCACTAGTTGCATAAGGTGGCTGGCGGGTGTCTGTCTCTCCCACTTTAGTTGGAGCGGATTCGATGAACAGGGCCCTTATGAAGGGTAAATAGAAGTTGACAAAATCACGTTGTGGTTATTCGTAGGTAAGAAAACGTTCTTGCTAGAACCCAATTGCAGCCACGTAAAAGATGCAACAACAATTAGAGGACGTCTAACTTGTTTTTGCAGCGATTGATCATGTGATGTGATATGGCCAGAAGTTGTGATGAATGATGAATTGTGATGTATGAGATCATGTTCTTGTAATAGGATTCACGACTTGCATGTCGATGAGTATGACAACCGGCAGGAGCCATAGGAGTTGTCTTTATTTTTTGTATGACCTGCGTGTCATTGAAGAACGCCATGTAAACTACTTTACTTTATTGCTAAACGCGTTAGCCATAGAAGTAGAAGTAGTCGTTGGCGTGACAACTTCATGAAGACACGATGATGGAGATCATGATGATGGAGATCATGGTGTCAAGCCGGTGACAAGATGATCATGGAGCCCCGAAGATGGAGATCAATGGAGCTATATGATATTGGCCATATCATGTCACAACTATATAATTGCATGTGATGTTTATTATGTTTATGCATCTTGTTTACTTAGGACGACGGTAGTAAATAAGATGATCCCTTACAAAATTTCAAGAAGTGTTCTCCCCTAACTGTGCACCGTTGCTACAGTTCGTCGCTTCTAAGCACCACGTGATGATCGGGTGTGATGGATTCTTACGTTCACATACAACGGGTGTAAGACAGTTTTACACAGCGAAAACACTTAGGGTTAACTTGACGAGCCTAGCATGTACAGACATGGCCTCGGAACACGGAGACCGAAAGGTCGAACACGAGTCGTATGGAAGATACGATCAACATGAAGATGTTCACCGACGATGACTAGTCCGTCTCACGTGATGATCGGACACGGGCTAGTCGACTCGGATCGTGTAACACTTAGATGACTAGAGGGATGTCTAATCTAAGTGGGAGTTCATAATTTGATTAGAACTTTATTATCATGAACTTAGTCTAAAACCTTTGCAAATATGTCTTGTAGATCAAATGGCCAACGCTAATGTCAACATGAACTTCAACGCGTTCCTAGAGAAAACCAAGCTGAAAGATGATGGCAGCAACTATACGGACTGGGTCCGGAACCTGAGGATCATCCTCATAGCTGCCAAGAAACAATATGTCCTAGAAGCACTGTTAGGTGACCCACCTGCTCTCCCAGCACTGCAAGACGATTTGAACGTTTGGCAGACACGTGCTGATGATTACTCCCTCGTTCAGTGCGGCATGCTTTACAGCTTAGAACCGGGGCTCCAAAAGCGTTTTGAGCATCACGGAGCATATGAGATGTTCGAAGAGCTGAAACTAGTTTTCCAAGCTCATGCCCGGGTCGAGAGATATGATGTCTCCGACAAGTTCTACAGTTGTAAGATGGAGGAAAACAGTTCTGTCAGTGAGCACATCCTGAAGATGTCTGGGTTGCACAACCGTATGACCCAGCTGAACATTAACCTCCCAGATGAGGCGGTCATTGACAGAATCCTCCAGTCGCTCCCACCAAGCTACAAGAGCTTTGTGATGAACTACAACATGCAGGGGATGGTGAAGACCATTCCTGAAGTGTTCTCGATGCTGAAGTCAGCAGAGGCTGAAATCAAGAAAGAACATCAAGTGTTGATGGTCAATAAGACCACTAAGTTCAAGAAGGGCAAGGGAAGAAGAACTTCAAGAAGGACGGCAAAGATGTTGTCGCGCCCGGTAAGCCTGTTGCCGGGAAGAAGTCAAAGAATGGACCCAAGCCTGAGACTGAGTGCTTTTATTGCAAGGGGAAGGGTCACTGGAAGCGGAACTGCCCCAAATACTTAGCGGATAAGAAGGCCGGCAACACCAAAGGTATATTTGATATACATGTAATTGATGTGTACCTTACCAGTACTCGTAGTAACTCCTGGGTATTTGATACCGGTGCCGTTGCTCATATTTGTAACTCACAGCAGGAGCTGCGGAATAAACGGAGACTGGCGAAGGACGAGGTGACGATGCGCGTCGGGAATGGTTCCAGAGTCGATGTGATCGCCGTCGGCACGCTGCCTCTACATTTACCTACGGGATTAGTTTTGAACCTTAATAATTGTTATTTAGTGCCAAGTTTGAGCATGAACATTGTATCTGGATCTCGTTTAATACGAGATGGCTACTCATTTAAGTCTGAGAATAATGGTTGTTCGATTTATATGAGAGATATGTTTTATGGTCATGCTCCGATGGTCAATGGTTTATTCTTAATGAATCTCGAGCGTAATATTACACATGTTCATAGTGTGGATGCCAAAAGATGTAAAGTTGATAACGATAGTCCCACATACTTGTGGCACTGCCGCCTTGGTCACATTGGTGTCAAGCGCATGAAGAAGCTCCATGCTGATGGACTTTTAGAGTCTCTTGATTATGAATCGTTTGACACATGCGAACCATGCCTCATGGGCAAAATGACCAAGACTCCGTTCTCCGGAACAATGGAGCGAGCAACCAACTTGTTGGAAATCATACATACCGATGTGTGCGGTCCAATGAGCGTTGAGGCTCGCGGAGGATATCGTTATGTTCTCACTCTCACTGATGACTTAAGTAGATATGGGTATGTCTACTTAATGAAACACAAGTCTGAGACCTTTGAAAAGTTCAAGGAATTTCAGAATGAGGTGGAGAATCAACGTGACCGAAAGATAAAGTTCCTACGATCAGATCGTGGAGGAGAATACTTAAGTCACGAATTTGGTACACACTTAAGGAAATGTGGAATCGTTTCACAACTCACGCCGCCTGGAACACCTCAGCGAAACGGTGTGTCCGAACGTCGTAATCGCACTCTATTGGATATGGTGCGGTCTATGATGTCTCTTACCGATTTACCGCTATCATTTTGGGGATACGCTCTAGAGACAGCTACATTCACTTTAAATAGGGCACCGTCTAAATCCGTTGAGACGACACCGTATGAATTATGGTTTGGGAAGAAACCTAAGCTGTCGTTTCTAAAAGTTTGGGGATGCGATGCTTATGTCAAGAAACTTCAACCTGAAAAGCTCGAACCCAAGTCGGAAAAATGCGTCTTCATAGGATACCCTAAGGAAACTGTCGGGTATACCTTCTACTTAAGATCCGAGGGCAAGATCTTTGTTGCCAAGAACGGATGCTTTCTGGAAAAAGAGTTTCTCTCGAAAGAAGTAAGTGGGAGGAAAGTAGAACTCGATGAAGTACTACCTCTCGAACGGGAAAGTGGTGCAGCTCAGGAAAATGTTCCTGTGATGCCCACACCAACTGAAGAGGAAAACAATGATGATGATCAAGGTACTTCGGATCAAGTTGCTACTGAACTTCGTAGGTCCACAAGGACACGTTCCGCACCAGAGTGGTACGGCAACCCTGTCCTGGAAATCATGTTGTTAGACAACGGTGAACCTTCGAACTATGAAGAAGCGATGGCGGGCCCAGATTCCAACAAATGGCTTGAAGCCATGAAATCCGAGATAGAATCCATGTATGAAAACAAAGTATGGACTTTGACAGACTTGCCCGATGATCGGCGAGCGATAGAAAACAAATGGATTTTTAAGAAGAAGACGGACGCGGATGGTAATGTTACCATCTATAAAGCTCGACTTGTCGCTAAGGGTTATCGACAAGTTCAAGGGATTGACTACGACGAGACATTCTCTCCCGTAGCGAAGCTGAAGTCCGTCCGAATCATGTTAGCAATTGCCGCATACTATGATTATGAGATATGGCAGATGGACGTCAAAACGGCATTCCTTAACGGACATCTTAAGGAAGAGCTGTATATGATGCAGCCGGAAGGTTTTGTCGATCCTAAGAACGCTAACAAAGTATGCAAGCTCCAGCGATCCATTTATGGACTGGTGCAAGCATCTCGGAGTTGGAACATTCGCTTTGATGAGATGATCAAAGCGTTTGGGTTTATGCAGACTTATGGAGAAGCCTGCGTTTACAAGAAAGTGAGTGGGAGCTCTGTAGCATTTCTCATATTATATGTAGATGACATACTCTTGATGGGAAATAATATAGAACTTCTGGACAGCATTAAGGCCTACTTGAATAAGTGTTTTTCAATGAAGGACCTTGGAGAAGCTGCTTATATATTAGGCATCAAGATCTATAGAGATAGATCGAGACGCCTCATAGGTCTTTCACAAAGCACATACCTTGATAAGATTTTGAAGAGGTTCAAAATGGATCAGTCCAAGAAGGGGTTCTTGCCTATGTTACAAGGTGTGAGATTGAGCTCGGCTCAGTCACCGACCACGGCAAAAGATAAAGAAGAGATGAGTGTCATCCCCTATGCTTCAGCCATAGGATCTATTATGTATGCCATGCTGTGTACCAGACCCGATGTAAACCTTGCCGTAAGTTTGGTAGCAAGATACCAAAGTAATCCCGGCAAGGAACACTGGACAGCGGTCAAGAATATCCTGAAGTACCTGAAAAGGACAAAGGACATGTTTCTCGTTTATGGAGGAGACGAAGAGCTCGTCGTAAAGGGTTACGTCGACGCTAGCTTCGACTCAGATCTGGATGACTCTAAGTCACAAACCGGATACGTGTATATGTTGAATGGTGGAGCAGTAAGCTGGTGCAGCTGCAAGCAGAGCGTCGTGGCGGGATCTACGTGTGAAGCGGAGTACATGGCAGCCTCGGAGGCAGCGCATGAAGCGATTTGGGTGAAGGAGTTCATCACCGACCTAGGAGTCATACCCAATGCGTCGGGGCCGATCAAACTCTTCTGTGACAACACTGGAGCTATTGCCCTTGCCAAGGAGCCCAGGTTTCACAAGAAGACCAGGCACATCAAGCGTCGTTTCAACTCCATCCGTGAAAATGTTCAAGATGGAGACATAGAGATTTGCAAAGTACACACGGATCTGAATGTCGCAGATCCGTTGACTAAACCTCTCTCGCGAGCAAAACATGATCAACACCAGAACTCTATGGGTGTTCGATTCATCACAATGTAACTAGATTGGTGACTCTAGTGCAAGTGGGAGACTGTTGGAAATATGCCCTAGAGGCAATAATAAAAGTATTATTATATTTCATTGTTCATGATAATTGTCTTTTGTTCATGCTATAACTGTATTATCCGGAAATCGTAATACACGTGTGAACACATAGACCACAATATGTCCCTAGTGAGCCTCTAGTTGACTAGCTCGTTGTGATCAACAGATAGTCATGGTTTCCTGACTATGGACATTGGATGTCGTTGATAACGGGATCACATCATTAGGAGAATGATGTGATGGACAAGACCCAATCCTAAGCATAGCACAAAGATCGTGTAGTTCGTTTGCTAGAGCTTTGCCAATGTCAAGTATCTCTTCCTTCGACCATGAGATCGTGTAACTCCCGGATACCGTAGGAGTGCCTTGGGTGTATCAAACGTCACAACGTAACTGGGTGACTATAAAGGTGCATTACAGGTATCTCCGAAAGTGTCTGTTGGGTTGACACGGATCGAGACTGGGATTTGTCACTCCGTATGACGGAGAGGTATCTCTGGGCCCACTCGGTAATGCATCATCATAATGAGCTCAAGGTGACCAAGGTGTTGGCCACGGGATCATGCATTACGGTACGAGTAAAGTGACTTGCCGGTAACGAGACTGAACAAGGTATTGGGATACCGACGATCGAGTCTCGGGCAAGTAACGTACCGATTGACAAAGGGAATTGCATACAGGGTTTTGATCGAATCCTCGACATCGTGGTTCAACCGATGAAATCATCGAGGAGCATGTGGGAGCCAACATGGGTATCCAGATCCCGCTGTTGGTTATTGCCCGAGAGTCGTCTCGGTCATGTCTGCGTGTCTCCCGAACCCGTAGGGTCTACACACTTAAGGTTCGGTGACGCTAGGGTTATTAGGAAGACTAGTATGTGACTACCGAATGTTGTTCGGAGTCCCGGATGAGATCCCGGACGTCACGAGGAGTTCCGGAATGGTCCGGAGGTGAAGTTTTATATATGGGAAGTTGTCATACGGACACCGGAAAGTTTCGGGGGTCTATCGGTAATGTACCGGGGCCACCGGAGGGGTTCCGGGGGTCCACCGGGAGGGGCCACCCCTCCCGGAGGGCCACATGGGCCGCAAAGGGGAGGGAGCCAGCCCCTGGAGGGCTGGGCGCGCCCCCCACCTTGGGCCCATGCGCCTAGGGTTGGGGGGGAAACCCTGAGGGGGGCGCCCCCCTTGCTTGGGGGGCAAGCCTCCCCTCCCTGGCCGCCGCCCCCCCTCTAGATCCCATCTAGAGGGGCCGGCCCCCCTTGCCCCTTCCCCTATAAATAGAGGGGTGGGGGAGGGCTGCTGTACCATCTCCAAGGCGCAGCCCCTCCCCTCCCCAACACCTCTCCTCCTCCGTAAGCGCTTGGCGAAGCCCTGTCGGAGTACTGCTGCACCAACACCACCACGCCGTCGTGCTGCCGTTGGAGCGAGCTTCCTCAACCTCTCCTTCCCCCTTGCTGGATCAAGAAGGAGGAGACGTCTCCCGTCCCGTACGTGTGTTGAACGCGGAGGTGCTGTCCGTTCAGCACTTGGACATCGGTGATTCGAATCACGTCGAGTACGACTCCATCATCACCATCCTCTTGCAAGCTTCCGCACGCGATCTACAAGTGGTATGTAGATGCAAACTCTCTCCCATGACTCGTTGCTTAGATGAACTCATAGATGGATCTTGGTGAAACCGTAGGAAATTTTTTAATTTTCTGCAACGTTCCCCAACAGTGCCAGACGTTCTTAACGTCGTCAGTTGCATCTGCAGCAGGCCTGGCACCCAGCGGTGCTTCCAGGACGTAATTCTTCTGTGCAGCAATGAGGATAATCCTCAAGTTACAGGCCCAGTCCGTGTAATTGCTACCATCTTTCAACTTAGCTTTCTCAAGGAACGCATTAAATTTCAACAAAACAATAGCACGAGCCATCTATCTAGAACAAACATAGACAAGCAAAATACTATCAGGTACTAAGTTCATGATAAACTTAAGTTCAATTAATCATATTACTTAAGAACTCTCACTTAGATAGACATCCCTCTAATCATCTAAGTGATCACGTGATCCAAATCAACTAAACCATGTCCAATCATCATGTGAGATGGAGTAGTTTTCAATGGTGAACATCACTATGTTGATCATATCTGCTATATGATTCACGCTCGAACTTTCGGTGTCAGTGTTCTGAGGCCATATCTGTATATGCTAGGCTCGTCAAGTTTAACCTGAGTATTCCACGTGTGCAACTGTTTTGCACCCGTTGTATTTGAACGTAGAGCCTATCACACCCGATCATCATGTGGTGTCTCAGCACGAAGAACTTTCGCAATGGTGCATACTCAGGGAGAACACTTATACCATGAAATTTAGTGAGAGATCATCTTATAATGCTACCATCAATCAAAGAAAAATAAGATGCGTAAAGGATAAACATCACATGCAATCAATATAAGTGATATGATATGGCCATCATCATATTATGCTTGTGATCTCCATCTCCGTAGCACTGTCATGATCACCATCGTCACCGGTGCGACACCTTGATCTCCATCGTAGCATCGTTGTCGTTTCACCACCTATTGCTTCTACGACTATCACTGCCGCTTAGTGATAAAGTAAAGCAATTACAGGGCGATTGCATTGCATACAATAAAGCGACAACTATATGGCTCTTGCCAATTGCCGATAACTTGGTTACAAAACATGATCATCTCATACAATAAAATATAGCATCACGTCTTGACCATATCACATCACAACATGCCCTGCAAAAACAAGTTAGACGTCATCTACTTTGTTATTGCAAGTTTTACGTGGCTCCTACGGGCTGAGCAAGAACCGTTCTTACCTACGCACCAAAACCACAACGATAGTTTGTCAAGTTAGTGTTGTTTTAACCTTCTCAAGGACCTGGCGTAGCCACACTCAGTTCAACTAAAGTTGGAGAAACTGACACCCGCCAGCCACCTGTGTGCAAAGCACGTCGGTAGAACCAGTCTCGCATAAGCGTACGCTTAATGTCGGCGTGGGCCGCTTCATCCAACAATACCGTCGAACCAAAGTATGACATGCTGGTAAGCAGTATGACTTGTATCGCCCACAACTCACTTGTGTTATACTCGTGCATATAACATCTACGCATAAAACCGGGCTCGGATGCCACTGTTAGGGAACATAGTAACCTAAGCACACGCAAGATCATGGTGATGCATGGCAATGAGAGGGGAGAGTGTTGTCCACGTACTCTCGTAGACCGAAAGCGGAAGTGTTAGCACAACACGGTTGATGTAGACGTACGTCTTCACGATCCGACCGATCAAGTACCGAACGCACGACACCTCCGAGTTCAGCACACGTTCAACTCGATGACGTCCCTTGAACTCCAATCCAGCCGAGCTTTGAGGGAGAGTTCCGTCAGCACGATGGCGTGGTGACGATGATGATGTTCTACCGACGCAGGGCTTCGCCTAAGCACCGCTACGATATTATTGAGATGGATTATGGTGGAGGGGGCACCGCACACGGCTAAGAGATCCAAGGGATCATTTGTTGTGTCTAGAGGTGCCCCACTACCCCCTATATAAAGGATCAAGGGGGAGGGGGGACGGCCAGGAGGAGGCGCGCCAGGGAGGAGTCCTACTCCCTCCTTTCCTAGTTGGAGTAGGAGGGGGAAGGAAGGGAGAGAGGAGAGGAAGGAAAGGGGGGCACCGCCCCCCTCCTTGTCCTATTCGGAGTGGGGGGGAGGGGGCGCGGCCTGCCCTAGCCTCCCCTCCTCTTCTCCATTTAAGGCCCATGAGGCCCATTAACCCCCCGGGGGGTTCCGGTAACCCCCATATGCCTCAAACCACCCAAAACTATTCCGGTGTCCGAACATAGTCATCCAATATATCGATCTTTATGTCTCGACCATTCCGAGACTCCTCGTCATGTCCGTGATCACATCCGGGACTTCGAACTACCTTCGGTACATCAAAACATATAAACTCATAATATAACTGTCATCTAACTTTAAGCGTGCGGACCCTACGGGTTCGAGAACTATGTAGACATGACCGAGATACGTCTCTGGTCAATAACCAATAGCGGAACCTGGATGCTCATATTGGCTCCTACATATTCTATGAAGATCTTTATCGGTCAGACCGCATAACAATATACGTTGTTCCCTTTGTCATCGGTATGTTACTTGCCCGAGATTCGACCGTCGGTATCTCAATACCTAGTTCAATCTCGTTACCGGCAAGTCTCTTTACTCGTTATGTAATGCATCATACCGCAACTAACTTATTAGCTACATTTCTTGCAAGGCTTATAGTGATGTACATTACCGAGAGGGCCCAGAGATCCTCTCTGACAATTGGAGTGACAAATCATAATCTCGAAACGCCAACTCAACATGTACCTTCGGAGACACCTGTAGAGCTCCTTTATAATCACCCTGTTACGTTGTGATGTTTGGTAGCACACAAAGTGTTCCTCCGGTAAACGGGAGTTGCATAATCTCATAGTTGTAGGAACATGTATAAGTCATGAAGAAAACAATAACAACATACTAAACGATCAAGTGCTAAGCTAACGGAATGTGTCAAGTCAATCACATCATTCTCCTAATGATGTGATCCCATTAATCAAATGACAACTCATGTCTATGGTTAGGAAACACAACCATCTTTGATCAACGAGCTAGTCAAGTAGAGGCATACTAGTGACACTATGTTTGTCTATGTATTCACACATGTATTATGTTTCCGGTTAATACAATTTTAGCATGAATAATAAACATTTATCATGAGATAAGGAAATGAATAATAACTTTATTATTGCCTCTAGGGCATATTTCCTTCAGCAACCTATGTGTGAATGGAGATGATGGTGAGGCATCGCGCTGCGCTGACAACAAGGAAAGTAACTTGGCTGAAGGCATCGACAACGGGTGGCTGTCGAGGAAAATGACGCGGTGATGGGGGAGGTGGGTGGCGAGGGATGATTGAGCGGTGAATGGCAGCCAAGGAGACGGAGCGGCGGCGAGATTGGACGAGCTTGCCTTCGAAGTGCGTGTGATGCAAGATTTCCTTTCCGGGTTGACCGAGGGCCTCCTTGTGTGTTTATTATTTCTGGTTGAAGCAGTGAACTTCCAGGGTTAAAGCCTTTTCTTTTGCCGAAGGGGAGGGTAGAAAACAAAAATAATCAGAGGGGGGATGGGGAGGTTTGTGGTGGGAGGGGGTGGAAACCCTCGAAGCGATGTTGGTAGGAGCATGCTGTTCATTTGTTTACTGACATGTTCATATTGTGCATCCTTTTGTTATTGTATTTGGAAACACGTGTAATGTTTCCATATCTTGAAATTACGAATACTGATAAGTGCAAGCCATTCTCTTCTAGAAAATTTGGGAATTGGCTCACACACTATTAAATAATTTGATGCACTCTTTCTTATTTTAAATGGTCAGGAAGAACAAGTGAAGACTTCTATTTTGGATCAATTCCTTTATTGATAGTTTGATAACAATTTCTTAATGACTATTCAAACATATGAACGTTCTCCATAATTAGATTAAATCACTTCTGTAACCTTCAAATGTAGTAGATAAAATTATTCAGATTAAATCTAGAAGAATATATTGAGATTCTACCATGTATATACTTACAAACTAAAAGAGAATGTAATCAAATAATGATATATTTGTCTCTCCCATGGTAGCTATCCAGTTCTAGCGCATGTGTAGAGGACTACAACTTCGCTACTGAACCACCATGAGGAGGCCACCGTGGAGACAAACTAGGTTGTCGTTTAAGTCAACAACCACCTATGACTAATGTACACATATTTTAGTTAAGCGGGCCTTTGTTTTAGTTGGATTTTCTCATATATACACGATGTATTTTTTCCTTCGCGTTTCTTGCAAGCACAGAAATATTATCTTTCTTGCCGGCGAATAATAAGAGAGAACAATACTGTTATTGCGCTATAGGCATCTTGTAAATAAGACATCTCCGATGACAAGTGAGGGGTTGGAAATATGCCCTAGAGGCAATAATAAAAGCATTATTATTATATTTCCTTGTTCATGATAATTGTCTATTATTCATGCTATAATTGTGTTATCCGGAAATCATAATACATGTGTGAATACTTAGACACCAACATGTCCCTAGTAAGCCTCTAGTTGACTAGCTCGTTGATCAATAGATAGTCATGGTTTCCTGGCTATGGACATTGGATGTCATTGATAATGAGATCACATCATTAGGAGAATGATGTGATGGACAAGACCCAATCCTAAGCATAGCACAAGATCGTGTAGTTCGTTTTGCTAGAGCTTTTCAATGTCAAGTATCTTTTCCTTATACCATGAGATCGTGTAACTCCCAGATACCGTAGGAGTGCTTTGGGTGTACCAAACGTCACAACGTAACTGGGTGACTATAAAGGTGCACTAAAGGTATCTCCGAAAGTGTCTGTTGGGTTGACACGTATCGAGACTGGGATTTGTCACTCCGTATGATGGAGAGGTATCACCGGGCCCACTCGGTAATGCATCATCATAATGAGCTCAATGTGACCAAGTGTCTGGTCATGGGATCATGCATTACGGTACGAGTAAAGTGACTTGCCGGTAACGAGACTAAACGAGGTATTGGGATACCGACAATCGAGTCTCGGGCAAGTAACGTACCGCTTGACAAAGGGAATTGCATACGGGGTTGCTTGAATCCTCGACATCGTGGTTCATCCGATGAGATCATCGAGGAGCATGCGGGAGCCAACATGGGTATCCAGATCCCGCTGTTGGTTATTGCCCGAGAGCCATCTCGATCATGTCTACATGTCTCCCGAACCCGTAGGGTCTACACACTTAAGGTTCAGTGACGCTAGGGTTGTATGAATATGAGTATGCAGCAAACCGAATGTTGTTCGGAGTCCCGGATGAGATCCCGGACATCACGAGGAGTTTCGGAATGGTCCGGAGGTAAATAATTATATATAGGAAGTGCTATTTCGGCCATCGGGAAAGTTTCGGGGTCACCCGGTATTGTACCGGGACCACCGGAAGTGTCCCGGGGGTCCACCGGGTGGGGCCACCCATCCCGGAGGGCCCCATGGGCTGAAGTGGGGAGGGGAACCAGCCCTTAGTGGGCTGGTGCGCACCCCTAGGCCCACCCCCTGCGCCTAGGGTTGAAACCCTAGGGTGGGGGGGGCGCCCCACTTGCCTTGGGGGGCACTCCTTCCCCCTTGGCCGCCGCCCCCCCCCCCCCTTGGAGATTGGATCTCCAGGGGGCCGATGCCCCCCTAGGGGCCTATATAAAGGGGGAGGGAGGGGCAGCCACAGCTTTTGCTCCCTGGCGCCTCCCTCTCCCCTGCTACACCTCTCCTCCTCCGTCACGTGCTTGGCGAAGCCCTGCCGGAGTGCTGTTTCTCCACCAACACCATGCCGTCGTGCTGCTAGTGGAGCCATCTTCCTCAACCTCTCCTTCCCCCTTGCTGGATCAAGAAGGAGGAGACATCATCCGCTCCGTACGTGTGTTGAACGCGGAGGTGCCGTTCGTTCGGCACTCGGTCATCGGTGATTTGGATCACGGCGAGTACGACTCCATCATCCACGTTCTAGTGAACGCTTCCGCTCGTGATCTACAAAAGGTATGTAGATGCAATCTGAATACTCGTTGCTTAGATGAACTCATAGATGGATCTTGGTGAAACCGTAGGAAAAATTTTATTTTCTGCAACGTTCCCCAACAGTGGCATCATGAGCTAGGTCTATGCGTAGTTCTCTATTGCACGAGTAGAACACAATCTGTTGTGGGCGTAGATGTTGTCAACTTTCTTGCCGCTACTAGTCTCATCTTGCTTCAGCGGTATTGTGGGATGAAGCGGCCCGGACCAACCTTACACGTACGCTTACGTGAGACCGGTTCCACCGACTGACATGCACTAGTTGCATAAGGTGGCTAGCGGGTGTCTGTCTCTCCCACTTTAGTTGGAGCGGATTCGACGAAAAGGGTCCTTATGAAGGGTAAATAGAAGTTGACAAATCACGTTGTGGCTTTCACGTAGGTAAGAAAACGTTCTTGCTAGAACCCTAATGCAGCCACGTAAAACTTGCAACAACAATTAGAGGACGTCTAACTTGTTTTTGCGGCAAGTGTTTCGTGATGTGATATGGCCAAAGTTGTGATGAATGATGAATGATATATGTGATGTGTGAGATCATGTTCTTGTAATAGGAATCACGACTTGCATGTGGATGAGTATGACAACCGGCAGGAGCCATAGGAGTTGTCTTTATTTTTTGTATGACTTGCGTGTCATTGAAGAATGCCATGTAAATTACTTTACTTTATTGCTAAACGCGTTAGCCATAGAAGTAGAAGTAGTCGTTGGCGTGACAACTTCATGAAGACACGATGATGGAGATCATGATGATGGAGATCATGGTGTCATGCCAGTGACAAGATGATCATGGAGCCCCAAGATGGAGATCAAAGGAGCTATATGATATTGGCCATATCATGTCACTACTATATAATTGCATGTGATGTTTATTATGTTTATGCATCTTGTTTACTTAGAACGACGGTAGTAAATAAGATGATCCCTTACAACAATTTCAAGAAGTGTTCTCTCCTAACTGTGCACCGTTGCTAAAGTTCGTTGTTTCGAAGCACCACGTGATGATCGGGTGTGATAGATTCTTGCGTTCACATACAACGGTTGTAAGACAGTTTTACACATGCAAAACACTTAGGGTTAACTTGACGAGCCTAGCATGTACAGACATGGCCTCGAAACACAAAGACCGAAAGGTCGAACATGAGTCGTATGGAAGATACGATCAACATGGAGATGTTCACCGATGATGACTAGTCCGTCTCACGTGATGATCAGACACGGCCTAGTCGACTCGGATCATGTAACACTTAGATGACTAGAGGGATGTCTAATCTGAGTGGGAGTTCATTGAAATAATTTGATTAGATGAACTTAATTATCATGAACTTAGTCTAAAACCTTTGCAAATATGTCTTGTAGATCAAATGGCCGCCGCTAATGTCAACATGAACTTCAACGCATTCCTAGAGAAAACCAAGCTGAAAGATGATGGCAGCAACTATACGGACTGGGTCCGGAACCTGAGGATCATCCTCATAGCTGCCAGGAAACAATATGTCCTAGAAGCACCGCTAGGTGAAGCACCCATCCCAGAGAACCAAGACGTTATGAATGCTTGGCAGGCCCGTGCTGATGATTACTCCCTCATTCAGTGCGGCATGCTTTGCAGCCTAGAACCGGGGCTCCAAAAACGTTTTGAGCAACACGGAGCATATGAGATGTTCGAGGAGCTGAAAATGGTTTTCCAAGCTCATGCCTGGGTCGAGAGATATGAAGTCTCCGACAAGTTCTATAGTTGTAAGATGGAGGAAAATAGTTCTGTCAGTGAGCACATACTCAAAATGTCTGGGTTGCACAACCGCCTGTCCCAGCTGGACATTAACCTCCCGGACGAGGCGGTCATTGACAGAATCCTTCAGTCGCTCCCACCAAGCTACAAGAGCTTTGTGATGAACTACAATATCCAGGGGATGGAAAAGACCATTCCTGAATTATTTGCAATGCTGAAAATAGCAGAGGTTGAAATCAAGAAAGAACGTCAAGTGTTGATGGTCAATAAGACCACTAAGTTCAAGAAGGGCAAGGGTAAGAAGAACTTCAAGAAGGACGACAAGGATGTTGCCGCGCCCGTGGGAAGAAGTCAAAGAATGGACCCAAGCCTGAGACTGAGTGCTTTTATTGCAAGGGGAAGGGTCACTGGAAGAGGAACTACCCCAAATACTTAGCGAACAAGAAGGCCGGCAACACCAAAGGTATATATGATATACATGTAATTGATGTGTACCTAACCAGTACTCGTAGTAACTCCTGGGTATTTGATACCGGTGTTGTTGCTCATATTTGTAACTCACAGCAGGAACTGCAGAATAAGAGGAGACTGGCAAAGGACGAGGTGACGATGCGCGTCGGGAATGGTTCCAAGGTCGATGTGATCGCCGTCGGCACGCTACCTCTACATTTACCTACGGGATTAGTTTTAAACCTTAATAATTGTTATTTAGTGCCAAGTTTGAGCATGAACATTATATCAGGATCTCGTTTGATACGACATGGCTACTCATTTAAATCTGAGAATAATGGTTGTTCTATTTATATGAGAGATATGTTTTATGGTCATGCTCCGATGGTCAATGGTTTATTCTTAATGAATCTCGAGCGTAATGTTACACATATTCATAGTGTGAATACCAAAAGAATTAAGGTTGATAACGATAGTCCCACATACTTGTGGCACTACCGCCTTGGTCACATTGGTGTCAAGCGCATGAAGAAGCTCCATGCTGATGGACTTTTAGAGTCTCTCGATTATGAATCATTTGACACGTGCGAACCATGCCTCATGGGCAAAATGACCAAGACTCCATTCTTCGGAACAATGGAGCGAGCAACCAACTTATTGGAAATCATACATACTGATGTGTGCGGTCCAATGAGCATTGAGGCTCGCAGAGGATATCGTTATGTTCTCACTCTCACTGATGACTTGAGTAGATATGGGTATGTCTACTTGATGAAACACAAGTCTGAGACCTTTGAAAAGTTCAAGGAATTTCAAAATGAGGTAGAGAATCAACATGACCGAAAGATAAAGTTTCTACGATCAGATCGTGGAGGAGAATATTTAAGTCACGAATTTGGTACGCACTTAAAGAAATGTGGAATCATTTCACAACTCACGCCGCCTGGAACACCTCAACGAAACGGTGTGTCCGAACGTCGTAATCGCACTCTATTGGATATGGTGCGATCTATGATGTCTCTTACCGATTTACCGCTATCATTTTGGGGATACGCTCTAGAGACAGATGCATTCACTTTAAATAGGGCACCGTCTAAATCTGTTGAGACGACACCGTATGAATTATGGTTTGGGAAGAAACCTAAGCTGTCGTTTCTAAAAGTTTGGGGATGCGATGCTTATGTCAAGAAACTTCAACCTGAAAAGCTCGAACCCAAGTCGGAAAAATGCGTCTTCATAGGATACCCTAAGGAAACCATTGGGTATACCTTCTACTTAAGATCCGAAGGCAAGATCTTTGTTGCCAAGAACGAATCCTTTCTGGAAAAAGAGTTTCTCTCAAAAGAAGTAAGTGGAAGGAAAGTAGAACTCGATGAAGTACTACCTCTTGAACCGGAAAGTAGTGCAGCTCAGGAAAATGTTCCTGTGGTGCCTACATCCACTGAAGAGGAAATTAATGATGATGATCAAGGTACTTCAAATCAAGTTGCTACTGAACTTCATAGGTCCACAAGGACACGTTCCGCACCAGAGTGGTACGACAACCCTGTCTTGGAAATCATGTTGTTAGACAACGGTGAACCTTCGAACTATGAAGAAGCGATGGCGGGCCCAGATTCCAACAAATGGCTTGCGGCCATGAAATCCGAGATAGGATCCATGTATGAAAACAAAGTGTGGACTTTGACAGACTTGCCCGATGATCGGCGAGCGATAGAAAACAAATGGATCTTTAAGAAGAAGACGGACGCGGATGGTAATGTCACCATCTATAAAGCTCGACTTGTCGCTAAGGGTTATCGGCAAGTTCAAGGGGTTGACTACGATGAGACTTTCTCTCCCGTAGCGAAGCTGAAGTCCGCCCGAATCATGTTAGCAATTGCCGCATACTATGATTATGAGATATGGCAAATGGACGTCAAAACGGCATTCCTTAACGGTTATCTTAAGGAAGAACTGTATATGATGCAGCCGGAAGGTTTTGTCGACCCTAAGAATGCTAACAAAGTATGCAAGCTCCAGCGATCCATTTATGGGCTGGTGCAAGCATCTCGGAGTTGGAACATTCGCTTTGATGAGATGATCAAAGCGTTTGGGTTTATGCAGACTTATGGAGAAGCCTGCGTTTACAAGAAAGTGAGTGGGAGCTCTGTAGCATTTCTCATATTATATGTAGATGACATACTCTTGATGGGAAATGATATAGAACTTTTGGACAGCATTAAGGCCTACTTGAATAAGAGTTTTTCAATGAAGGACCTTGGAGAAGATGCTTATATATTAGGCATCAGGATCTATAGAGATAGATCAAGACGCCTCATAGGTCTTTCACAAAGCACATACCTTGATAAGATTTTGAAGAAGTTCAAAATGGATCAGTCCAAGAAAGGGTTCTTGCCTGTATTGCAAGGTGTGAGATTGAGCTCGGCTCAATGCCCGACCACGGCAAAGGAAAAAGAAGAGATGAGTGTCATCCCCTATGCTTCAGCCATAGGATCCATTATGTATGCCATGTTGTGTACCAGACCTGATGTAAACCTTGCCGTAAGTTTGGTAGGAAGGTACCAAAGTAACCCCGGCAAG
This sequence comes from Triticum aestivum, assembly GCF_018294505.1. Lineage (NCBI taxonomy): Eukaryota > Viridiplantae > Streptophyta > Magnoliopsida > Poales > Poaceae > Triticum > Triticum aestivum. Next base: position 477,359,072 of record NC_057801.1, on the reverse strand, counting down.
GAACACTGGACAACGGTCAAGAATATCCTGAAGTACCTAAAAAGGACTAAGGACATGTTTCTTGTTTATGGAGGTGACGAAGAGCTCGTCGTAAAGGGTTACGTCGACGCTAGCTTCAACATAGATCTGGATGACTCTAAGTCACAAACCGGATACGTGTATATGTTGAATGGTGGAGCAGTAAGCTGGTGCAGCTGCAAGCAGAGCGTCGAGGCGGGATCTACATGTGAAGCGGAGTACATGGCAGCCTCGGAGGCAGCACATGAAGCAATTTGGGTGAAGGAGTTCATCACCGACCTAGGAGTCATACCCAATGCGTCGGGGCCGATCAAACTCTTCTGTGACAACACTGGAGCTATTGCACTTGCCAAGGAGCCCAGGTTTCACAAGAAGACCAGGCACATCAAGCGTCGCTTCAACTCCATTGGTGAAAATGTTCAAGATGGAGACATAGAAATTTGCAAAGTACACACGGATCTGAATGTCGCAGATCCGTTGACTAAACCTCTTCCGCGAGCAAAACATGATCAGCACCAGAACTCTATGGGTGTTCGATTCATCACAATGTAACTAGATTATTGACTCTAGTGCAAGTGGGAGACTGTTGGAAATATGCCCTAAAGGCAATAATAAAAGCATTATTATTATATTTCCTTGTTCATGATAATTGTCTTTTATTCATGCTATAATTGTGTTATCCGGAAATCGTAATACATGTGTGAATACTTAGACACCAACATGTCCCTAGTAAGCCTCTAGTTGACTAGCTCGTTGATTAATAGATAGTCATGGTTTCCTGGCTATGGACATTGGATGTCATTGATAGCGAGATCACATCATTAGGAGAATGATGTGATGGACAAGACCCAATCCTAAGCATAGCACAAGATCGTGTAGTTCGTTTTGCTAGTGTCACAGCCCTAGAGTTTGCTTGTAACTTGTGGCATTGCATCCATGCATCATGTTTAAATTTCATGAAACTTGAAATGGGGATTGATCCAAGCCCTAGCATCAAAGGAATTCACTAGGTTCAACTAAAATATTTTCAGTAAATCCAAATGACTTTAAAAAATGTTCATCATTTTTGGAAAATCCTGGAAACAGTAACCAGAGGTGACGCGCATTTTTCCATGGCATTTATGGTCTCTGAATTAATCCAATAAGTATTTGCATTGGAGTTATAAATTCCTATAATAATATTTTTAGCTCCAATAATTCTGAAACATTTTGTGGGTCTCCAGAATAGTCCATCTAGCTCCCACAATATTTTTCAGAAGAAACAAAATTGAATTGGTTTCAAAACCAAATTCAAAACACACATGCAAAATAGAAAACAGAAACCGAAATGGAAAAAGAGGGAACTAACCTGGCGGCCCGCTGCTGTACCTGCTGGCCCAGCCCACCTGGCCCTCCTGCCAGTCATCTTCCTCCTCTGCCAGTAGGCACAGGCAGGAAAAGCGCGCTCTCGCCCGAGCGCGACACGCCTCCACCTGCTTGCCTACCTCCCCGCCAGCACAACACCGCGAGCCCTCTCCGCGGTGCCGTCTGGATCGAACCCTCCCTCTTTTGTCCTCTCCCTCTCTTCCTCGCCTCTGCACCGCCACGGCCGAACGCTGCTGTTGTCGCCGCTCATAGTTGTCGTAGCCACAACCTCCCTCTCGCCTCCCCGATGTATCCAAGAGCTCCGCCACCTCGTCTACGTCCTCCTCACCGCTCCACGCGACTGGAAGGGCACCGAAGCACCGTCCCCGACCTTTCTTCCCCGACCACGGCCGACGGATGCCGCCGTCCGATTCATCGTCCTCAGCGCCTCCCCGAGCCTTCCGAGACCGTCTTCTACCCCGCTGTGAGCTCTCGAGCATTTCCCCCTTCTCCCGGCAGTGAATCGCTTTCCCTAACTAGCCTAGCCACCGGAGCCGAGGGCCCGTGCCGCCGGTCATGGCGCCGTCGCGGCTACAGGCACTGTAGCTTGAACCTGAGCATGTAATCGTGCTCGGGATGATCTCAGGGGACTAAAACACCCCCCTAGCTATCCTTCCCGTGCCCCGTAGTGGTCGCCCATGCCATCACCGAACTCCGCCCGCCGCCTAGCTCCCCGCCACCGCCTACTCCGGCCATTCCAGCCTCCGCCGTCTGTCCTGCTGGATGCGATGCACTCACCGCTGCCATTAGACGCAAACGGCGAGGCAAATGGTCGCCCGTAGCTCAATCCCGAGCGAACGCCTCCACGGTTTGAGGTCGCCGCCGGCCAAACTCCGGCAAGCTGATGTGGCGGATTAGATTAGTACTAATTATGCCATTAGTCTAACCCTAGGACAATGACATATGGGCCCCACGCCCTAATTAACCCCGTGCTTTATTTTCTGCTTAGTTTGGATTAACCCAGCGGGACCCACGCGTCACAGTTGACCCTGCTGACGTGGCCGTCGACCTGGCCCACCTGTCAGCGAGCTAAACAGCCCCGGGCCACTGACGTGTGGCCCCCACACGTCAGGTTTGACCTGGTCAGCCGCAGTTGACCTACTGACTGTTGGGGAACGTAGTAATTTCAAAAAAATTCCTACGCACATGCAAGATCATGGTGATGATATAGCAACGAGGGGAGAGTGTTGTCTACGTACCCTCGTAGACCGAAGCGGAAGCGTTGACGCAACGTACAGGAAGTAGTCGTACGTCCTCCGGTTCAACCGATCCAAGTACCGTTACTCCGGCACCTCCGAGTTCTTGACACGCGTACAGCTTGATGACGCACCCTCGATCTCCGATCCAGCAGAGGCGCCGAGGGGGAGTTCCGTCAGCACGACGGCGTGGTGACGATCTTGATGTTCTCCTGTTGCAGGGCTTCGCCTAAGCACCGCTACAATATGACCGAGGTGTAATATCGTGGAGGGGGGCACCGCACACGGCTAAGGAACGATCAATGATCAACTTGTGTGTCCTAGGGTGCCCCCCTACCCCCGTATATAAAGGAGGGAGGGAGGAGGTGGCCGGCCCTAGGGGGGCGCGCCATGAGGAGGGGGAAACCTACTCCAAGTAGGTTTCCCTCTCTTTTCCTTATCTTATTTGGAGGGGGAAGGAAAGAGTACTAGTATTAGGAAGTAGTACTAGTAGTAGTAATAGGAAGAGGGGGAAGGAGAAAGGAAAGGGGGGGCGGCCCCCCTCCCCAATTCGGATTGGGCTTGGGGGGCGCGCCCCCTCCCTTGCTCCTTCTCTCTTCCTCCTACATGGGCCCAATAAGGCCCATATACCTCCCGGGGGGTTCCGGTAACCTTCCGGGGCTCCAAACTTCTCCGGAACCTTTCCGGTGTCCAAATATATCCGTCCAATATATCAATCTTTATGTCTCGACCATTTCGAGACTCCTCGTTATGTCCGTAATCATATCCGGGACTCCGAACAACCTTCGGTACATCAAAATACATAAACTCATAATATAACTGTCATCGAAACCTTAAGCGTGCGGACCCTACGGTTCGAGAACGATGTAGACATGACTGAGACACATCTCTGGTCAATAACCAATAGCGGGACCTGGATGCCCATATTGGTTCCTACATATTCTACGAAGATCTTTATCGGTCAAACCGCATAACAACATACGTTGTTCCCTTTGTCATCGGTATGTTACTTGTCCGAGATTCGATCGTCGGTATCCAATACCTAGTTCAATCTTGTTATCGACAAGTCTCTTTACTCGTTCTGTAATACTTCATCTTATAACTAACTCATTAGTTACATGCTTGCAAGGCTTAGGTGATGAGCATTGCCGAGAGGGCCCAGAGATACCTCTCCGACAATCGGAGTGACAAAACCTAATCTCGAATTATGCTAACTCAACATGTACCTTCGGAGACACCTGTAGTACTCCTTTATAATCACCCAGTTACGTTGTGACGTTTGGTAGTACCCAAAGTGTTCCTCCGGTAAACGGGAGTTACACAATTCTCATAGTTACAGGAACATGTATAAGTCATGAAGGAAGCAATAGCAGAATACTAAACGATCAAGTGCTAAGCTAACGGGATGGGTCATGTCAATCACCTCATTCTCCTAATGATGTGATCCCATTAATCAAATGACAACACATGTCAATGGTTAGGAAACATAACCATCTTTGATTAATGAGCTAGTCAAGTAGAGGCATACTAGTGACTATATGTTTGTCTATGTATTCACACATGTATCATGTTTCCGGTTAATACAATTCTAGCATGAATAATAAACATTTATCATGATATGAGGAAATAAATAATAACTTTATTATTGCCTCTAGGGCATATTTCCTTCAGTCTCCCACTTGCACTAGAGTCAATAATCTAGATTACATAGTAATGATTCTAACACCCATGGAGTCTTGGTGCTGATCATGTTTTGCTCGTGAGAGAGGCTTAGTCAACGGGTCTGCAACATTCAGATCCGTATGTATCTTGCAAATCTCTATGTCTCCCACTTGGACTTGGTCCCGAATGGAATTGAAGCGTCTCTTGATGTGCTTGGTCCTCTTGTGAAATCTGGATTCCTTTGCCAAGGCAATTGCACCAGTATTGTCACAGAAGATCTTCATTGGTCCCGATGCACTAGGTATGACACCTAGATCGGAAATGAACTCCTTCATCCAGACTCCTTCATTTGCTGCTTCAGAAGCAGCTATGTACTCCGCTTCACATGTAGATCCTGCCACGACGCTTTGTTTAGAACTGCACCAACTTACAGCTCCACCGTTTAATAAAAACACGTATCCGGTCTGCGATTTAGAATCGTCCGGATCAGTGTCAAAGCTTGCATCGACGTAACCATTTACGACTAGCTCTTTGTCACCTCCATATACGAGAAACATATCCTTAGTCCTTTTCAGGTATTTCAGGATGTTCTTGACCGCTGTCCAGTGATCCACTCCTGGATTACTTTGGTACCTACCTGCCAAGCTTATTGCTAAGCATACGTCAGGTCTGGTACACAGCATTGCATACATGATAGAGCCTATGGCTGAAGCATAGGGAACATCTTTCATTTTCTCTCTATCTTCTGCTGTGGTCGGGCATTGAGTTTGACTCAACTTCACACCTTGTAGCACAGGCAAGAATCCTTTCTTTGCCTGATCCATTTTGAACTTTTTCAAAATTTTGTCAAGGTATGTACTTTGTGAAAGTCCTATTAAGCGTCTTGATCTATCTCTATAGATCTTGATGCCCAATATGTAAGCAGCTTCACCGAGGTCTTTCATAGAAAAACTTTTATTCAAGTATCCCTTTATGCTATCCAGAAATTCTATATCATTTCCAATTAATAATATGTCATCAACATATAAAACTAGAAATGCTACAGAGCTCCCACTCACTTTCTTGTAAATACAGGCTTCTCCAAAAGTCTGTATAAAGCCATATGCTTTGATCACACTATCAAAACGTTTATTCCAACTCCGAGATGCTTGCACCAGTCCATAAATGGAACGTTGGAGCTTGCACACTTTGTCAGCACCTTTTGGATCAACAAAACCTTCAGGTTGCATCATATACAACTCTTCTTCTAGAAATCCATTCAAGAATGCAGTCTTGACATCCATTTGCCAAATTTCATAATCATGAAATGCAGCAATAGCCAACATGATTCGGACAGACTTAAGCATCGCTACGGGTGAGAAAGTCTCATCGTAGTCAACCCCTTGAACTTGTCGAAAACCTTTTGCAACAAGTCGAGCTTTGTAGACAGTAACATTACCATCAGCGTCAGTCTTCTTCTTAAAGATCCATTTATTCTCAATGGCTTGCCGATCATCGGGCAAGTCAACCAAAGTCCATACTTTGTTTTCATACATGGATCCTATCTCAGATTTCATGGCCTCTAGCCATTTTGCGGAATCTGGGCTCATCATCGCTTCCTCATAGTTCGTAGGTTCATCATGGTCTAGTAACATGACTTCCAGAATAGGATTTCCGTACCACTCTGGTGCGGATCTTACTCTGGTAGACCTACGAGGTTCAGTAGAAACTTGATCTGAAGTTTCATGATCAATATCATTAGCTTCCTCACTAATTGGTGTAGTTGTCACAGGAACCGGTTCTTGTGATGAACTACTTTCCAATAAGGGAGTAGATACAGTTATCTCATCAAGTTCTACTTTCCTCCCACTCACTTCTTTCGAGAGAAACTCCTTCTCTAGAAAGGATCCGATTTTAGCAACGAAAATCTTGCCTTCAGATCTGTGATAGAAGGTGTACCCAATTGTCTCCTTTGGGTATCCTATGAAGACACATTTCTCCGATTTGGGTTCGAGCTTATCTGGTTGAAGTTTCTTCACATAAGCATCGCAGCCCCAAACTTTGAGAAACGACAACTTTGGTTTCTTGCCAAACCACAGTTCATAAGGCGTCGTCTCAACGGATTTTGATGGTGCCCTATTTAACGTGAATGCGGCCGTCTCTAAAGCATAACCCCAAAACGATAGCGGTAAATCGGTAAGAGACATCATAGATCGCACCATATCAAGTAAAGTACGATTACGACGTTCGGACACACCATTTCGCTGTGGTGTTCCAGGTGGCGTGAGTTGCGAAACTATTCCACATTGTTTCAAATGTAAACCAAACTCGTAACTCAAATATTCTCCTCCACGATCAGATCGTAGAAACTTTATTTTCTTGTTACGATGATTTTCTACTTCACTCTGAAATTCTTTGAACTTTTCAAATGTTTCAGACTTGTGCTTCATCAAGTAGATATACCCATATCTGCTCAAATCATCTGTGAAGGTGAGGAAATAACGATATCCGCCACGAGCCTCAACATTCATCGGACCACATACATCTGTATGTATGATTTCCAACAAATCTGTTGCTCTCTCCATAGATCCGGAGAACGGTGTTTTGGTCATCTTGCCCATGAGGCACGGTTCGCAAGTACCAAGTGATTCATAATCAAGTGATTCCAGAAGTCCATCAGTATGGAGTTTCTTCATGCGTTTTACACCGATATGACCTAAACGGCAGTGCCACAAATATGTTGCACTATCATTATCAACTCTGCATCTTTTGGCTTCAACATTATGAATATGTGTATCACTACTATCGAGATTTAATAAAAATAGACCACTCTTCAAGGGTGCATGACCATAAAAGATATTACTCATATAAATAGAACAACCATTATTCTCTGATTTAAATGAATAACCGTCTCGCATCAAACAAGATCCAGATATAATGTTCATGCTCAACGCAGGCACCAAATAACAATTATTCAGGTCTAAAACTAATCCCGATGGTAGATGTAGAGGTAGCGTGCCGACCGCGATCACATCGACTTTGGAACCATTTCCCACGCGCATCGTCACCTCGTCCTTAGCTAATCTTCGCTTAATCCGTAGTCCCTGTTTCGAGTTGCAAATGTTAGCAACAGAACCAGTATCAAATACCCAGGTGCTACTGCGAGCATTAGTAAGGTACACATCAATAACATGTATATCACATATACCTTTGTTCACTTTGCCATCCTTCTTATCCGCCAAATACTTGGGGCAGTTCCGCTTCCAGTGTCCAGTCTGCTTGCAGTAGAAGCACTCAGTTTCAGGCTTAGGTCCAGACTTGGGTTTCTTCACTTGAGCAGCAACTTGTTTGCCGTTCCTTTTGAAGTTCCCCTTCTTCTTCCCTTTGCCCCTTTTCTTGAAACCAGTGGTCTTGTTGACCATCAACACTTGATGCTCCTTTTTGATTTCTACCTCCGCGGCTTTCAGCATCGCGAAGAGCTCGGGAATAGTCTTGTTCATCCCTTGCATATTATAGTTCATCACAAAGCTCTTGTAGCTTGGTGGCAGTGATTGGAGAATTCTGTCAATGACGCTATCATCCGGAAGATTAACTCCCAGTTGAATCAAGTGATTATTATACCCAGACATTTTGAGTATATGCTCACTGACAGAACTGTTCTCCTCCATCTTGCAGCTGTAGAACTTATTGGAGACTTCATATCTCTCAATCTGGGCATTTGCTTGAAATATTAACTTCAACTCCTGGAACATCTCATATGCCCCATGACGTTCAAAACGTCGTTGAAGACCCGGTTCTAAGCCGTAAAGCATGGCACACTGAACTATAGAGTAGTCATCAGCTTTGCTCTGCCAGACGTTCTTAACGTCGTCAGTTGCATCAGCAGCAGGCCTGGCACCCAGCGGTGCTTCCAGGACGTAACTCTTCTGTGCAGCAATGAGGATAATCCTCAGGTTACGGACCCAGTCCGTGTAATTGCTACCATCATCTTTCAACTTTGCTTTCTCAAGGAACGCATTAAAATTCAACGGAACAACAGCACGAGCCATCTATCTACAAACGAACATAGACAAGCAAAATACTATCAGGTACTAAGTTCATGATAAATTTAAGTTCAATTAATCATATTACTAAAGAACTCCCACTTAGACAGACATCTCTCTAGTCATCTAAGTGATTACGTGATCCAAATCAACTAAACCATGTCCGATCATCACGTGAGATGGAGTAGTTTCAATGGTGAACATCTCTATGTTGATCATATCTACTATATGATTCACGCTCGACCTTTCGGTCCCGTGTTCCGAGGCCATATCTGTATATGCTAGGCTCGTCAAGTATAACCTGAGTATTCCGCGTGTGCAACTGTTTTGCACCCGTTGTATTTGAACGTAGAGCCTATCACACCCGATCATCACGTGGTGTCTCAGCACGAAGAACTTTCGCAACGGTGCATACTCAGGGAGAACACTTCTTGATAATTAGTGAGAGATCATCTTAAAATGCTACCGTCAATCAAAGCAAGATAAGATGCATAAAGGATAAACATCACATGCAATCAATATAAGTGATATGATATGGCCATCATCATCTTGTGCTTGTGATCTCCATCTTCGAAGCACCGTCGTGATCACCATCGTCACCGGCGCGACACCTTGATCTCCATCGTAGCATCGTTGTCGTTACGCCATCTATTGCTTCTACGACTATCGCTACCGCTTAGTGATAAAGTAAAGCAATTACAGGGCGTTTGCATTTCATACAATAAAGCGACAACCATATGGCTCCTGCCAGTTGCCGATAACTTCGGTTACAAAACATGATCATCTCATACAATAAAATATAGCATCATGTCTTGGCCATATCACATCACAACATGCCCTGCAAAAACAAGTTAGACGTCCTCTACTTTGTTGTTGCAAATTTTACGTGGCTGCTACGGGCTTAAGCAAGAACCAATCTCACCTACGCATCAAAACCACAACGATAGTTTGTCAAATAGACTCCGTTTTAACCTTCACAAGGACCGGGCGTAGCCACACTCGGTTCAACTAAAGTGAGAGAGACAGACACCCGCCAGCCACCTTTAAGCACGAGTGCTCGTAACGGTGAAACCAGTCTCGCGTAAGCGTACGCGTAATGTCGGTCCGGGCCGCTTCATCTCACAATACCGCTGAACCAAAGTATGACATGCTGGTAGGCAGTATGACTTATATCGTCCACAACTCACTTGTGTTCTACTCGTGCATATAACATCAACGCATAAAACCTAGGCTCGGATGCCACTGTTGGGGAACGTAGTAATTTCAAAAAATTCCTACGCACACGCAAGATCATGGTGATGATATAGCAACGAGGGGAGAGTGTTGTCTACGTACCCTCGTAGACCGAAGCGGAAGCGTTGACGCAACGTAGAGGAAGTAGTCGTACGTCCTCCGGTTCAACCGATCCAAGTACCGTTACTCCGGCACCTCCGAGTTCTTGACACGCGTACAGCTCGATGACGCACCCTCGATCTCCGATCCAGCAGAGGCGCCGAGGGGGAGTTCCGTCAGCACGACGGCGTGGTGACGATCTTGATGTTCTCCTGTTGCAGGGCTTCGCCTAAGCACCGCTACAATATGACCGAGGTGTAATATCGTGGAGGGGGGCACCGCACACGGCTAAGGAACGATCAATGATCAACTTGTGTGTCCTAGGGTGCCCCCCTACCCCCGTATATAAAGGAGGGAGGGAGGAGGTGGCCGGCCCTAGGGGGGCGCGCCATGAGGAGGGGGAAACCTACTCCAAGTAGGTTTCCCTCTCTTTTCCTTATCTTATTTGGAGGGGGAAGGAAAGAGTACTAGTATTAGGAAGTAGTACTAGTAGTAGTAATAGGAAGAGGGGGAAGGAGAAAGGAAAGGGGGGGCGGCCCCCCTCCCCAATTCGGATTGGGCTTGGGGGGGGCGCGCCCCCTTCCCTTGCTCCTTCTCTCTTCCTCCTACATGGGCCCAATAAGGCCCATATACCTCCCGGGGGGTTCCGGTAACCTTCCCGGGGCTCCAAACTTCTCCGGAACCTTTCCGGTGTCCAAATATATCCGTCCAATATATCAATCTTTATGTCTCGACCATTTCGAGACTCCTCGTCATGTCCGTAATCATATCCGGGACTCCGAACAACCTTCGGTACATCAAAATACATAAACTCATAATATAACTGTCATCGAAACCTTAAGCGTGCGGACCCTACGGTTCGAGAACGATGTAGACATGACTGAGACACATCTCTGGTCAATAACCAATAGCGGGACCTGGATGCCCATATTGGTTCCTACATATTCTACGAAGATCTTTATCGGTCAAACCGCATAACAACATACGTTGTTCCCTTTGTCATCGGTATGTTACTTGTCCGAGATTCGATCGTCGGTATCCAATACCTAGTTCAATCTCGTTATCGACAAGTCTCTTTACTCGTTCTGTAATACTTCATCTTATAACTAACTCATTAGTTACATGCTTGCAAGGCTTAGGTGATGAGCATTGCCGAGAGGGCCCAGAGATACCTCTCCGACAATCGGAGTGACAAAACCTAATCTCGAATTATGCTAACTCAACATGTACCTTCGGAGACACCTGTAGTACTCCTTTATAATCACCCAGTTACGTTGTGACATTTGGTAGTACCCAAAGTGTTCCTCCGGTAAACGGGAGTTACACAATTCTCATAGTTACAGGAACATGTATAAGTCATGAAGGAAGCAATAGCAGAATACTAAACGATCAAGTGCTAAGCTAACGGGATGGGTCATGTCAATCACCTCATTCTCCTAATGATGTGATCCCATTAATCAAATGACAACACATGTCAATGGTTAGGAAACATAACCATCTTTGATTAATGAGCTAGTCAAGTAGAGGCATACTAGTGACTATATGTTTGTCTATGTATTCACACATGTATCATGTTTCCGGTTAATACAATTCTAGCATGAATAATAAACATTTATCATGATATGAGGAAATAAATAATAACTTTATTATTGCCTCTAGGGCATATTTCCTTCACTGACGTCATAGTGACGCAATGCTGATGCAGTTAATGATTTCCTGGATTTATTATTAATCAGAAAAATCCAGAAAATTGCCTAAACTTCTAAAAATCATAGAAATTAATCTGTAGCTCAGAATGAAATAAGTTATATATGAAAAATTATCAAAAAAATTCAAGGAATCTGTTTATTGCATTTTCATGCATGTTTGAATAGCCTAGGGTTGCTGTATAGGGCAATTTGCATGATTGACATTTAAATAAGCACATATAGAGCTTGAATTTGAACCCTTGGTTCAAACCAACTTCATTTAATATGGTTGCTAGTTGCATTAGCTCAATCAACAGCATATTGCCCTGGCATTACCATGCATCATAATTATTGCATTGCATTGATTATGTTCTTTCTCTGTTGCCGGTGACTGTCCCCTCTCAGTAGACGACGTTACGACGATTATTCGACGACACTGATGAAGAACTATATTATCTTCAGAAGTGCCAGGCAAGCAAAACCCCCTTGTTCATTCTGATACAATCCCACTCTCTCGCTCCTGCTCTCTTTTACTGCATTAGGACAACATCGATACAACTGTTACATGCTGTGGTAGCTGAACCCTTTATCCTCTGCATGACCTGTCATTGCCACAGTAAATAGATGAAACCCACTAGCATGAGTAGGAGTTGTTTGAGCCCTGATGTGCCTACTCATTCATGCTTGTTGTCATGCCTGCTACTGCTTAGAGTTGAGTCGGGTCTGATTCATCGGAAATGAATTGGAATGTGGTGAACATGTCCTACTGTTGAGAGCGAAATGTGTGAACACGATTTGGTAAAGGTAGCGGTGAGAGTCCATGTAGGAGTACATGGTGGGTTGTCTCATTGCAGCTGTCCTCAGGAACTGAGTTCTGTGTTTGTGATCCATGAATAGTTACTACCACACATTGGGTTCCGGTAACTCGACCCCTCTCGACTTATTAATCAACTTGATCTCTGTCCAGGAGTTACAACTAGTTTCTGGTGTTTGTAGGTAGTGTTAGTAGTCTACCAAGTGGCACCCGGTACAGGTGGGCTTGGGACAGACTAGGCACAGTGGCACGGTGTACCAAGTGGCACCCAGTTGGTGGGCTTGGGAACCCTGCTCACATCATTTGGGGCCGTGAGCGACACCCCGGCCGGATCTCCTTGCGGATGGAACCCGAATAGGCGATAAACCTGGATGAGAGACTTGTGTGGTTAGTCAGGTCGTGGCCGACTCCCTCGCCCGGCTTCCGCTTGAAGGTTGCCGAGGTACATGACATGTACAGGGCGATAAGTGGCGAGAGCGTGTGTGAAGAAGTACACCCCTGCAGGGTTATCATTATCTATTCGAATAGCCGGATTCCTCGGATATGGAAACTTGGACCCCTTGCATAGTTCATAGACATGTGAAAGTGGATACCCAAAAATGCGCAAGATAAGAGTGAGTGCTATGGATGGCGTTCTCGTAGGAAGACGGGAGCGGATCCATAATTGTGTATTGATATGGTGAATATGTGGACTCGTGTGCGCCACCTTAAAAGAGTTACTTGCAGTCGTAGTTTAGGATAGCCACCGAGTCAAAGCTGGCTTGCTGCAGTTAAACTCCACCACCCCTTTATTGATACCGATGCATATGTAGTTAGTTCTGATGTAAGTCTTGCTGGGTACATTTGTACTCACGTTTGCCTATTTTATGTTTTGCAAAGAGACGTCAGTCTCGCTAGTAGTTCCGCGTGGACTTCGACGTTTAGCTTGTTACCTCAGCTACGATCTTGTGCCCTCGGCAGGATCTAGTAGATAGTCAGGCTTCTCAGTCTTTTTCATTTGTAGATGTCTGTACTCAGACATGATAGCTTCCGCTTGTGCTTTGATTTGTATGCTCTGAATGTTGGGTCATGAGACCTGTTTGTAATATCTCGCTCCCTCGGAGCCTATTGATAATACTTGAGTATAGAGTCATGTTGTGATGCCATGTTGTATTTGCACATATCGAGCATAATTGTGTGTATGTTATTGAAATGCTTGGTATGTGTGGGATCTGACTATCTAGTGTTTATCCTTAGTAGCCTCTCTTTACCGGGAAATGTCTCCTAGTGTTTTCCACGAGCCATGGTAGCTTGCTACTGCTCCGAACACTTAGGCTGGCCGGCATGTGTCCTTCTTCGTTCCTGTGTCTGTCCTTCGGGGAAATGTCACGTGATAATACCAGAGTCTGGTTAGCCCCGTACAGCCGGTTCACGAGTCCTGCTAGCCAGTGCTACAACCTGGATTCACTCGCTGATACCGACACGTTCGATGCTGGGTCATGTATGCATGTCCCCATGGGTTAGTGCCGCTTTGGGTTCACGACTAGCCATGTCGGCCCGGGTTCTTTGTCATATGGATGCTAGCAACACTATCATATACGTGAGCCAAAAGGCGCAAACGGTCCTGGGCCAGGTAAGGTGGCACCCGTGGGAATACCGTGCGTGAGGCCACAAAGTGATATGATGTGTTACATGCTAGATCGGTGTGACTTAGGATCAGGGTCCTGACAGCTTTGGTATCAGAGCCTGACTGCCTGTAGGTTTACCAAGCCAACTGGTCGAAGTTGAGTCTAGAAATGCTTTAGTTATATAAGGGAATTGATTGTGGAAGGGAACGTAAGGCTCTTTTTACTCCTTATACCTCATGGCCTTCTGATCTGAGTCAACCTTTTCTCTTCTACGGGGATTAAGAACTAGGCTTCTCTTCTTTCTATCAGGATCATGTGTTACTAATCCATAGACTTTTAGGATTGATGGATTTAAGCCCCAGTTCAGTTTCTACTACTTCCGTGTGTTCACAGTTGCTCTTGAAACATTGATATTGTGATGTTGAGTGGTTATGCCACCTTTTTGCAGTATGTCTCAAATCTTTTTGAGCATTTACATCTGTTATGCTGTCCGAGTCATCCCAGGTCTCTACATAGTCTGATGCATTTGCAAATCCTTTCTTTCCGTTCTCGATGTCCTTTTGGGCCAGATTAAGCACACTACACGGTCTGTGAGGTACTCCGTTGCCTTGGTATATATGTTGGAGCTATTATTATGACCCTAGGTATTTTAGGGAGTCACGTAGTAATCTAGCCATGTTTTGTGTTCCCAGTGTGATGATTCTGGCCACCATTCTCGAAAGCATCCCGTGATGTTATTAGTTAGTAGGTATTCTTTTCCTGGGTTTTCGAACCAAGATTCACCCTACTTCATGTTGATAGTGTTTGCTAGTTCCCTTAGGTTGTTAGTAACCTTTGCGATCGTCCTCGAGGTCCATGGTATTTCCTTCTTCCAAGTACCATGAACCATTAAGGCAGAAGTTCTTTGAACCAAAATATCACAATCAGAGTACTCTTGAGGAGTTCTCCATTCATAATTGTGATTCTGCCAGTTCTACCTTTCTGCATGGGTTGTCCGGAAGAAATGTTGAGCTTTGCTCGACATACTAATCTATGCATCCACAACTCAGAAAGTTATATGTTCATTGAATTGACCCTCCTCAGCTGTGTTCCGACCCTAGTCTACCAATTGATAGTCAGGAATAGTTGTGCATTCGTGTTCATCGATGCCTATTATTCTTGTGGTCTGTCAAGCCATTCTATTCCAGAATGACTAGGAGGAACAAACTCCAGTACCTCATCCATATCTAGGATAGGGTCAAAGCCGTTGTATTCCGCAGATCAAGTGCCCATCCAGCTTTTGTTATGTTCCACCTTGGAGTGTCACCCTCTTTCATATCAAGAATGACGTGAGAATTGCACAATCTCTTATGAATTCTTGATACAGTGATACTTTTGCCATCATTGTTCATTTCTTGGTCTCCGTGTTGGTTGAAATCGGAATGCCGACAAGTGAACCGTGATGTGTGAAATTGATACTCCTAGCAATCTCGTTGCTTGGTAGTTAATGAACAATATTCTCATTCTTAGCGTGTTGGTTATTGAGTCATCATTCTAAGATTGATAGTGCTACCTAGTCCATTTTCCTGGTGCACTCTTTGATCAAGAGTTGGGAATGTGTCTATCCTTGCTTATTTGATCATATCGTCTTGCCCTGAAAAGCAAGATTGTTCTCGTGCTTAGTGACATACCGGTGGTTCGTGATTTTCCGAATATCTTCTTGGAAGTATCACCAGGTTGTCCCCTGACCGCTATGTTGAGCTCGTGATCAAGTTGGTTTCTTGTAACCAACCCTTCTCCAAGAATCTGTGTTGCATACCCCTTAGCTAGTTGGTTAAGCTAAACAACAACTTGGAGAGTTGGAGGATAAAAGCTTGTCTGACTTAGTTCATGTTAAAGGATATCTTTTGCGTGTGTGTGTTGAAGGAAGATGATATCTTCATCGATTGGTCCTTGTGATCAGTTGTTGGATCTATTGTCTTGTCAAAACTTTGATTTGAGTATGGGCCATCATCAAATCAAATTAGAATCAACAATATTCATAATGTTGTCTTACCCGTGGTTGATTCCTCGAGCATACACCATTACATCTTTTGGTCTGACCAATACTATCATCGTGTTCACATGATGGTGGAAGTCCAGTGATATGGAAAATTTCGATGAGTTGCTGTTGAGTCCATCAGCAGCATTCTGTCTTCCCCATGAGTCATGTTGAACATCAACCTAGTGTTGGAAACTTTGTAAGCAATGCCAGCATTCTGTCTTCCGCATGAGTCATGTTGAACATCAACCTAGTGTTGGAAACTTTGTAAGCAATGCCTTCGTGTTCCGTTCATGAAGCTTATGCTTGGATGGGAGAAGTGACTTCCTCGGATTCATGTGCATTTGGTGCAAGTTGCCGCCATGAATTTGAGAAAGGTTTGTTTTGCTTCCTTCGGAATCATCCCAAGTCAGTCATGCATGTGCGAAGTATGCTATGGGTTGACAGGCTCACAACCTTCATTCCATATGTATCCCTAGCACACCAAGCCACTGATTGATTTGCTCAAGGAGAAGAAGTTCCTTCTTAAGAATCATGACTTATGTTAGGACTTTGTTATCCTCGATGATGGTTCCTAACCAGAACTTGGTAGTGCTTTATTATAAGACTACCATGTGGTCATGCTTGTCTAGGACAGTATGTTCACAGGTGTGTAGCAGAACCAGCTCATGTTTTGGAGCTTGCTATCGTAGTTCATCTCCCGAGAGTCTCGCAACGTTACCTCGTTGATTTGTGTTGCAACTTTTCTTTTCAGACATGTGAGTCTGAAGTATCCTGTTTCTAACCAGATCTGAATCTCGGGCAGATATGATGGTTGGAACATTCCCAACATTTGCATGTTGTTCCCAGCTTGCACCCCATCGTGCCAAATTTCCATGGGCTGCACTTCTTAGTAATTGCTATCCAGGATCATCTTCAAAAGTGGTCTTGCCATGAGTCACATCTATTTCCGGTGATAAGCAAAATCATCCATTGCGTTGTCTTCAACAAGGTAGTCCACATCAACCATTCTAGTCCGGGTATGCCATCCCTTTGTACCCCGCCAAACGTTTGTTGTGAATTTCCTTAGGCTGGTATAAAGAGTTCCAATGGTCTCTGAATCAAAAGTAATTCTTTTTTCCACTTAAGGGAATAGTTCTTCGAGTCACCTTCCTTAAGGTGTCTCGTTGTGGTATCATGGCAACCCAACTCCTCGCTACGCTGGCACCGCTCACCACCCTCCTAGGTGTGGGAGTTCTGCTACTTATTTAAAAACCTTATCATATGCTCATTTCCATCATTCTTGATGTGTGTATCGTGTCTCATCTCGACAGATGTCGCTATGTCTCGTTCTGTGAGTTGATCGTCGGTTGCTCGATCTTCGAGAAGATCGACTCTTCGAGAGTTTCTTTTCTTCCCGTTATCGTGTTAGATGGAGTTCTCAGAGCAAGACATCGAGACAAAGATGGTGATCGTGTCAACGTTTCTATGAAGTGCAACCTGGATCGTGAAGATTGTGTTAGCTTGTGTCCCTCTGTCTTCTTACCTCACGACTTGAATCTCGGGACGAGATTCTTGTTTAGTGGGGGTGAGTTGTCACAGCCCTAGAGTTTGCTTGTAACTTGTGGCATTGCATCCATGCATCATGTTTAAATTTCATGAAACTTGAAATGGGGATTGATCCAAGCCCTAGCATCAAAGGAATTCACTAGGTTCAACTAAAATATTTTCAGTAAATCCAAATGGCTTTAAAAAATGTTCATCATTTTTGGAAAATCTTGGAAATAGTAACCAGAGGTGACGCACATTTTTCCATGGCATTTATGGTCTCTTAATTAATCCAATAAGTATTTGCATTGGAGTTATAAATTCCTATAATAATATTTTTAGCTCCAATAATTCTGAAACATTTTGTGGGTCTCCAGAATAGTCCATCTAGCTCCCACAATATTTTTCAGAAGAAACAAAATTGAATTGGTTTCAAAACCAAATTCAAAACACACATGCAAAATAGAAAACAGAAACCGAAATGGAAAAAGAGGGAACTAACCTGGCGGCCCGCTGCTGTACCTGCTGGCCCAGCCCACCTGGCCCTCCTGCCAGTCATCTTCCTCCTCTGCCAGTAGGCAGAGGCAGGAAAAGCGCGCTCGCGCCCGAGCGCGACACGCCTCCACCTGCTTGCCTACCTCCCCACCAGCACAACACCGCGAGCCCTCTCTGCAGTGCCGTCTGGATCGAACCCTCCCTCTTTCGTCCTCTCCCTCTCTTCCTCGCCTCTGCACCGCCACGGCCGAACGCTGCTGTCACCGCCGCTCATAGTTGCCGTAGCCACAACCTCCCTCTCGCCTCCCCGATGTATCCAAGAGCTCCGCCGCCTCGTCTACGTCCTCCTCACCGCTCCACGCGACCGGAAGGGCATCGAAGCACCGTCCCCGACCTTTCTTCCCCGTCCATGACCGACGGATGCTGCCGTCCGATTCATCGTCCTCAGCGCCTCCCCGAGCCTTCCGAGACCGTCTTCTACCCCGCTGTGAGCTCTCGAGCATTTCCCCCTTTCTCCCTGCAGTGAATCGCTTTCCCTAACTAGCCTAGCCACCGGAGCCGAGGGCCCGTGCCGCCGGTCATGGCGCCGTCGCGGCTACAGGCACCGTAGCTTGAACCTGAGCATGTAATCGTGCTCGGGATGATCTCAGGGGACTAAAACACCCCCTAGCTATCCTTCCCGTGCCCCGTAGTGGTCGCCCATGCCATCACCGAACTCCGCCCGCCGCCTAGCTCCCCGCCACCGCCTACTCCGGCCATTCCAGCCTCCGCCGTCTGTCCTGCTGGATGCGCCGCACTCACCGCTGCCATTAGACGCAAACGGCGAGGCAAATGGTCGCCCGTAGCTCAATCCCGAGCGAACGCCGCCACGGTTTGAGGTCGCCGCCGGCCAAACTCCGACAAGCTGATGTGGCGGATTAGATTAGTACTAGTTATGCCATTAGTCTAACCCTAGGACAATGACATATGGGCCCCACGCCCTAATTAACCCCGTGCTTTATTTTCTGCTTAGTTTAGATTAACCCAGCGGGACCCACGCGTCACAGTTGACCCTGCTGACGTGGCCGTTGACCTGGCCCACCTGTCAGCGAGCTAAACAGCCCCGGGCCACTGACGTGTGGCCCCCACACGTCAAGTTTGACCTGGTCAGCCGTAGTTGACCTGCTGACGTCATAGTGACGCAATGCTGACGCAGTTAATGATTTCCTGGATTTATTATTAATCAGAAAAATCCAGAAAATTGCCTAAACTTCTAAAAATCATAGAAATTAATCTGTAGCTCAGAATGAAATAAGTTATATATGAAAAATTATCAGAAAAATTCAAGGAATCTGTTTATTGCATTTTCATGCATGTTTGAACAACCTAGGGTTGCTGTATAGGGCAATTTGCATGATTGACATTTAAATAAGCACATATAGAGCTTGAATTTGAACCCTTGGTTCAAACCAACTTCATTTAATATGGTTGCTAGTTGCATTAGCTCAATCAACAGCATATTGCCATGACATTATCATGCATCATAATTGTTGCATTGCATTGATTATGTTCTTTCTCTGTTGCCGGTGACTGTCCCCTCTCAGTAGACGACGTTACGACGATTATTCGACAACACCGATGAAGAACTATATTATCTTCAGAAGTGCCAGGCAAGCAAAACCCCCTTGTTCATTCTGATACAATCCCACTCTCTCGCTCCTGCTCTCTTTTACTGCATTAGGACAACATCGATTCAACTGTTACATGCTGTGGTAGCTGGACCCTTTATCCTCTGCATGACCTGTCATTGCCACAGTAAATAGATGAAACCCACTAGCATGAGTAGGAGTTGTTTGAGCCCTGATGTGCCTACTCATTCATGCTTGTTGTCATGTCTTCTACTGCTTAGAGTTGAGTCGGGTCTGATTCATCGGAAATGAATTTGAATGTGGTGAACATGTCCTACTGTTGAGAGCTAAATGTGTGAACACGATTTGGTAAAGGTAGCGGTGAGAGGCCATGTAGGAGTACATGGTGGGTTGTCTCATTGCAGTCGTCCTCAGGAACTGAGTTCTGTGTTTGTGATCCATGAACAGTTACTACCACACATTGGGTTCCGGTAACTCGACCCCTCTCGACTTATTAATCAACTTGATCTCTGTCCAGGAGTTGCAACTAGTTTCTGGTGTTTGTAGGTAGTGTTAGTAGTCTACCAAGTGGCACCCGGTACAGGTGGGCTTGGGACAGACTAGGCACAGTGGCACGATGTACCAAGTGGCACCCGGTTGGTGGGCTTGGGAACCCTGCTCACATCATTTGGGGCCGTGAGCGACACCCCGGCCGGATCTCCTTGCGGATAGAACCCGAATAGGCGATAAACCTGGATGAGAGACTTGTGTGGTTAGTCAGGTCGTGGCCGACTCCCTCGCCCGGCTTCCGCTTGAAGGTTGCCGAGGTACATGACGTGTACAGGGCGATAAGTGGCGAGAGCATGTGTGAAGAAGTACACCCCTGCAGGGTTATCATTATCTATTCGAATAGCCGGATTCCTTGGATATGGAAACTTGGACCCCTTGCATAGTTCATAGACAAGTGAAAGTGGATACCCAAAAATGCGCAAGATAAGCGTGAGTGCTATGGATGGCGTTCTCGTAGGAAGACGGGAGCGGATCCATAATTGTGTATTGATATGGTGAATATGTGGACTCGTGTGCGCCACCTCAAAAGAGTTACTTGCAGTCGTAGTTTAGGATAGCCACCGAGTCAAAGCTGGCTTGCTGTAGTTAAACTCCACCACCCCTTTATTGATACCGATGCATATGTAGTTAGTTCTGATGTAAGTCTTGCTGGGTACATTTGTACTCACGTTTGCCTATTTTATGTTTTGCAAAGAGACGTCAGTCTCGCTAGTAGTTCCGCGTGGACTTCGACGTTTAGCTTGTTACCTCAGCTACGATCTTGTGCCCTCGGCAGGATCTAGTAGATAGTCAGGCTTCTCAGTCTTTTTCATTTGTAGATGTCTGTACTCAGACATGATAACCTTCCGCATGTGCTTTGACTTGTATGCTCTGAATGTTGGGTCATGAGACCCTTGTTTGTAATATCTCGCTCCTGAGAGCCTATTGAATAAATACTGGAGTCGTAGAGTTATGTTGTGATGCCATGTTGTACTTACACATATCAAGCATGTTGTGTGTATGATTGAAATTCTTGCTATGTGTGGGATCCGACAATCTAGTTGTTTATCCTTGGCAGCCTCTCTTATGGGGAAATGTAGTCTAGTGCCTCCTTGAGCCATAGTAGTTTGCTACAGCCCGGTTCACCGGAGTCCTGCTAGCCCAGCACTACTGCTCAGGACACTTGACTGGCCGGCATGTGTTTCACTTCGTTCCTGTGTCTGTCCCTTCGGGGAAATGTCACGCGGTGACATCCGAAGTCCTGCCTAGCCTGCTACAGCCCGGCTTACTGGAGTCCTGTTAGCCCAGTGCTACAGCCCAGATTCACACGCTGTTGACCGACATGCTCGAAGTTGATTCATGTATGCCTGTCCCCATGGGTTAGTGCCGCTTTGGGTTCACGACTAGCCATGTCGGCCCAGGTTCTTTGTCATATGGATGCTAGCGACACTATCATATACGTGAGCCAAAAGGCGCAAATGGTCCCGGGCCAGGTAAGGTGGCACCCGTGGGAATCCCGTGCGTGAGGCCGCAAAGTGATATGATGTGTTACATGCTAGATCGGTATAACTTAGGATCGGGGTCCTGACAGCTAGAGCTTTTCAATGTCAAGTATCTTTTCCTTAGACCATGAGATTGTGTAACTCCCGGATACCGTAGGAGTGCTTTGGGTGTACCAAACGTCACAACGTAACTGGGTGACTATAAAGGTGCACTACAGGTATCTCTGAAAGTGTCTGTTGGGTTGACACGGATCGAGACTGGGATTTGTCACTACGTATGACGGAGAGGTATCACCGGGCCCACTCAGTAATGCATCATCACAATGAGCTCAATGTGACCAAGTGTCTGGTCACGGGATCATGCATTACGGTACGAGTAAAGTGACTTGCCGGTAATGAGACTAAATGAGGTATTGGGATACCGACGATCGAGTCTCGGGCAAGTAACGTACCGCTTGACAAAGGGAATTGCATACGGGGTTGCTTGAATCCTCGACATCGTGGTTCATCCGATGAGATCATCAAGGAGCATGTGGGAGCCAACATGGGTATCCAGATCCCGCTGTTGGTTATTGCCCGAGAGCCGTCTCGGTCATGTCTACGTGTCTCCCGAACCCGTAGGGTCTACACACTTAAGGTTTGGTGATGCTAGGGTTGTATGAATATGAGTATGCAGCAAACCGAATGTTGTTCGGAGTCCCGGATGAGATCCTGGACGTCACGAGGAGTTTCGGAATGGTCCGGAGGTAAAGAATTATATATAGGAAGTGCTATTTCGGCCATCGGGAAAGTTTTGGGGTCACCCGGTATTGTACCGGGACCATCGAAAGTGTCCCGGGGGTCCACCGGGTGGGGCCACCCATCCCGGAGGGCCCCATGGGCTGAAGTGGGGAGGGGAACCAGCCCTTAGTGGGCTGGTGCGTCCCCCTAGGCCCACCCCCTGCGCCTAGGGTTGAAACCCTAGGGTGGGGGGGCGCCCCACTTGCCTTGGGGGGCACTCCTCCACCCTTGGCCGCCGCCCCCCTTGGAGATTGGATCTCCAGGCCCCCCCAGGGGCCTATATAAAGGGGGGAGGGAGGGGGCAGCCGCAGCTTTTGCTCCCTGGCGCCTCCCTCTCCCCTGCTACACCTCTCCTTCTCCGTCACGTGCTTGGCGAAGCCCTGCCGGAGTGCTGTTTCTCCACCAACACCACACCGTCGTGCTGCTAGTGGAGCCATCTTCCTCAACCTCTCCTTCCCCCTTGCTGGATCAAGAAGGAGGAGACGTCATTCGCTCCGTATGTGTGTTGAACGTGGAGGTGCCGTCCGTTTGGCACTCGATCATCGGTGATTTGGATCACGGCGAGTACGACTCCATCATCCACGTTCTAGTGAACGCTTCCGCTCGCGATCTACAAAAGGTATGTAGATGCAATCTGAATACTCGTTGCTTAGATGAACTCATAGATGTGTCTTGGTGAAGCCGTAGGAAAATTTTTATTTTCTGCAACGTTCCCCAACATGAGGCACATTTCATTTTAAAATCAGAGATACAACACAGTATCATATTTCACGAAATGATAAGAGTTTTGAAGCTAAAATGATGGTAGAGCAAGCGTGAGAAGTGAGGAAGTCAAGGGTTGGAAGGGTTGCCTTGGTTGGTTTGTAAGGAGACATGATGATTGTCACAGATAAAAACAAAGTAGATAATGGTATGTGTCCCTATGTAAATGGAACCTTACGCCATCGTGAATGACATACATTTGGGTCTGTAGTTTTGTTTATTCCATGGCAATGCACATGCATTTAAGCATCATATAGCATGGTCAGCGACGAATAATTCAAGACTTGTAACTTCACTACCATTTCCAAATGCAAGTTTGCTGGGAAGTCAAAGTCATGCGCTAGATTGAGAGCGGAGGCATGCGACAGAGAGGAAGGTTCTCTCAGGGTGGCATGACTGTCATGAGAGAATGTTTATTTAACTACTGTCGTTTTATATCCTTTTTTACTCTATATATCAGCACACCGTTATGTTACTGGAATTTGTATGCCCACATTATTATTTGGTAGAAACAAGTGGGTATACCACAATTAATTGGGAGAAGTTTAATGAATGAGTGTTTCTCTTTATGTTTCTTATGGGCATAAAAACATTATATTTGTTGAGGTTGAAGAATGAGGAGAGATAAACTTGCCATAAAACAACATGCATCTTTCATTAATCGCAAATAAGAAATTCAATACGCCATCATCTTCCGAGGTAGTGATAACCGTCTCATTTTCCAATCAGATATACAATACACCATCATCTCTCGGAGTATGTGAGGACTTTTTCATAGATCTGATAAAGTTTAGAAAAGATGCCAAGCAATGGTTGGGTGAGATGACACTTTATCTTTTATATTTTTTAATATATGTTTATATGTTCACTTTTATAGGTTAGAGACAAAAAATATATGGCATAAAAAATGTTGATTGACAAAGTCATGGACGTACCTACGATCGAGTAGACTCAAAACTCATCGAGTTTTACACAATGAGATGCATATAGATAATTGTTATTACTTGTATATATATATATGTTGCACATGACAATACAAAAGGTGTACTTCTCTTTACTTTTGCAGAGTATAAGAACGATAGAGATGGATTGTGTGGATGTTTAGAAAGAATCCATCAATAAGGTCCCGAGGCAATGTCGTACAATCAGGAAAAAGCTAAAAGCCCGTGGCAACTCACAGGCCTTCTACTAGTTAGTCTATGTTTAATCCTCCGTCCTTGATAGGAAGGCCCAAATTTTTTTTGCCAACGCCGCCGCGAGACTAGGGAGCTCCTATTGGGCATTTGCTATTTGGCGCTGCAGGCGCCCGTTAATGTGTATTTTGCAAACGGGCGCCTGCAGCGCCTCGCACTGGGCCGACCCAAGTAGTTTTCAGTTCTCTGTGTTAAAGAGACAAAAAATCATGACTTATATGCGGGCTGCAGGATTCGAACTCGGGAAGCTGTGGTTCCATCGAACACGCAACAACCAACCGACCAGCTTCGCCTCTGTGAAATCGTAGATATTCTTTCTTGTTTGTTCTTTCCTCTTCCTTTTCTTTTCCTTTTTCGGTTCTTTTCCTGTCATTTTTCTTTTTCTTTTTGCTTTTTATTTTTTAAATAATGTGAGAAATATTCAGCAGATTTATAGGAACATTTCTTTTCAATTCGACGAACTTTTTTCAAAATCATTGAAATTATTTTCAAATTCGATGAACTCTTTTCTAATTCGATGAACTTTTATCGAAATCAATGAACTCTTTTCAAAATCTGATGAACTTTTTATCTAAAGCAATGAACTTTTTTCAAAATTCGTGAACTTTTATGAAAATTGATGAACTTTTTTTCAATTTTCTTGAACTATATTGAATTTTGTGAACTTTTTCAATCTGTGAACTTTTTTCAAACTCGTGAACTTTTATGAAAATATATGAACTTTTTTCAATTTTCTTGAACTATATTGAATTTCGTGAACTTTTTCGACCCGTAAACTTTTTTCAAACTCGTGAACTTTTTTAAATTCGCTAACTTTTCTGAAATTAGTGGACCTTTTCAAATTTATAAACTTTTTCTTGAACTAGTGAACTTTTTTCAATTTTCGTGAGTTTTTTTTAATATCTGAACAAGTACTTTTTGAAACAATTTCGTGAACTTTTTTTAATCTGGGACCAGCGCGGCTGTAATTGTACTTAAATATTACGCAGTACCATTTGTAAGTTTTATGAGGTTGCCGTAGTGGTTAGCGAAGCGCGTGAAGGTTCCAGCGGCTCGAGTTCGAATCCCCAAAACAACAAACATTTTTCCTATGATTTTTTGCTGCTGCTGCTTGTTCGTGGGCCGGCCCAGCTCGGGGCGCCGCAGGCGCCAGGAGCGAACAGGCGCCTGCAGCGCCGTATAGGAGCTCCCCTCCTATTGGGCACCACAGGCGCCAGAAGTCCTCCCTGGCGCACTACACCGCCGAGTTGGGCCGGCCCAACAAACGTGTACAAAATCGAAAAATCATAGAGTTTAAAAAATCACAAAAATAAATGCTATTTTTTTAAAGTAAAATAAATGCTATTATTGACAGGTTTCGAACTCGTGCAGTTCCACTAGCGTAAGAGTTCTGCTACCACTCGAACTACTTGATACCAGCAATAGATAGCAGCGCAAATTATATAATAACAAAGTTGGGTTGCTATTTTATTGCACAAAACTGTACCAATTAATATTTTTGAATTATTTGACGAAATAATCGTGAATTTGAAAAGGTTCATAGATTTCGAACAAAGTTCATCAGTTTTCAAGAAAAGTTCACAAACTTGAAAAAAAGTTCATCAAGTTTCAAACAAAAAGTTCATAAACTTGAAAAAAAGTTCATCAATTTTCAAACAAAAAGTTCATCGAAAATTTGAAAAAGTTCATGGGTTTTCGAAATTAGTTCATCAATTTTCAAGAAAAGTTCACAAACTTGAAAAAAAGTTCATCAATTTTCAAAAAAAAAGTTCATTGGTTTTGTAAAGTTCATCAAATTTAAAAAAAGTCCATCAAAACTGAAAAGAGTTCATCAATTTTATAGACAGGTTCACAAAACTTGAAAATAGTTCATCAACATTGAAAAAAGTTCATGATTTTTTTTAAAGTTCATCAAATTTGAAAAACAAGTTCTTGAATTTTTTTAGGAAAGTTCACAAAAATAAAAAACAGTTCATGGATTTTTGAAAAAATGTCCGTTGATTGTGAAGAAAAATTTCATCGGTTTACAATCACGCATTTAAGATAAAAAAAATAAAAACAAAAAGAAACAGAAAAACAGAAAAAGGAAAAGAAAAAAAAGAAAGAAAATGCGAACTGAAATAATAAGAAGGACGCAAGAAGTTATCGTGCATATCGTGCTGGTTAGCACGGTGCGCTGTGAACGTGTAGGTCCTGGGTCCGATTCGGCGCAGCTCTCTATTTTTTGCACTTTATGAAGAGACGTAGCAAAACGCTAAATGGGCCGGCCCATCTCGCTGTGGACTGTAGGCGCCAGTTTGCGAAATGGCCTGTAACGGGCGCCTGCAAACACCGCGAGCCTATGGCTCCCTGTTAATATCCGGTTCCCCTTCCTCCGTCCCCTCCAACCGCTCTCCATCCCGCACCCGTCCAGATCTAGGGTTTCTCGTCCTCTCCCGCCCCTCTTCCCAACGCCGCCATCTTCTCCTACGCCGCCGCCGGGCCGTCCAAGCCACCATGTTTGAGCTGAAGATGGTGAAGGGAAGCACCTTACAGGGTGTCCTGGAGGCGATCCTCGACCTGGTCAATGTGGCCAACGTCGACTGCTCCAGCAAGGGCTTCTCGCTCCAGGCCCTGGACACCGAACACGTCGTCTTCCTCTCGCTCTTCTTCCCCTCCGAGGTCTTCCGGTCCTACCGCTGCGACGAAGACTGCTCCATGGGCATCGCAATCGCCGACATGGTCGATTTGCTCCGCGCCTCCAACGATGGTGACATCATCACCATCAAGGTCACCGACCAAAACTTCGAAGACATTACCCTAACATTCGAGTCGCCCGGTAAGTGCCCGCACGTCTTTTGCGATAACTGCTCTTCGCCCTGACCCTGTGCTGATTTTGTGTTTGTGGAAATGAACAGACGAGGCTAAAACTACGGATATGGATTTGCAGCTTGTGTATGTGGACGCCCCAAGCCATCGCCTCAAAATCTCGGAATGGCACGATATGGAGTCGGAGTACCAGGCCATTTTCTGCATGCCCTCTGCGCAGTTTATGTTGAACTGCAAGTCCCTCAGCGTCATCGGCGACGATGGTACATAGATTTACCTGGTGATTTATAAGGCTAACTGTTACTGTTGCGCATGGAGGATTCTAGTTATGTACCTTGAACCATTTCCATCTCCAGCTGTAGTTGTCATCAGGGTGAATGAGGAGGTCATCAGCTTCTCTACTAAAGGAAAACGTCGGTGCGTGAACATTTCCCATGTGCTGAACAAAACTGACAAGGTACTTAATAGTTTGACCCTCTTAGCCCCTCAAAAATTGGAATGGATATCCTCCTCCTCTGAATATCTGTATGTGACTGTAACATGAAATGCAGTGAACAACCATATCAGTGATGTGTTGGTAGATTCTTAGCAAGTGTGCATTCTTGGTTCCTCACCTAGGTTATAGGCACCAGAGTAGCCGAACATGCATACATAGTGCCTTAGAATTTCGTTGTCTCACTATACTGTGTTGAGTTCCTAATTCACTTTGTTTGTTAATGTTGGTTTCTGTGTTTGGAGTATGTTTAGTCTGCATAACTTGCAAGTTAATTTGTCTAGAGCAGAAGCTACATATATTTCATAAAGGGGAACATGGCTCTTCATTTGGTTGATTACATTGGTATTGGTAAATGGGGTTGAATTAGATGTTTGTTTTTTAGTTAGCTTATTATTTCCTCCTTTAACTGTAAAATCTTGGTGACGTGGTTAACTACTCTGCAGTGCAAATTAACATCTGTTTATTCTATAAATTTCAATTGGTTCTATCATATGGAGTAACATCTTTAGTATCTTGTGCCATTCAACTAGTATTTTAAGAAACTACTGAAGAATAGATCCGTCTATGCGTATCTGCACTAGTTAATGGGTCATGTTTGTATCAATGCAGCATGTTACCCTTACACATGCGCGAGGGCCAGTTTCATTGGCCTTGAACCTGAGGTACATGAAGTCCTGCGCCAAGGTGTCTACCCTGTTTGATCAAGTGAAGATCGGTCTCTCCACCACGCTACCTTTGATGGTCGAGTGCAAAATTGCAGAGAAGGGCTACATCAGGTATTTCGTGGCAACAAAGAACCTAACAGAGGAAGAGGAAGGGAAAACAGAGACCGAAGAGGCAGAGGGAGAGGAAGGGAGGCAAAGGAAGAAAGCAAAAAAAAAAATGATGAAACGGGAGATGAGATGCTGGGCTGATGAATAAGCAGGGATCCGTTGCCTACTATTGTGTGCAAGCAAAATCGAGTTCTTGTGTTCAATTAGCATTGAAGTATGTGTAGTAAGAGTCTCCTCGTGACAACATCTCTACTTTTAAGTGTCTTCCGTATTTTGAACAAACGATGATGTCTGTACTAAGGTGCAATGTATGAACTTATGGATGGAGCAATCTCATTTGCGAACCGTTCCGAGCGTGCCTCATTTATGATGAGATCTATTGAAACGAACTAAGGTTTTTCTATTATTTTTAATATAAGAAAACGCAACAGGAAAGACGATAGAAACCTTGTCTTCTGGTCCCATGCTTCCTGGTGGGGAAAAAAGGAGGCAAAAAAGAACAAAGGCAAAAAAGAAAGAACAACGATCTGAAGTGACCTTTGGCCTAATCCCCAATCCAAAAATCTGTAACGAATACCTCAATAGCTGTTACAACCTACCCCTATCCATGAACTTTGACCCCATCATACAAAACGAGTATGGCAGCCGCACCGGTGCTCCTACACAAGTTAGACAGCGCGCAACGGTAGAAAGACCTGACCCCCCCCCCCCCCCCCGCGTCCTGTATATCTTCCTTGATCCCCTCCGTCCTGTATATCTTCCTTGAGGAATCGAGGGTGCTACAGTAAACAATCGAGGGCGCCACGGTAGAATCTAACGAGCCTAATTATGTCATGATTAGACAATGTTGTGCTACAGTAAACAATCTTTAATGGCGGATTAATTAGGCTTAATGGATTCGTCTCGCGATTTCCCTTTCATTCGTGTAATTAGTTTTGTAATCTCTACTCCTAATGTCTCAGTTGGTAGTCTCCGCTGGTCAATTTTCGTCCCACCAGAGACGGCTTTTTTCGTCCTCGATCCCACCTCCCACATCTCATCGATTCCCCCCTGGACCCTCAAAAACCACGTTCGCGACGCCCTCCTGATGCGTCCAGGTAGTTCCCTCGCACGAACTACGCCAGAAAAACGGATGGAAAAAAATCTACGAAATTAAACCAGCGGAAAAAGTTCCAGGGCGAGCGAGCGAGGCGTCTAGAGAGCCCTCGAGCGAGAACCCCGCCAGAGGACATTCCTTCCCCACCGCCATCGCGCTATCTCCGTACAGAGCAGCCCTCAGATCCCTATCTCTGTTCGCTGCCGCCGCCGCCGACCCCTTCGCCGCCGATCCCGCCTCCATCGATCCCCTTGCCACCACGCTCGCGATCCAGAGTGTTCCGTTTCCCCTCCGGCCTTCCGCGTGTCTCCCCTATCTACGTACCGATGGCCGCGTATTTGCCACCTCCTCCTTCCCCCGTCCATGGTGACGGCGCCCGCGTCACACATAGACCCTCCCCCATCCTGTATGTTGGTCGTTGATGGGGTGAGAGGCGCGACCACGATCCAGTTGGGATCTCGGTGTGGACTCGTTCGTTGTGATGGAGGACGGCGCTGCCTCCCTGGTGAATGGGATCAAAGGGAGGGACGTGAAAGTCGACGAGGCAGCGGCTGGGAGCCCGACGGTGAACACTGGAGTTCGTCCGGGGGGCGATCTGAGGCCACCTCAACCGCCGGTGGAGGAGGCTTCCTAGTTGTAATCTCTACTCCTAATGTCTCAGTTGGTAGTCTCCGCTGGTCAATTTTCGTCCCACGAGAGACGGTTTTTGTCGTGGAATTGTCACATCAGATGTCCTCTTGCAAGGACTTAAGCGTGGAGCCATCGCAACTAGGAAGCTCAAAGGGGTTAACGGGACAAGGGACACGAGAGATGTTTTATACTAGTTCGGCCCCTTACGATGAAGGTAAAAGCCTACGTCTAGTTGTGTTGGAATTATTGGGGTTTCGATGACCAGGGAGCGAGATACCCTAGGCCTGACTCTCGATCGATCTTACTTGCCCTAAGCCGCCGCCAGGTCGTCCCCTTATATACACGGGTTGACGCCCTGCGGCCTACAGAGTCCCGGCCGGCTCATCAACGTGACCGGCCCGGAGATTGATTACATATTCCTTACAACACAAGTCTTACAAGGGTGGCGGTTTATTACTACGGGCCTTAAGCCGCCTGTGGGCTTTGAGCCCTTTTTAATGAACTGCCATCTTCAAGCTTGATATTGGGCTTCATATGATGAATCGTCATTGCATGACCCGGCCCCTCCTGGGCGGGTTACACAAGTAATTATATCCCCAACATTAGGCCCCAGATTGATTTGAACCGGTTCATGTCAATCTTCAACACCTTAAGGAAACCCTTCTGTCTTCTGTCTGTGCAAAAGTTTATAACCCGCCATGACGTCATCTTCTAGATCCATGATAACCCGCCATGAAATCATCTTTCATTAAATTCACATCCCAATGGATCTTCGTCTTAATATCCATTCCAAAAATCGAGGCGCCAGAGTAGCTGGACACCACCCCGAGCCTACTCGTTTCCCGCGCCCTCTCTGTCATCTTCCTTTATAAATAAGTCCGACCCTTAGGTCTTTTTCCATTCTCCCCCTTTCTGTCATCTTCTTCCTCTCGCCACTTCACTGCTGCTCGAGCTCCACCGCCGCCGCCAGCGCAGCGCACCCCGTCTTCGCCGACTCAGGCCACTGCATCAACCTGAAACCGACCAGAGATCGACGGCGAACCTCCGCAGCCAGTCCACATCTGTGAGTTCCTTCCCCTCCATAGCTTAGATCCCTATTAGGGTTTTCAAGTTTCTCGGTGTTCGTCGATGTTCGTCATGAGCTCTTCATAGATTTCGCCACCGTAGCCTGCTTTACTAGAGCATAAACTCATGCGGTAGTTGTTCCACACCCATTTCGGATGAAAATAGATCCCCTTTTCCTGGTATAAAGGTCTCTGTCGGTGTCAAAACCGGCGGATCTCGGGTAGGGGGTCCCGAACTGTGCGTCTAGGATCGATGGTAACATGTAAACGGGGTTTTACCCAGCTTCGGGCTCTCTTGATGAGATAATACCCTACATGCTGCTTTTGATTGTATTCATATGGGTGTAGTACAGAGTTGATCTACCTCGAGATCATATGTTGTGTTCTAAACCCTAGAGGTATGATGATTCATATAATAATGATCTATCGACTAGCCTGGCCTCGGCTTATATAACATACCAGAGGCCGAGGATAACAAGAGTCCTAGTCGAATACGCCGGTGGGGAGGAGTCCATGTCTTGATCGCCAAGTCTTGTGGAATCTTCCTTGTATGCGGTAGCTGTCCGAACTGGCCCATGAGTATATGGCCACGGGGGTCCTCGGCCCAATCTAATAGATTGGGAGACGACGTGGTGAGTACCCCCTAGTCCAGGACACCGTCAGTAGCCCCCTGAACCGGTCTTCAAGTTAGGGACGCTCCTCGATTCTTCCGAACTGTTCTTCATCTTCGGTCGCCGGTCTTGAAAACTGGTTCAACAAATCTCCTCGTCTTCGATCTTGAGGATCGCCAAAGTGAAT
This sequence comes from Triticum aestivum, assembly GCF_018294505.1. Classification (NCBI taxonomy): domain Eukaryota; kingdom Viridiplantae; phylum Streptophyta; class Magnoliopsida; order Poales; family Poaceae; genus Triticum; species Triticum aestivum. Next base: position 477,327,229 of record NC_057801.1, on the reverse strand, counting down.
CTGAAGAGTTTACACGTCGGGTATCCGAGGAGCCCCTTTAAGTTTTCGGCCTTTATCAATGCCTTGTTATTTTTATGCCACACCTCAGGTTTGAAGTTTTTCCCGGGAGGCAGTATCTTCTTGCGTCCGAGCTCCAACGCCGGACTGCATTCGAGGTATCTTCCGCAGCCGAGCACCAACGCCGGACCGCTTCCCAGCTCTAATGACGGAATGTATCCGAGCTCCAACGCCGGACTATGTATCCGAGCTCCAACGCCGTACTATGTATCCATGCTCCAACGCCGGACTGTATCCGAGGTGTCGTAAATCACCTTGGTTCAAAGAAGTTTGAAGGAGTTTAGCCGAGCTTAATGCCGAAAATGCCCTCTATGGAGCCAGCCACTAGCGCCCAAGCTTTTTGCCGGACTGCTTCCGAGGTAGTGCACCACCCCGAATGTGGGCCGATTTTTGTCAATATTTTTTGCCGGACTAGGTGTGTATCGGTTTAAAATCCGCGATGCACCTGAAGGATGACGTAAGACCGCTGATCCCAGTAGCCGCTGAGACCCATGTTGATTTGTAAAATCGGCCTGAGGATCAAGTCCTAGCTCGGCAGGATACTTCGGGACACAAAAAGCGGCTTGCTCAGTCCTCGAGACTCAGGTTGGGTGCGGCCGACCAATCTGAGGATCAAAATCTCCTCGGAAACTGTATTGCACTTAAAATTTTCTGCACTGGATGGGCAATGCAGTAGCCCCCGAGACACTGGTCGGGTGGCAACACCAGATCAGGGGATCGATGTGCCCCTTTAATATTTGTAAATAATAAGCCCGAAGCCCAGTAGCCCCCGAGCCTTAATGCGGGCACGGGTGGCCGAATTAAGGATCAATATCCATAGTAAAATCACAAATTATGTGTAATGACTCTATGTATCCAAGTACTTTACGTCATTAATGCTCGGATCCGCATTGTACAAAACTTTGTTGACCGACTATCGGCTTCCACCTCCTCGGCCAGTAGCCGAGGAGTGTTTGTCTTACTTTATAAAGCCTTTATGAGGGCAAAGATTTACGACAAACAAGGCAATCTGGCCATACGGTTTTATAAACAAAGGTACGCGGAGAGATATGTTATATTACTGTTTAACAGAAGAAATGTCTTCCAAAGAAAATAGTCCCGCTATCGGTTCCTTTCTTTGGGTTGTCATGCTAAGCATGATCATAAAACCTCAGCTCCAATGTAAGAGAAAAATATCGAGGATTTAGTTTGGGAGGCTAGTTAATAGCCCCCGGTAGTGTTCGGCGACAGTCGAGGTCAAGCCGTAAACACTTCGGCCAATGTTATGAACGGCCTGTTATTTTACATAGTCATCGGATCACTAACCAGTTTACGCTTATTGTGACAGTCAGTTTTCTGCTTTCTCCACTGAGGTGCTTAACCACGTGAGCTGGAAGCACAATCGCAGTGGTTCTCCCTTCGCACACCTAGCCAAACAAAACGGAACATAGGAAGCAAATGCAGGAGCCGGGCAACCCAACTATTGACCGAAGACACAATTCAAAACCGATGCATATATAGCAATATCCGAGAATGTTTTTGCCAAATCTCTAAAGGAGTCCGGCGTTGCACTATGAGACTTGTGCTGAAAACACACAAATAGTTTAAAAGTGCCAAAAAGCTTGGAAAACCAAGAAACGTCAGTAAAAACATGATGTCCGAACAATATCAAGTGTTCGGTGCCAATCCAAAAATTGGTCTTAGAAAAAAGAAGTGCTTCTGTCGTGCTTTAACATGATACATCCTATCTAAAGACTTCGAGCGGGTCAGCCTACGGCTTCAACCTCCTATCCCGAGGGCGGAGTACTTCTCATCAGGCCAGTTTAGTAAACTAAACTCTAGCGGCTTTGAGAGAGAAATTAGGCTCCCCGGCTAGTGACCGCACACTCGTGTCAAAAAAAGAGTGATAAATAATAAAAACTTTGCAACGACTAAGAAGAAAAACACTTTGTATGAAACGGCTCAAATAAACATAAGAGCCTCCAAGTGACTTGGGTAAAAGTTGACTATATAATGTAAGGTGACATGCAAAATGCCTTCTAGCCGGATTGTAGATCATTTGTCATAGCGTACCTTTTCGCTTCAACCTCTGGACCCAATAGTCCGGAGTGTGTCCGAATACCCTAGCGGTTATATAAGAAGCGGGGCATGCATGGAGACAAGGCGTAGGGGTCATTATTGCTGTATCAGACAAGTGCCCAACTAGTTATGTTATATTACATGGATAGTAAGAAACATCTTCCAGGGAGAATAGTTCCGTTAAGGGTTCCTTTCCCTGGGGGGCATGCCCTAAAGTGCATGTCCAAGCTGCTAAGAAAGCAGAAAAGCATCTGGGGGCAGATAGACAAATAGGTAAAAAGTCATCTTTTAGTTCACCGACCGAATATTCCCTTAAGAATGCTAGCTTTCGGCTTCATCAAGTCTGAGGTACACATCCGGCTGACCCGGCAGTAACAATCACAGAGGTGCTCCCTTTACCACCTAGCTGAACAATCGGGGACGTAGGGGTAAGCACAGGAGCCAGGCAACCCAGCTTGGCCAAAACTTAAGTCATATCGATGCATATAATGGTGAATAAAAGGTACATGCGGAAGTGTGACACATGTGTTGGGCATAAAGCCCGTATTAATAAGCTTCTGTTAAAGAAGCCCCCAGGTATAATGAGCGCGGGTAGCGCGTCAAGTGTGTGCAAACAAAGTTTGGACAAGGAAGATTTTTACAAGCAACTTTTTTCCAAAAAAGTATAATGCTTGGTCGAGCCGAACACAAGTTAAAAATTTAAAACTGTGAGCATGAAGGCAACTTAGCTGGTTAATGTGTTCGGTACTGACGACGCGGTCCGAGCTTGATGCGGGACAAGGTTCCATCCCCCAAGCCGGTCCCGAGGTGGCGGAGCAAAGAGCTCGGCACTTCGAAGTGGTGACATAGCACGGGCAAGCAGGACGGCAGAGTGATGCCGAAGTCCCCGACATGGGGTAATGAAGACCCCCGTCCAGCCGAGGTGATGTCAAAGGATATAGTCCGGCTGGATCATTTTCTGATGCAGGGCGGCGACGTGATGCGGTAAAGGCATGGCAAGGCCTGAATTAACAGGTCGGTTCGAGTTCCGGATGCGGCGTTCGCCGGACTATGTACGGAAACTGACCGAACCACCATGCGACCATCGTTAATGCGGCCACCATTTGATAGACCTGCGTACATATGATGGACAACCAGAGTAATAATTCGTTGGAAAAAATGAACCCAAACAAGCAAAAAATACTAGGATTAATAGCACCTGGTTTATTTGTTGTAGCAATCTGAAGAAAGGTGATTCCCAAAATTGGGAATCGGTCCGCTCACCCATTGCCTGATGGGCGATAAAACGATGGCGTGGCAGTGCTGGCGAAGGTTGGCTCGCCGAGGCAAAGCCCTCGGTCCAGCTTACGTGACGGAGCTGGTCGGCTAGTGACGCCGAAGTGTCTGGAGTAGGTTGATGAAGAGATGGCGAAGCCCCCGGTCCAGCCGAGATGTCGAAGTAGGTCGGCGTGATGGACACCAGCTTGAAGAAGCAATAGTGCGGCCCTGCCGATGCAGGTCGTGACGTGGTCGATGCCGGCTTGATGAAGCGACCGTGCGGCGATGCCGATATTTCCGCTCCGTGTAATCCGTGGGGCGGCAATGTTGGTGATGATTTGTCCTTCGCGATGCCGGACTCTTGTTCGGCTTGCCGAGATGATGATCCGAAGAAGTTGAGTTCGGCTCAACAAAGTGACGACGTGTCTAGCACAGGTCGGCAGTAGTGGAGCAATATTGCCGGACTGGTTTGACACCAGCAATGATGTTGAAGATCATGTTCAAAAGATCTTAAAGTTAGTGGGATGTGTTCGGGAACAATACACAATATCCCATACAAAACTTCCTTCAAAAAGGATGTCCGAAATCCCGTTCATAAAAAAGATGAATTCTGGTCGGATTCGTTCTCGCGCAGAAAACAGATCCGAAAAGTGATGCACTAATCGGAAGGTTCCCGGAGTTTGGACGGTCGGATCGAGCTGAAATTTGGAGGGGTGGTAGATATAGGAATTCCGCAGCCGATCAATGGTTGGATCTTCTAAAGGACGTCTGATCTAAAAGCTGGACACCACGCCCTAAACTCGTCCAGATTCCCGTCCAGATTTGACAGGGCTCCGGTATATCGTGGATTGCCGGAGATTCCTTCATCGGAACTCGACGAAATTTTTCAGGGTTTTTGTAGAATCAATTCCGCACAATTCCACCAAAGTGATCGTCAAAGCAATACTCGAGGAGGTGGTGGCAGCAGATACAAGTTCGCTGTCCAGAAAAACAGCACGGTCGCTTGAGGGCAATGTTGACGTTGAGCCCCCGAGCTCCATGGATGATTCCTCCGTGACCTTGATAGAGATCGGAGTTGATGTTTGATGAAGGCCCTCATCCGAACATGGTGATCCGAAGACGGGGCGCAATTCTTGGTCGAACCAAGGTGACCAGTCGAGCTGGTGACGAAGATGCCGAAGTCGCAGTTGATCTGCAGGCGAGCCATCGATCCTTTTGTCGATCACACAGCGGAACTCTCAATGAAAGCACCAATGTCGGTGTCAAAACCGGCGGATCTCGGGTAGGGGGTCCCGAACTGTGCGTCTAGGATCGATGGTAACATGTACACGGGGTTTTACCCAGCTTCGCGCTCTCTTGATGAGATAATACCCTACATGCTGCTTTTGATTGTATTCATATGGGTGTAGTACAGAGTTTATCTACCTCGAGATCATATGTTGTGGTCTAAACCCTAGAGGTATGATGATTCATATAATAATGATCTATCGACTAGCCTGGCCTCGGCTTATATAACATACCAGAGGCCGAGGATAACAAGAGTCCTAGTCGAATACGCCGGTGGGGAGGAGTCCTTGTCTTGATCGCCAAGTCTTGTGGAATTTTCCTTGTATGCGGTAGCTGTCCGAACTGGCCCATGAGTATACGGCCACGGGGGTCCTCGGCCCAATCTAATAGATTGGGAGACGACGTGGTGAGTACCCCCTAGTCCAGGACAGCGTCAGTCTCACCGGAGCTTATGAACCGACCTGCAGAAATTTTAGGTCTAGAATATTTCCCTTTCTGAACGATCGTTTGATCCAAAATAATAACTGTGACTTGTGAAACCTGTTTATTCCATACTTAGGCAAAAACTGCATCTGTTAGATCCGTTAAACCATGGAAACCCGTATGGCCGGTTTAAAAAGACATCACTGATTAACAACCTTGTCTGCTCCTGGCGGTTTTAAAATAACTTCACTACTTCAAAAACCCATGGCGGCTTAAGTAATCAGACACAATTAGTCATATGTCATTAGGCCCCTTCACAAGCCGCCATCTTGAATAGAATTGTAATCCTCTCCTCCGGGTTAAATTGATCCGGAAATGTTAGTTTGTCATAGGCTTCCAGCTGTGTAATGGCACCCAAGGCTCCCAAAGCACCAGTGACCTGTAACTGGGTCAAATCCATCGTCACTGAAAGCACCTTGAACGATTTCATGAAGACGGGCTACCTGCCCAAAAAGGAAATTATGTCCTACCGTGCTCCTGACCCGTCAGAGGAGAGACCTCGACCTAAGGAAGGAGAAGTGGTCGTCTTTACTGATCATATGAACCGGGGCTTTCTCCACCTGGCTCAAAATTTTTCAGAGATGTCCTGTCCTTTTTCGACCTCAGACCTCAAGACATCGGGCCCAACTCTGTGTCAAACATTTGCAACTTCCAAGTATTTTGTGAGGTGTATCTTGGAGAAGAACCCAACCTACTACTCTTCAGAGAGCTGTTTTATTTAAACCGCCAGAATGAGCGTGCCAATGGGCCCAGCTTGGAACTTGGCGGTATCTCAATTCAGCGACGGAGGGACTGCCTTTTCCCATATGATGAGCCGCCAAGCCACCCTAAAGATTGGAACCAGACGTGGTTCTATTGCCAGGATGCTTCTTCGGCTAACTAAAACCCTTTGCCCGGCTTTTGCGCTCTGCGCCTTGAGTCCAACCATCCACTGCCGGATAAACTATCAGCCGTTGAACGTCAAAAGCTCGCTCCCACCCTCAAGAAAATCAAGGACCTTTTGGGGAACGACTTAGATGGCATTGATTTGGTCCGAGTCTGGATCTCATGGCGGGTGATTCCATTAAGCCGCCGTCCCGGCTTGATGTGCACTTACACATGCGAAAAAGATGACCCGCTGCGTCATTGTCGTGATGATTTACCTGATGACATGGTGGAAGCCATGACCCAATCTCTTTTAAAGGAGGGCTCAGTAACCAGCAATACCTTCGGCTTACTTCCATTCTGCAAGAATAACCCGACCCCTCCAGTAAGCCATTAGCCTAAACATTTTTCCTTTCACTGTGAAACACCTTGCTCTTACTCATAACCCTTTTCTCATTATTCATAGGCAAATGACAAGTTCTGGAAGGTCAAGTATGACCATGAGGCTGCCAAACAGGCCAGAGCGGCCAAGAGGGCCGAGAGGAAAGCCGCCAAGGCCGGAACTCAGAAGAAGAAGAAACCCAGTGCTTCGGATTTGCTTAAACTGGACGACACTTCTGATGAAGAAGAGGTAATCCGTAACTCTCCTGACTCCTTTACCATTGCTTTATTGACATTTATTTCCTTTCAGGATGACATGGGAACCAGCCAAGCATTTGAAGAAGAGTTAATGTCTATTTCCGCCGGCTCACAACCCTTGCCAAGATCAAAATTCCGACGAGTGACCTGGAAAGTAAGGTTTTGACACCCTTTAGCTTATCTGGATCTCCACTTTATTTTGAAGCTTCAACAGCATGAGAGCCGCCGCCTCACCCAGACCAGTGGGGGCGATGATCTGTCCTCCGGGTTACTTAATACTCCTTCACAGAAACACCGGGTTGAGGTTCCGTCTCTTAATTGCTTTCATTATCTTCTTAATCAGGTTGCATATTACTTTTTAACCCTTCGCCTTACTTTGAATCAGGAAATTACTCGTACTTCCTCTGGTGAATCGTCGCAAACAGTGCTTCCGGCTTTCAAGACCGCCCCTGGGTAAGAACACCTTGCTTATCTTATGCTTATCTTACCCATACATTTTCCTGCTAACCTTTATGATTTGTACACATCGTACAAGTGAAACCCAGCAAGAGGGCAAAGAAGAATAAGCCGGCCGAAGAGCCGATCGTAACTGAACCGGAGCTTAGAACGGATGCTCCTGACACCTCCACTCACGAGCCGCCACCTGAACCAACTCACAACATTCCAGCACCTATGACTGACCCGCCTGCTAAGCAAGCCCTTGACGGTTCTGAGAACTTGGAGATCCATAGCCCGGACAAAGCGGATGACCCGGACATCGAAATCGTCAAAATTGCCTTTGTTGAACCGGGAAGACCCACTGTGCTGGCCAAGTGTTCTGCCAAGGAGGAATTTCTGGAACGTCGCAAGGCCAAGCTAGATGTCTCTGACTACACTCACTTGAGTATTGGAGAGATTGTCTCTGGTTATATCAGTCAAGTGCACAGCAGCCGTGACCTGGAGGTTGACATGGTGAAGCAGATACACAAAAAATCTGAGGTATAACTCTTGTTACTCCTCTGTATTCATCCTTAATATACCAGCCCCCAAGTCTATTGCTTATGATCACATATGTTGTAGACTTAATACCGGCTTAATAGTATATACCAGAAAACCCGGCTTACCCTGTAGCATCCGAATACCGGCTTAGAACAACATGTTTAAACCGGTCCTTACCATGTTGAATTTAAGTATTTGAACAACAATATGCATTAGCCCCCAAGTGCCAAGTATCTTTGCTTGCAAAGTGCTTGGGACTTTAGCTCCATAAACCACCATTGTAAATAGAGCTCTTCAGCATACATTAGCCCCCAAGTGCCAAGTATCTTTGCTGGCAAAGTGCTTGGGAGTTAATGTTTTATTATGATGATCCTGACTGTAACCCGACATTGATATAGGCTGCCATGAGTCAACTTGAATCGGAGATTTCCGACTTGAAGAGTCGCCTGGAGGCTCAAGAGACCGAAACCCAAAAGGCCAACTCCAAATTTGAGTTCAGTGTATCTGAACAAGAAAAATTGAAGAAGAACATTGAAGCATATAAGAAGGCTTGGGCTGATGAAAAGGTCTCTTTGATCAACCGGGCAGAGAAAGCGGAGGCGGCTCTTGCAGAAGCCACTACCGAGTTATCCGGTTTAAAACGCCAGATATCTCAGATGGTCTCAGCAATCTTTGGTAAGTTATTCTATAAGTGTTGGATACTTGAAATATTTTTCAACAAACATCTCCACTGTCACCGACTCACCTAACATTGTGACGCAGGCCCCAGGAGCTCCAACCTGAACCAAAGCATGTTGATCAAGCTGAAGGCGGTTTATACATTGGTGGAACAACTCTACACCGGGTCACAACGTGCTTTGGCCTGTGTGGCTTTATCAAATGAGGTTCCCACTCTCCTGGCGGATGTACTCAAGCGTCTTGCCGTGCTTCCTCAACGGGTCCAAGAGTTGAGACGGGCCTCTGCAAGAGCCGGAGCCATAGCCGCATTAAGCCGGGCTAAGGCGTGGCTACCAGAGCTGGACCCGGCCGACATCGCCCTCGGATATCTAAGCTTGAAGGAAGACGGTACTCCGTTTGACCAGAAGAACTTCGCCGACTGTGTGAGGGAAATACGCCCTGTGGCCACTCTGATTGGTAATGACACAGACCTTACCAAATACCAGCCGGGTTACGACAACCGGAATCGGAGAATCCCAACGCCACATTATGAAGCAGTCAGCCTGATCCCTCCAATTCGTAAGCATACCTTTGCCCCTGAAATTGATCCGGCCGGGTTAATTGATGATGAAGCTGAATTTGAAGCCTTGAGTGGCACTGACTGGTGATCATCAACCTTCCAGGATAGGGCAACAGACAAAGGAGCGGAAAGGGATGATTCAGAAGCTTCAGGCCAGCAAAACGAGTGATCCGGCGGGCGACTTGTATTTATGCTTTGCTAAAAACAGTGCCTCCTTATCTGGACTCGGGGAGTCATGTAATAGGGTAGAAAAACACTTAATCTTGCCGTGCCATCACGCACGTGTGTGGTTCCCCACACTATTTAAACTGCCATCATATATTCATCCGTCTTATGCTGAGCTGCTGCTTTCTTTACGCTTAAAGAACTGCTTTATTTACCCTGCATACAACACAAAAGACAAGTCCCTTGGCGGCTTGCCGCATGGATGATCATATATTTTACATATAACCCGGAGTATGAATCAAAAAATCTTGAAACAACAGGTTCTCAAGTACATTCTTTGAGACATAAATATAACATCATACCTGTTATCCCTTGATTATACTGTCGGTTTATGTGACTCTTTAATTGGTACTACCTAAGTCATAAAAATGATAATCCTGATCCTGTGAAAATTGATACATCCAGACAGATGACGATGTGAATATGCCGGCACTGCTGAAAACCAGCCCGGGTTACACATAAACTGCTTATATATCTATTAGGTAATAAATTGTCAAGGCTTCTGATTCGGATACGATCAGTAAACCGTTCCAAAGGGGTTGAGCTAAGATTCAAATACGATCATATAGCCCCCAATGGCGTTGGTGATGCCGATCAAGAGGGTATTGACAGCTATGTTCTCTTTGGTTCGAATACGACCTATGTCTGAACAGGAAGCCCCCAAGTGATTACAACGGCTAGATTCAAATATGATCGTAAGCCGGACCCAAAGGAGAGCCGGATTCACATATGATCCGTCTCCTGTTGGTTATCTAAAAGAAAGCATTAGAAAGAATATATGATCTTTACAAAAAAAGGACAGAGGTCCTGCTTTATTACTTATCATAATATATACACTGCTTAAGTATGTACATGATGAGAGCCAGCGGCTCAAGTGTAGTAAGGCCGAAGATGAGCAATATTCCACGATCGGCGGGTCTCCTCCTCCGATTTACGTGAGTCTTTATGCTCCCGAACATCAATGAGGTAGTATGACCCGTTGTAGAGATTCTTGCTGACCACAAAGGGTCCTTCCCAAGGAGGGGATAGCTTGTGCATATCAGATTGATCCTGAATGAGCCGGAGCACCAAGTAACCTTCCTGAAAGGTTCTGTACTTAACCCGGCGGCTGTGATAACGTCGCAGGTCTTGCTGGTAGATTGCCGAGCGGGCTGCTGCTAAATCTCGTTTTTCATCCAACAAGTCAAGTGCTTCTTGACAGGCCTGCTCATTATTAGCCTCGATGTAAGCCGCCACGCGAGGCGAATCATGACGGAGGTCACTTGGGAGAACCGCTTCCGCTCCATAAACCATGAAGAAAGGTGTATAACCCGTGGACCTGTTGAAGGAAATATGCCCTAGAGGCAATAATAAAGTTATTATTTATTTCCTTATTTCATGATAAATGTTTATTATTCATGCTAGAATTGTATTAACCGGAAACATAATACATGTGTGAATACATAGACAAACAGAGTGTCACTAGTATGCCTCTACTTGACTAGCTCGTTAATCAAAGATGGTTATGTTTCCTAACCATGGACAAAGAGTTGTTATTTGATTAACGGGATCACATCATTAGATGAATGATCTGATTGACATGACCCATTTCATTAGCTTAGCACCCGATCGTTTAGTATGTTGCTATTGCTTTCTTCATGACTTATACATGTTCCTATGACTATGAGATTATGGAACTCCCGTTTGCCGGAGGAACACTTGGTGTGCTACCAAATGTCACAACGTATCTGGGTGATTATAAAGGAGCTCTACAGGTGTCTCCAAAGGTAGATGTTGGGTTGGCGTATTTCGAGATTAGGATTTGTCACTCTGATTGTCGGAGAGGTATCTCTGGGCCCTCTCGGTAATGCACATCACATAAGCCTTGCAAGCATTGCAACTAATGAGTTAGTTGCGAGATGATGTATTACGGAACGAGTAAAGAGACTTGCTGGTAATGAGATTGAACTAGGTATTGGATACCGACGATCGAATCTCGGGCAAGTAACATACCGATGACAAAGGGAACAACGTATGTTGTTATGCGGTCTGACCGATAAAGATCTTCGTAGAATATGTAGGAACCAATATGGGAATCCAGGTCCCGCTATTGGTTATTGATCGGAGACGTGTCTCGGTCATGTCTACATTGTTCTCGAACCGTAGGGTCTGCACGCTTAACGTTACGATGACAGTTTCATTATGAGTTTATGTATTTTGATGTACCGAAGGTTGTTCGGAGTCCCGGATGTGATCATGGACATGGCGAGGAGTCTCGAAATGGTCGAGACATAAAGATCGATATATTGGAAGCCTATATTTGGACATCGGAATCGTTCCGGGTGAAATCAGCATTTTACCGGAGTACCGGGAGGTTACCAGAACCCCCCGGGGGGTTATTGGGCCTTCTTGGGCCTTAAGGGAGAAGAGAGAAGGAGGCAGGAGGTGGCCGCGCGCCCCTCCCCTTCCTAGTCCGAATAGGACAAGGGAAGGGGGCGGCGCCCCCCTTTCCTTTCCCTCTTCCTCTTCTTTCCCCCCTTCTCCTTCTCCAACTAGGAAAGAAGGGAGTCCTACTCCTGGTGGGAGTAGGACTCCCCCCTGGCGCGCCCCTCCTTGGCCGGCCGCCCCCTCCCCTTGGCTCCTTTATATATGGGGGCAGGGGGGCACCGTAGGACACACAAGTTGATCTTCGTGATCGTTCCTTAGCCGTGTGCGGTGCCCCCCTCCACGATATTACACCTCGATCATATTGTAGCGGTGCTTAGGCGAAGCCCTGCGACGGTAGAACATCAAGATCGTCACCACGCCGTCATGCTGACGGAACTCCTCCCCAAAGCTTTGCTGGATCGGAGCCCGGGGAGCGTCATCGAACTGAACGTGTGCCAAGAACTCGGAGGTGCCGGAGTAACGGTGCTTGGATCGGTTGAACCGGGACGACGTACGACTACTTCCTCTATGTTGCGTCAATGCTTCCGCTTCGGTCTACGAGGGTACGTAGACAACACTCTCCCCTCTCATTGCTATGCATCACCATGATCTTGCGTGTGCGTAGGATTTTTTTTTGAAATTACTACGTTCCCCAACAGTGGCATCCGAGCCTAGGTTTTTATGGTTTGATGTTATTTGCACGAGTAGAACACAAGTGAGTTGTGGGCGATATAAGTCATACTGCTTACCAGCATGTCATACTTTGGTTCGGCTGTATTGTTGGATGAAGCGGCCCAGACCGACATTACGCGTACGCTTACGCGAGGCTGGTTCTACTGCCGTGCTTTGCACACAAGTGGCTGGCGGGTGTCAGTTTCTCCAACTTTAGTTGAACCGAGTGTGGCTACGCCCGGTCCTTGCGAAGGTTAAAATAGCACCAACTTGATAAACTATCATTGTGGTTTTGATGCGTAGGTAAGATTGGTTCTTGCTAAGCCCGTAGCAGCCATGTAAAACTTGCAACAACAAAGTAGAGGACGTCTAACTTGTTTTTGCAGGGCATGTTGTGATGTGATATGGTCAAGACATGATGCTAAATTTTATTGTATGAGATGATCATGTTTTGTAACCGAGTTATCGGCAACCGGTAGGAGCCATATGGTTGTCGCTTTATTGTATGCAATGCAAACGCCCTGTAATGCTTTACTTTATCACTAAGCGGTAGCGATAGTCGTAGAAGCATAAGATTGGCGAGACGACAACGATGCTACGATGGATATCAAGGTGTCACACCGGTGACGATGGTGATCATGACGGTGCTTCAAAGATGGAGATCACAAGCACAAGATGATGATGGCCATATCATATCACTTATATTGATTGCATGTGATGTTTATCTTTTATGCATCTTATCTTGCTTTGTTTGACGGTAGCATTTTAAGATGATCTCTCACTAAATTATCAAATTAAAAGTGTTCTCCCTGAGTATGCACCATTGCGAAAGTTCTTCGTGCTGAGACACCACGTGATGATCGGGTGTGATAGGCTCTACGTTCAAATACAACGGGTGCAAAACAGTTGCACACGCGGAATAGTCAGGTTAAACTTGACGAGCCTAGCATATAACAGATATGGCCTCGGAACACGGAGACCGAAAGGTCGAGCGTGAATCATATAGTAGATATGATCAACATATTGATGTTCACCATTGAAACTACTCCATCTCACGTGATGATCGGACATGGTTTAGTTGATATGGATCACGTGATCACTTAGAGGATTAGAGGGATGTCTATCTAAGTGGGAGTTCTTAAGTAATATGATTAATTGAACTATAATTTATCATGAACTTGGTCCTGGTAGTATTTTGCAAATAATGTTGTAGATCAATAGCTCGCGTTGTTGCTTTCATATGTTTATTTTGATATGTTCCTAGAGAAAATTATGTTGAAAGATGTTAGTAGCAATGATGCGGATTGGATCCGTGATCTGAGGTTTATCCTCATTGCTGCACAGAAGAATTATGTCCTTGATGCACCGCTAGGTGACAGACCTATTGCAGGAGCAGATGCGGACGTTATGAATGTTTGGCCAGCTTAATATGATGACTACATGATAGTTTAGTGCACCATGCTTAACGGCTTAGAATCGGGACTTCAAAGACGTTTTGAACGTCATGGACCATATGAGATGTTCCAGGAGTTGAAGTTAATATTTCAAGCAAATACCCGAGTTGAGAGATATGAAGTCTCCAACAAGTTCTATAGCTAAAAGATGGAGGAGAATCGCTCAACTAGTGAGCATGTGCTCAGATTGTCTGGGTACTACAATCGCTTGAATCAAGTGGGAGTTAATCTTCCAGATAAAATAGTGATTGACAGAATTCTCTAGTCACCATCACCAAGTTAGTAGAACTTCGTGATGAACTATAATATGCAAGGGATTACAGAAACGATTCCCAAGCTCTTCGTGATGCTAAAATCGACGAAGGTAGAAATCAAGAAAAACATCAAGTGTTGATGGTAGACAAGACCACTAGTTTCAAGAAAAGGGCAAAGGGAAGAAGGGGAACTTCAAGAAGAACGGCAAGCAAGTTGCTGCTCAAGTGAAGAAGCCCAAGTCTGGTCCTAAGCCTGAGACTAAGTGCTTCTACTGCAAAGGGACTGGTCACTAGAAGCGGAACCACCCCAAGTATTTGGCGGATAAGAAAGGATGGCAAAGTAAACAAAGGTATATTGGATATACATGGTATTGATGTGTACTTTACTAGTGTCCATAGCAACCCCTCAGTATTTGGTACTAGTTCAGTTGCTAAGATTAGTAACTCGAAACGGGAGTTGCAGAATGAACAGAGACTAGTTAGGGGTGAAGTGACGATGAGAGTTGGAAGTGGTTCCAAGATTGATATGATCATCATCGCACACTCCCTATACTTTCAGGATTAGTGTGGAACATAAATAAGTGTTATTTGGTGTTGAGCATGAATATGATTTGATCATGTTTATTGCAATACGGTTATTCATTTAAGTAAGAGAATAAATTGTTGTTCTGTTTACATGAATAAAACCTTCTATGGTCATACACACCAACAAAAATTGTTTGTTGGATCTCGATCGTAGTGATACACATATTCATAATATTGAAACCAAAAGATGCAAAGTTAATAATGATAGTGCAACTTATTTGTGGCACTGCCGTTTAAGTCATATTGGTGTAAAGCGCATGAAGGAACTCCATGCTAATGGACTTTTGGAATCACTTGATTATGAATCACTTGATGCTTGCGAACCATGCCTTATGGGCAAGATGACTAAAGACTCCGTTCTTCGGAACAGTGGAGCGAGCAACTAACTTATTGGAAATAATACATACTGATGTATGCGATCCGATGAGTGTTAAGGCTCGCGGCGGGTATCGTTATTTTCTGACCTTCACAGATGATTTGAGCAGATATAGGTATATCTACTTGATGAAACATAAGTCTGAAACATTTGAAAAGTTCAAAGAATTTCAGAGTGAAGTGGAAAATCATCGTGACAAGAAAGTAAGGTTTCTATGATCTGATCACGGAGACAAATATTTGAGTTACGAGTTTGGTCTTCAATAAAAACAATGTGGAATAGTTTCACAAATTTATGCCACCTGGAACACCACAGCATAATGGTGTGTCCGAATGTCATAACCGTACTTTATTGGATAGTGCAATCTATGATGTTTCTTACCGATTTACCACTATCATTTTGGGGTTATGCATTAGAGTCAGCTGCATTCACGTTAAAAAGGGCACCATCTAAGTCCGTTGAGACGACACAATCTGAACTGTGGTTTGGCAAGAAACCAAAGTTGTCGTTTCTTAAAGTTTGGGATTGTGATGCTTATATGAAAAGGTTTCATCCTAATAAGCTCAAACCCAAATCGGAGAAATGCATCTTCATAGGATACCCAAAGGAGACTGTTGGGTACACCTTCTATCGTAGATCCGAAGGCAAGACATTCGTTGCTGAGAATGGATCCTTTCTAGAGAAGGAGTTTCTCTCGAAAGAAGTGAGTGGGAGGAAAGTAGAAAACTTGATAAGGTAATTGTACCTTCTCCCTTATTGGAAAGTAGTTCATCACAGAAATCTGTTCTTGTGACTACTACACCAATTAGTGAGGAAGCTAATGATGATGATCATGTAACTTCAAATCAAGTTACTACCGAATCTCGTAGGTAAACCAGAGTGAGATCCGCACCAGATTGGTACGGTAATCCTGTTCTGGAAGTCATGTTACTAGACCATGATGAACTTGCGAACTATGAGAAAGCGATGATGAGCCCAGATTCCGCGAAATGGTTTGAGGCCATGAAATCTGAGATATGATCCATGTATGAAAAAAAGTATGGACTTTGATGGATTTGCCCGATGATCGGCAAGCCATAGAAAATAAATGGATCTTCAAGAGGAAGACGGACGCTGATAGTAGTGTTACTATCTACAAAGCTAGAATTGTCGCAAAAGGTTTTCGACAAGTTCAAGGTGTTGACTATGATGAGAGTTTCTCCCTCGTATCATGCTTAAGTCTGTCCGAATCATGTTAGCAATTGCCGCATTTTATGAAAACTGGTAAATGGATAAACAAAACTGCATTCCTTAATGGATTTATTAAAGAAGAGTTGTATATGATGCAACCAGAAGGTTTTGTCAATCCTAAAGGTGCTAACAAAATATGCAAGCTCCAGCGATCCATCTATGGACTGGTGCAAGCATCTCAGAGTTGGAATATACGCTTTGATAAGTTGATCAAAGCATATAGTTTTATACAGACTTGTGGTGAAGCCTGTATTTACAAGAAAGTGAGTGGGAGCACTAAAATATTTCTGATAAGTATATGTGAATGACATATCGTTGATCGAAAATAATGTAGAATTATTCTACAAAGCATAAAGGAGTATTTGAAAGGAGTTTTTTCAAAGAAAGACCTTGGTGAAGCTGCTTACATATTAAGCATCAAGATCTATAGAGATAGATCAAGACGCTTGATAAGTTTTTTCAATGAGAACATACCTTGACAAGATTTTGAAGTAGTTCAAAATAGAACAGTCAAAGAAAGAGTTCTTGCCTGTGTTACAAGGTGTGAAATTGAGTAAGACTCAAAACTCGACCACAGCAGAAGATAGAAAGAGAATGAAAATCATTCCCTATGCCTTAGTCATAGGTTCTATAAAGTATGCCATGCTGTGTACCAGATCTATTGTATACCCTACCACTGAGTTTGGCAAGGGAGCACAATAGTGATCTAGGAGTAGATCATTGGACATCGGTCAAAATTATCCTTAGTGGAATAAAGGATATGTTTCTCGATTATGGAGGTGACAAAAAAGGTTCGTCGTAAAAAGTTACATCGATGCAAGTTTTGACACAGATCTGGATCACTCTAAGGCCCCGTTCGGAAGCTCGCTGGCTTCCGAAACGAGCCAACTTCTCGTGAAGCTGGCGCTAGCTGTATTCTCGTGGAGCTAGCGAGCGTTCGGTGCAGCGGCGGGGAGCAGCTGCGTATGCATGGACTGGCAGCCTAGTAAGGTAGGATCAAGCCCATTCAGGTGGACAGGTGTAAAGCCCATTTCAGTAGTGAAAGCCGGCTGGGCTCACATGTGCGCTACAGGCCAGATTAGAAGTAGGTTCTTTTTTTTATCTGTACAGATTCCTTCGATTTTGGCTGTACAGAGAGATATTTCGATGTACAGAGAGCAGATTTGGCTGTATAGAGAGCAGTTTTAGCTAGCACAAATGCAAACAATGTACTGAACATGTAGAGTTTTGCCAACATAGGCATAAATATTGTACCGATAGCACAAGATAATAATAGGTTCGCCAACATAGGCATAAATATCGTTCCCATAGCTAAGATAAGATAGAACAAACTAGTTCCCATACTTGAGGTCAAACATCCTACGCAACCAACCCTTTCGAGAGTCGGATGTCATGTGCAAGAACATCTCTCTTTGCTCTCTCTTCAGAAAGAGCTCAGTAGCAATGAAATGCTCATCAGTGTCGTCTGTTGCACCACAAGCACGAACTAAATCCATGGTAGAGGCTACAAAAATGGTCTCACCTTTCTGTAGAAAAGACTGAAACGATGTGTGTGAAGCTTGGGCAATAGAACTAATCTTTCTAATCTCCTCTTGCATCACTTGTGCAGTCTTCGGTTTCTTGTTCTTCTCTGGAATCGTGACCCCAAGCCTCACTTTAGATGAACTAGATACTGTCGGAGAAGGTTGCTCTTCACTATCATCCTCCAAATCAAGATCGGTGATTTCGTCAACATTCAAGGCTGTTTTCAATGCCGAACTAGAGGGGGGAGGCAGACCAGATGCGGGGTTCCAATGGTCAGTGCCATCAACACTGATATCCTCAAACAAGATGTGCAAGCCTTCTTCGTTACGGAGTCCATGCTTCTTGAACTTGCCACAACCTGGAAGGTCCTATTGTATGAAAGAGAGACATTAGTACATAAAGCATGACAAGTTCAGATTTTATTTTCTGAGAAACATAAGCATGAGAACGTACAACTTTCGCCTTTTTCCACCACTCATTATCTTGTTTAACAGTGTTTTTATCAAAGTCCCAACCCCCTCCAGTCTCGCGCAACTTGAGCTTCTTGAATGTGTTGTACTCACGTTTTAACTTGGTCCATTTGTTCCTCACTTGCTTTGGTGTGTACTCAAGCCCAGTTCTCATCAAAAACTCCTTTCCCACCTCATCATATGCACTGGGTGTCAAATGAGTGCTTGGCATGTTTCCAGCCTTCACTTGTTTCACAAACAACTCCACGATAATCCGAGTATTCTCATCGGTCCATTCGGCAGACCCAGTTGATGACATTTCTATACAAAAATGATGTTACTTTACGGATACACATTTCCTCGAAAATATATGCCAAACAATCGGTGCCATCTCACAAATAGATACCAAAATCAGTAGCATCATGAACATGTAGCAACAATCAGCGTCCATTAGTATAAATCATGTGTCCAAATTTCTGGGAAACAATCACTACCATCTCACAAACAATCAGTAGCAGCACGAATATGTAGCAAACAATCATCATCCATCAGTATATAATCATGTCCCCGAATATATGAAAAATAAACTGTACTAGCATGAACATGTACTACCAACATAAGGAAATTATTGATTTTATCTAAAATCAATTCATATCACTACAGACTGCACTACACATATATACGCAAAAAGTCCACACATCAGGTTCATATCACAGGAAATTGGGGTTGTCCACACACAGCGCATGAACTAGGCTGAATTAGAGTACTACAAGAGGAGGGGGAAGGTGGCTGCTCACCTTGACCTGGGGGAATGGCTTCTGTACCGTGGATCTTGCGGCCAGGCCCGTCAGGACCTCTACTTCGTATGGCTGCCGGCGGCGACTAACGGAGGGAGTGGCGGCAGATGGGGAGACAACACCACGGGGACTTTGGGCGGCTGCTATGAGAGTCGATGGACGGAGACTTGCGGGGCGGGGTGTAGATTCGACGAGCGGCGGCGGACGGCGGCGCGACGGTGCGGCGGCCGACCGGCGACGGGGCGGCGGCTAGGGTTGCGACAGCAGAGGAGGTCGCCCCGTTCGTTTCTGTACGAGCAGAGTACGAGCTGAGGTGCGAGAGCAGAGGAGACGTCGAGGAAAACGATTCGAGTAGTTTACTTCGGGGTGGCATTGCTACCGTAATTTTGAGCAACTCCCGCTTCTGATATTTGCGAAGCTGGGCCTGGGCAGCTTCTCATATCCGTGATTTTTGCACTGCCGAATCCTCGTCTCTGCGGAGCCAGATTCTCGAAGTGGACTCGTTCGGTGCGCCTTCTCGGAGCGATTTTCGGAAGCCAGCTCGAGGACGGCTTCTGAACGGGCCCTAAGTCTCGATCTAGATACATATTGAAAGTGGGAGCAATTAGCTAGAGTATCCCTGTGCGGAGCATTGTAGACATAGAATTCGCAAAATACTTACGGATCTGAATGTGACAGACCCATTGACTAAAATTACCTCACAAGCAAAACATGATCACACCTTAGTACTCTTTGGGTGTTAATCACATAGCAATGTGAACTAGATTACTGACTCTAGTAAACCCTTTGGGTGTTGATCACATATGGATGTGAACTATGGGTGTTAATCACATGATTATGTGAACTGTTGCTGTTAAATCACATGGCGATGTGAACTAGATTATTGACTCTAGTGCAAGTGGGAGACTGAAGGAAATATGCCCTAGAGGCAATAATAAAGTTATTATTTATTTCCTTATTTCATGATAAATGTTTATTATTCATGCTAGAATTGTATTAACCGAAAACATAATACATGTGTGAATACATAGACAAACAGAGTGTCACTAGTATGCCTCTACTTGACTAGCTCGTTAATCAAAGATGGTTATGTTTCCTAACCATGGACAAAGAGTTGTTCTTTTATTAACGGGATCACATCATTAGATGAATGATCTGATTGACATGACCCATTTCATTAGCTTAGCACCCGATCGTTTAGTATGTTGCTATTGCTTTCTTCATGACTTATACATGTTCCTATGACTATGAGATTATGCAACTCCCGTTTGCCGGAGGAACACTTTGTGTGCTACCAAACGTCACAACGTAACTGGGTGATTATAAAGGAGCTCTACAGGTGTCTCCAAAGGTAGATGTTGGGTTGGCATATTTCGAGATTAGGATTTGTCACTCCGATTGTCAGAGAGGTATCTCTGGGCCCTCTCGATAATGCACATCACATAAGACTTGCAAGCATTGCAACTAATGAGTTAGTTGCGAGATGATGTATTACGGAACGAGTAAAGAGACTTGCCGGTAACAAGATTGAACTAGGTATTGGATACCGACGATCGAATCTCGGGCAAGTAACATACCGATGACAAAGGGAACAACGTATGTTGTTATGCGGTCTGACCGATAAAGATCTTCGTAGAATATGTAGGAACCAATATGGGCATCCAGGTCTCGCTATTGGTTATTGATCGGAGACGTGTCTCGTCATGTCTACATTGTTCTCGAACCGTAGGGTCCGCATGCTTAACGTTTTGATGACAGTTTCATTATGAGTTTATGTATTTTGATGTACCGAAGGTTGTTCGGAGTCCCGGATGTGATCATGGACATGACGAGGAGTCTCAAAATGGTCGAGACATAAAGATCGATATATTGGAAGCCTATATTTGGACATCGGAATCGTTCCGGGTGAAATCGGCATTTTACCGGAGTACCGGGAGGTTACCGGAACCCCCCGGGGGGTTATTGGGCCTTCTTGGGCCTTAAGGGAGAAGAGAGAAGGAGGCAGGAGGTGGCCGCGCGCCCCTCCCCTTCCTAGTCCGAATAGGACAAGGGAAGGGGGGGGGCCTTTCCTTTCCCTCTTCCTCTTCTTTCCCCCCTTCTCCTTCTCCAAGTAGGAAAGAAGGGAGTCCTACTCCCGGTGGGAGTAGGACTCCCCCCTGGCGCGCCCCTCCTTGGCCGGCCGCCCCCTCCCCTTGGCTCCTTTATATATGGGGGCAGGGGGGCATCCTAGGACACACAAGTTGATCTTCGTGATCGTTCCTTAGCCGTGTGCGGTGCCCCCTCCACGATATTACACCTCGATCATATTGTAGCGGTGCTTAGGCGAAGCCCTGCGATGGTAGAACATCAAGATCGTCACCACGCCATCGTGCTGACGGAACTCCTCCCCGAAGCTTTGCTTGATCGGAGCCCGGGGAGCGTCATCGAACTGAACGTGTGCCAAGAACTCGGAGGTGCCGGAGTAACGGTGCTTGGATCGGGTGAACCGGGAAGACGTACGACTACTTCCTCTATGTTGCGTCAACGCTTCCGCTTCGGTCTACGAGGGTACGTAGACAACACTCTCCCCTCTCGTTGCTATGCATCACCATGATCTTGCGTGTGCGTAGGAAATTTTTTGAAATTACCACGTTCCCCAACACCTGTTAGGTGTAGTATTGATGCTCCATAACATGGACGACAACCCTCCACCCAACAACTCGGCGTCCGCTGCAAAGGGACCATGAGCCGGGGTTTAATACCTTTCAAGATCTCCTGATTAGCTCTTTCAGCTTGACCATTGGATTGAGGATGAGCCACTGATGATACATCAAGCCGGATATGCTCACGTTGACAGAACTCTTCCATGGCGCCTTTGGACAGGTTAGTACCGTTGTCAGTTATAATGTTGTGTGGAAAGCCAAAATGAAAGATCACCTTTTTCATGAATTGAACTGCCGTGGCTGCATCACACTTATTGACCGGCTCTGCCTCAACCCACTTTGTAAATTTGTCAACCGCCACTAGGAGGTGCGTCTTTTTATCCTTGGACCTTTTGAAAGGTCCAACCATATCGAGCCCCCATACCGCAAATGGCCAAGTAATTGGAATCATCCTCAATTCCTGAGCTGGCACATGAGCTCGTCGTGAGAACTTTTGGCAACCATCACATTTACTGACCAGGTCCTCCATGTCAGCATGAGCCGTCAGCCAATAAAACCCGTGACGGAAAGCTTTAGCCACAAGAGATTTTGAGCTGGCATGATGACCACAATCCCCTTCATGAATCTCACGAAGGATTTCTTGACCCTCCTCTGGTGAAACGCAACGTTGGAACACTCCAGTGACACTGCGACGATGTAGCTCTCCGTGCACGATCGTCATTGACTTAGACCGCCGAACTATCTGCCTGGCCAATGTTTCATCCTCAGGCAATTCGCCCCGGGTCATGAAGCCAGATATGACACTGTCCAATCCGGGATGACGTGAAGGGCCGCCACCAGCTGTGCTTCCGGGTCTGGAACAACTAAGTCTTGCTCTGATGGTAACTTAACAGAAGGGTTATGTAAAATATCCAAGAAAGTATTAGGTGGCACCGGCTTACGTTGAGATCCTAGCCGGCTTAAAGCATCAGCCGCCTCGTTCTTCCTTCGATCAATGTGCTCCACCTGATAACCCTTAAAATGTCCATCAACAACATCTACCTCACGACGATAAGTCGCCATAATAGGGTCTTTGGAATCCCACTTGCCTGACACCTGTTGAGCCACCAAATCTGAGTCGCCCAAGCACTGTACCCGGCTTAAACTTATCTGCTTGGCCACCCTGAGACCATGGAGTAAAGCTTCGTACTCAGTTGCATTGTTAGTACAGGGAAACATCAACCGGAGTACATAACAAAATTTGTCACCTCGGGGGGAAGTTAAAACAACTCCAGCCCCCGAGCCTTCCAATTGCCTGGACCCATCAAAATGAATAGTCCAACAGGTGGTATCCGGCTTTACTTCAGGTGTCTGCAGCTCTGTCCAATCATTGATGAAATCCACCAGTGCTTGAGATTTAATTGCAGTTCGAGGCACATACCTTAAGCCATGAGGCCCAAGCTCAATGGCCCATTTGGCGACTCGTCCTGTGGCCTCCCTATTCTAGATGATGTCTCCCAAAGGAGCAGAACTTACCACAGTAATGGGGTGACCCTGGAAGTATTGCTTAAGCTTCCAGCTCGCCATAAACACCCCATAAACAAGCTTCTGCCAATGTGGATATCTTTGCTTAGACTCAATAAGCACCTCGCTGATGTAGTAAACCGGCCGTTGAACCGGATGTTCCTTGCCAGCCTCCTTGCGCTCCACCACAATCGCAACACTAACAGCACGTGAATTAGCGGCCACGTATAGCAATAGTGGCTCCTTATCAATGGGAGCCGCAAGGACCGGCAGCTCAGACAACTGTCTCTTTAATTCTTCAAAGGCGGCATTAGCAGCATCACTCCAGACGAAATTGTCTGTTTTCTTCATCATCTGATACAGAGGCAGTGCCTTCTCTCCTAACCGGCTTATGAACCGGCTTAGAGCAGCGACACGACCCGCCAGTCGCTGAACGTCATTGATGCACGCCGGCTTAGCCAAAGAGGTGATCGCCTTGATTTTCTCTGGGTTAGCTTCAATGCCTCTGTTAGAGACCAGAAAACCCAAAAGCTTGCCTGCTGGCATGCCAAACACACATTTGGCCGGGTTAAGCATCATCTTGTAGACCCGGAGATTATCAAAGGTCTCTTTCAGATCATCAATCAAGGTCTCCTTTTCTCTGGACTTCACCACAATATCATCCACATAGGCATGAACATTACGCCCTATCTGTTTATGGAGACAGTTCTGGACGCAACATTGATAAGTCGCCTGGGCACTCTTAAGCCCAAAAGGCATAGAAACATAACAGAAGGCTCCAAACGGAGTGATGAAAGCCGTCTTCTCCTGGTCCTTAACCGCCATTTTGATCTGATGATAACCAGAGTAAGCATCCAAAAAACTCAAATGCTCACAACCCTTCGTAGCATCAATGATTTGATCAATACGGGGAAGAGCAAAAGGATCAGCCGGACAAGCCTTATTTAAGTCCGTGTAGTCCACACACATTCGCCAGGTGCCGTTCTTTTTTAGTACAAGCACCGGGTTAGCCAACCACTCTGGGTGAAAAACCAACAATAAACCCGGCCGCCAAGAGCCGGGCCACCTCCTCACCAATAGCTTTCCGTCTCTCTTTGTTAAACCGCTGAAGAAACTGCCTGACCGGCTTAAATTTTGGATCAATATTAAGAGTGTGCTCAGCGAGTTCTCTTGGTACACCCGGCATGTGAAGGAAATACGCCCTAGAGGCAATAATAAAGTTATTATTTATTTCCTCATAATCATGATAAATGTTTATTATTCATGCTAGAATTGTATTTACCGGAAACATAATACATGTGTGAATACATAGACAAACAAAGTGTCACTAGTATGCCTCTACTTGACTAGCTCGTTAATCAAAGATGGTTATGTTTCCTAACCATGAACAATGAGTTGTTATTTGATTAACGAGGTCACATCATTAGTAGAATGATCTGATTGACATGACCCATTCCATTAGCTTAGCACCCGATCGTTTAGTATGTTGCTATTGCTTTCTTCATGACTTATACATGTTCCTATGACTATGAGATTATGCAACTCCCGTTTACCGGAGGAACACTTTGGGTACTACCAAACGTCACAACGTAACTGGGTGATTATAAAGGAGTACTACAGGTGTCTCCAATGGTCGATGTTGGGTTGGCGTATTTCGAGATTAGGATTTGTCACTCCGATTGTCGGAGAGGTATCTCTGGGCCCTCTCGGTAATACACATCACATAAGCCTTGCAAGCATTACAACTAATATGTTAGTTGTGAGATGATGTATTACGGAACGAGTAAAGAGACTTGCCGGTAACGAGATTGAACTAGGTATTGGATACCGACGATCGAATCTCGGGCAAGTAACATACCGATGACAAAGGGAACAACGTATGTTGTTATGCGGTCTGACCGATAAAGATCTTCGTAGAATATGTAGGAGCCAATATGGGCATCCAGGTCCCGCTATTGGTTATTGACCGGAGACGTGTCTCGGTCATGTCTACATTGTTCTCGAACCCTTAGGGTCCGCACGCTTAAGGTTACGATGACAGTTATATTATGAGTTTACATATTTTGATGTACCGAAGGAGTTCGGAGTCCCGGATGAGATCGGGGACATGACGAGGAGTCTCGAAATGGTCGAGACGTAAAGATTCATATATTGGATGATATGGTTAGGCCAAGGGGTCAAGCCCATGAGGCTTTAGGTCGGTGCAAAAGGAGTTTTGCGGAGGCCAAGGGGCCAAACGCCGGAGACCCTGGCGTCTGGCCCTGGGCCAGACGCCGAGGCCCATGGCGTCTGGGCCAGACGCCAAGGATTGTGGCGTTTGGTCCTGGAGTCCGAGTGGGACTCTTGCCTTTCGGGCAAAACCGGCTTTGAGGAGGCTTTTGCTCCAAGTTTCGACCCCGGGGCTCAACATATAAATAGAGGGGCAGGGCTAGCACCAAAGGGACAACAAGTTGATCCACGTGATCTATTCCTTAGCCGTGTGCGGCGCCCCAGCCACCATATTCCTCGATAATACTGTAGCGGAGTTTAGGCGAAGCCCTGCTGCTGTAGTTCATCAAGATCGTCACCACGCCGTCGTGCTGACGGAACTCTTCCCCGACACTTTGCTGGATCGGAGTCCGGGGATCGTCATCGAGCTGAACGTGTGCTCGAACTGGGAGGTGCCGTAGTTTCGGTGCTTGATCGGTTGGATCGAGAAGACGTACGACTACTTCCTCTACGTCGTGTCATCGCTTCCGCAGTCGGTCTGCATTGGGTACGTAGACAATACTCTTCCCTCGTTGCTATGCATCACATGATCTTGCGTGTGCGTAGGAAATTTTTTGAAATTACTACGAAACCCAACAATGGTATCAGAGCCTAGGTTATTTATGTTGATGTTATATGCACGAGTAGAACACAAGTGAGTTGTGGACGATACAAGTCATACTGCCTACCAGCATGTCATACTTTGGTTCGGCGGTATTGTTGGACGAGACGACCCGGACCAACCTTACGCGTACGCTTACGCGAGACCGGTTCCCTCGACGTGCTTTGCACAGAGATGGCTTGCGGGCGACTGCCTCTCCAACTTTAGTTGAACCAAGTATGGCTACGCCCGGTCCTTGCGAAGGTTAAAATGGAGTCTATTTGACAAACTATCGTTGTGGTTTTGATGCGTAGGTGAGATTGGTTCTTACTTAAGCCCGTAGCAGCCACGTAAAACATGCAACAACAAAGTAGAGGACGTCTAACTTGTTTTTGCAGGGCATGTTGTGATGTGATATGGTCAAGGCATGATGCTGAATTTTATTGTATGAGATGATCATGTTTTGTAACCAAGTTATCGGCAACTGGCAGGAGCCATATGGTTGTCGCTTTATTGTATGCAATGCAATCGTGATGTAATGCTTTACTTTATTACTAAACGGTAGTGATAGTCGTGGAAGCATAAGATTGGCGAGACGACAACGATGCTACGATGAAGATCAAGGTGTCGCGCCGGTGACGATGGTGATCATGACGGTGCTTCGGAGATGGAGATCACAAGCACAAGATGATGATGGCCATATCATATCACTTATATTGATTGCATGTGATGTTTATCTTTTTATGCATCTTATCTTGCTTTGATTGACGGTAGCATTATAAGATGATCTCTCACTAAATTATCAAGAAGTGTTCTCCCTGAGTATGCACCGTTGCGAAAGTTCTTCGTGCTGAGACACCACGTGATGATCGGGTGTGATAGGCTCTACGTTCAAATACAACGGGTGCAAAACAGTTGCGCACGCAGAATACTCAGGTTAAACTTGACGAGCCTAGCATATGCAGATATGGCCTCGGAACACGGAGACCGAAAGGTCGAGCGTGAATCATATAGTAGATATGATCAACATAATTATGTTCACCGATGAAACTACTCCATCTCACGTGATGATCGGACATGGTTTAGTTGATTTGGATCACGTGGTCACTTAGAGGATTAGAGGGATGTCTATCTAAGTGGGAGTTCTTTAGTAATATGATTAATCGAACTTAAAATTTATCATGAACTTAGTCCCTGATAGTATCTTGCTTGTTTATGTTGATTGTAGATAGATGGCTCGTGCTGTTGTTCCGTTGAATTTTAATGCGTTCCTTGAGAAAGCAAAGTTGAAAGATGATGGTAGCAATTACACGGACTGGGTCCGTAACTTGAGGATTATCCTCATTGCTGCACAGAAGAATTACGTCCTGGAAGCACCGCTGGGTGCCAGGCCTGCTACTGGAGCAACACCAGATGTTGTGAACGTCTGGCAGAGCAAAGCTGATGACTACTCGATAGTTCAGTGTGCCATGCTTTACGGCTTAGAATCGGGACTTCAACGACGTTTTGAACGTCATGGAGCATATGAGATGTTCCAGGAGTTGAAGTTAATATTTCAAGCAAATGCCCGAATTGAGAGATATGAAGTCTCCAATAAGTTCTATAGCTGCAAGATGGAGGAGAACAGTTCTGTCAGTGAGCATATACTCAAAATGTCTGGGTATAATAATCACTTGATTCAATTGGGAGTTAATCTTCCGGATGATTGCGTCATTGACAGAATTCTCCAATCACTGCCACCAAGCTACAAGAGCTTCGTGATGAACTATAATATGCAAGGGATGAACAAGACTATTCCCGAGCTCTTCGCAATGCTGAAAGCTGCGGAGGTAGAAATCAAAAAGGAGCATCAAGTGTTGATGGTTAACAAAACCACTAGTTTCAAGAAAAAGGGCAAAGGAAAGAAGAAAGGGAACTTCAAGAAGAATAGCAAGCCAGTTGCTGCTCAAGAGAAGAAACCCAAGTATGGACCTAAGCCTGAAACTGAGTGCTTCTACTGCAAGCAGACTGGTCACTGGAAGCGGAACTGCCCCAAGTATTTGGCGGATAAGAAGGATGGCAAGTTGAACAAAGGTATATGTGATATACATGTTATTGATGTGTACCTTACTAATGCTCGCAGTAGCACCTGGGTATTTGATACTGGTTCTGTTGCTAATATTTGCAACTCGAATCAGGGGCTACGGATTATGCGAAGATTAGCTAAGGACGAGGTGACGATGCGCATGGGAAACGGTTCCAAAGTCGATGTGATCGCAGTCGGCACGCTACCTCTACATCTACCTTCAGGATTAATATTAGACCTAAGTAATTGTTATTTGGTGCCAGCGTTGAGCATGAACATTATATCTGGATCTTGTTTAATGCGAGACGGTTATTCATTTAAATCAGAGAATAATGGTTGTTCTATTTATATGAGTAATATCTTTTATGGTCATGCACCCTTGAAGAGTGGTCTATTCTTATTAAATCTCGATAGTAGTAATACACATATTCATAATGTTGAAACCAAAAGATGCAGAGTTGATAATGAAAGTGCAACTTATTTGCGGCACTGTCGTTTAGGTCATATCGGTATAAAGCGCATGAAGAAACTCCATACTGATGGACTTTTGGAACCACTTGATTATGAATCACTTGGTACTTGCGAACCGTGCCTCATGGGCAAGATGACTAAAACACCGTTCTCCGGTACTATGGAGAGAGCAACAGATTTGTTGGAAATCATACATACCGATGTATGTGGTCCGATGAATATTGAGGCTCGAGGCGAATATCGTTATTTTCTCACCTTCACAGATGATTTGAGCAGATATGGATATATCTACTTAATGAAGCATAAGTCTGAAACATTTGAAAAGTTCAAAGAATTTCAGAGTGAAGTTGAAAATCATCGTAACAAGAAAATAAAGTTTCTACGATCTGATCGTGGAGGAGAATATTTGAGTTACGAGTTTGGTGTACATTTGAAAAACTATGGAATAGTTTCACAACTCACGCCACCCGGAACACCACAGCGCAATGGTGTGTCCGAACGTCGTAATCGTACTTTACTAGATATGGTGCGATCTATGATGTCTCTTACAGATTTACCGCTATCATTTTGGGGCTATGCTTTAGAGACGGCCGCATTCATGTTAAATAGGGCACCATCAAAATCCGTTGAGACGACACCTTATGAACTGTGGTTTGGCAAGAAACCAAAGTTGTCGTTTCTTAAAGTTTGGGGCTGCGATGCTTATGTGAAAAAGCTTCAACCTGATAAGCTCGAACCCAAATCGGAGAAATGTGTCTTCATAGGATACCCAAAGGAAACTGTTGGGTACACCTTCTATCACAGATCCGAAGGCAAGACATTCGTTGCTAAGAATGGATCATTTCTAGAGAAGGAGTTTCTCTCGAAAGAAGTGAGTGGGAGGAAAGTGGAACTTGACGAGGTAACTGTACCTGCTCCCTTACTGGAAAGTAGTTCATCACAGAAAATTGTTTCAGTGACACCTACACCAGTTAGTGAGGAAGCCAATGATAATGATCATGAAACTTCAGATCAAGATACTACTGAACTTCGTAGATCAACCAGAGTAAGATCCGCGCCAGAGTGGTATGGTAATCCTGTTCTGGAAGTCATGCTACTAGATCATGATGAACCTACGAACTATGAAGAAGCGATGGTGAGCCCAGATTCCACAAAGTGGCTTGAAGCCATGAAATCTGAGATGGGATCCATGTATGAGAACAAAGTATGGACTTTGGTTGACTTGCCCGATGATCGGCAAGCAATTGAGAATAAATGGATCTTTAAGAAGAAGACTGACACTGATGGTAATGTTACTGTCTACAAAGCTCGACTTTTCGCAAAAGGTTTTCGGCAAGTTCAAGGGATTGACTACGATGAGACCTTCTCACCCGTAGCGATGCTTAAGTCCGTCCGAATCATGTTAGCGATTGCCGCATTTTATGATTATGAAATTTGGCAGATGGATGTCAAAACTGCATTCCTGAATGGATTTCTGGAAGAAGAGTTGTATATGATGCAACCGGAAGGTTTTGTCGATCCAAAGGGAGCTAACAAAGTGTGCAAGCTCCAGCGATCCATTTATGGACTGGTGCAAGCCTCTCGGAGTTGGAATAAACGTTTTGATAGTGTGATCAAAGCATTTGGTTTTATACAGACTTTCGGAGAAGCCTGTATTTACAAGAAAGTGAGTGGGAGCTCTGTGGCATTTTTGATATTATATGTGGATGACATATTACTGATTGGAAATGATATAGAATTTCTAGATAGCATAAAGGGATACTTGAATAAAAGTTTTTCAATGAAAGACCTCGGTGAAGCTGCTTACATATTAGGCATTAAGATCTATAGAGATAGATCAAAACGCTTAATTGGACTTTCACAAAGCACATACCTTGACAAAATTTTGAAGAAGTTCAAAATGGATCAAGCGAAGAAAGGGTTCTTGCCTGTGTTACAAGGTGTGAAATTGAGTAAGACTCAATGCCCGACCACTGCAGAAGATAGAGAGAATATGAAAGATGTTCCCTATGCATCAGCCATAGGATCTATCATGTATGCAATGCTGTGTACCAGACCTGATGTATGCCTTGCTATAAGTTTAGCAGGGAGGTACCAAAGTAATCCAGGAGTGGATCACTGGACAGCGGTCAAGAACATCCTGAAATACCTGAAAAGGACTAAGGATATGTTTCTCGTATATGGAGGTGACAAAGAGCTCATCGTAAAGGTTACGTTGATGCAAGCTTTGACACTGATCTGGACGATTCTAAATCGCAAACCGGATACGTGTTTACATTAGACGGTGGAGCTGTCAGTTGGTGCAGTTCTAAACAAAGCGTCGTAGCGGGATCTACATGTGAAGCGGAATACATAGCTGCTTCGGAAGCAGCAAATGAAGGAGTCTGGATGAAGGAGTTCATATCCGATCTAGGTGTCATACCTAGCGCATCGGGTCCAATGAAAATCTTTTGTGACAATACTGGTGCAATTGCCTTGGCAAAGGAATCCAGATTTCACAAAAGGACCAAACACATCAAGAGACGCTTCAACTCCATCCGGGATCTAGTCCAGGTGGGAGACATAGAGATTTGCAAGATACATACGGATCTGAATGTTGCAGACCCGTTGACTAAGCCTCTTCCACAAGCAAAACATGATCAGCACCAAGGCTCCATGGGTGTTAGAATCATTACAGTGTAATCTAGATTATTGACTCTAGTGCAAGTGGGAGACTGAAGGAAATATGCCCTAGAGGCAATAATAAAGTTATTATTTATTTCCTCATAATCATGATAAATGTTTATTATTCATGCTAGAATTGTATTTACCGGAAACATAATACATGTGTGAATACATAGACAAACAAAGTGTCACTAGTATGCCTCTACTTGACTAGCTCGTTAATCAAAGATGGTTATGTTTCCTAACCATGAACAATGAGTTGTTATTTGATTAACGAGGTCACATCATTAGTAGAATGATCTGATTGACATGACCCATTCCATTAGCTTAGCACCCGATCGTTTAGTATGTTGCTATTGCTTTCTTCATGACTTATACATGTTCCTATGACTATGTGATTATGCAACTCCCGTTTACCGGAGGAACACTTTGGGTACTACCAAACGTCACAACGTAACTAGGTGATTATAAAGGAGTACTACAAGTGTCTCCAATGGTCGATGTTGGGTTGGCGTATTTCGAGATTAGGATTTGTCACTCCGATTGTCGGAGAGGTATCTCTGGGCCCTCTCGGTAATACACATCACATAAGCCTTGCAAGCATTACAACTAATATGTTAGTTGTGAGATGATGTATTACGGAACGAGTAAAGAGACTTGCCGGTAACGAGATTGAACTAGGTATTGGATACCGACGATCGAATCTCGGGCAAGTAACATACCGATGACAAAGGGAACAACGTATGTTGTTATGCGGTCTGACCGATAAAGATCTTCGTAGAATATGTAGGAGCCAATATGGGCATCCAGGTCCCGCTATTGGTTATTGACCGGAGACGTGTCTCGGTCATGTCTACATTGTTCTCGAACCCGTAGGGTCCGCACGCTTAAGGTTACGATGACAGTTATATTATGAGTTTACATGTTTTGATGTACCGAAGGAGTTCGGAGTCCCGGATGAGATCGGGGACATGACGAGGAGTCTCGAAATGGTCGAGACGTAAAGATTCATATATTGGATGATATGGTTAGGCCAAGGGGTCAAGCCCATGAGGCTTTAGGTCGGTGCAAAAGGAGTTTTGCGGAGGCCAGGGGGCCAAACG
This sequence comes from Triticum aestivum, assembly GCF_018294505.1. Taxonomy (NCBI): domain Eukaryota; kingdom Viridiplantae; phylum Streptophyta; class Magnoliopsida; order Poales; family Poaceae; genus Triticum; species Triticum aestivum. The sequence goes on along the minus strand of NC_057801.1, from coordinate 477,295,101 downwards.
CCGGAGACCCTGGCGTCTGGCCCTGGGCCAGATGCCGAGGCCCATGGCGTCTGGGCCAGACGCCAAGGATTGTGGCGTTTGGTCCTGGAGTCCGAGTGGGACTCTTGCCTTTCGGGCAAAACCGACTTTGAGGAGGCTTTTGCTCCAAGTTTCGACCCCGGGGCTCAACATATAAATAGAGGGGCAGGGCTAGCACCAAAGGGACAACAAGTTGATCCACGTGATCTATTCCTTAGCCGTGTGCGGCGCCCCAGCCACCATATTCCTCGATAATACTGTAGCGGAGTTTAGGCGAAGCCCTGCTGCTGTAGTTCATCAAGATCGTCACCACGCTGTCGTGCTGACGGAACTCTTCCCCGACACTTTGCAGGATCGGAGTCCGGGGATCGTCATCGAGCTGAACGTGTGCTCGAACTCGGAGGTGCCGTAGTTTCGGTGCTTGATCGGTTGGATCGAGAAGACGTACGACTACTTCCTCTACGTCGTGTCATCGCTTCCGCAGTCGGTCTGCGTTGGGTACGTAGACAATACTCTTCCCTCGTTGCTATGCATCACATGATCTTGCGTGTGTGTAGGAAATTTTTTGAAATTACTACGAAACCCAACAGCATGTCAGAAGGTTTCCATTCAAAGATGTCCCGGTTCTCACGGATGAACTCGATGAGCGCTCTTTCCTATTTAGGATTCAAATTGGCACTGATGCTAAACTGATTAGATGAATCACCTGGAGTAAAATCAACAAGCTTAGTATCATCCGCCGACTTAAACTTCATAACCGGGTCATGCTCCGTGGTTGGCTTCTTCAGGGATGTCATATCTGCCGGGTCAACGTTGTCTTTATAAAACTTCAACTCCTCTGCAGCACAAACAGATTCAGCATAAGCAGTGTCACCTTCCTCACACTCTAAGGCTATCTTTCGACTTCCGTGAACCATGATGGTGCCCTTGTAACCTGGCATCTTGAGCTTCAAATATACATAACACGGCCGTGCCATGAACTTAGCATAAGCCGGCCGCCCAAACAGAGCATGATATGGGCTCTTGATCTTGACCACCTCAAAGGTTAACTTCTTAGCCCTAGAATCATATTCATCTCCAAAGGCTACCTCCAGCTCAATTTTACCAACTGGGTATGCTGACTTACCAGGCACCACTCCATGGAAAACAGTATTGGATGTTTTAAGTGAAGGAAATATGCCCTAGAGGCAATAATAAAGTTATTATTTATTTCCTTATATCATGACAAATGTTTATTATTCATGCTAGAATTGTATTAACCGGAAACATAATACATGGGTGAATATATAGACAAACAGAGTGTCACCAGTATGCCTCTACTTGACTAGCTTGTTAATCAAAGATGGTTATGTTTCCTAACCATGGACAAAGAGTTGTTATTTGATTAACGGGATCACATCATTAGTTGAATGATCTGATTGACATGACCCATTCCGTTAGCTTAGCACCCGATCGTTTAGTATGTTGCTATTGCTTTCTTCATGACTTATACATGTTCCTATGACTATGAGATTATGCAACTCCCGTTTACCGGAGGAACACTTTGTGTGCTACCAAACGTCACAACGTAACTGGGTGATTATAAAGGTGCTCTACAGGTGTCTCCAAAGGTACTTGTTGGGTTGGCGTATTTCGAGATTAGGATTTGTCACTCCGAATGTCGGAGAGGTATCTCTGGGCCCTCTCGGTAATGCACATCACTTAAGCCTTGCAAGCATTGCAACTAATGAGTTAGTTGCGAGATGATGTATTACGGAACGAGTAAAGAGACTTGCCGGTAACGAGATTGAACTAGGTATTGGATACCGACGATCGAATCTCGGGCAAGTAACATACCGATGACAAAGGGAACAACGTATGTTGTTATGCGGTCTGACCGATAAAGATCTTCGTAGAATATGTACGAACCAATATGGCCATCCAGGTCCCGCTATTGGTTATTGACCGGAGACGTGTCTCGGTCATGTCTACATTGCTCTCGAACCGTAGGGTCCGCACGCTTAAGGTTTCGATGACAGTTATATTATGAGTTTATGAGTTTTGATGTACCGAAGGAGTTCGGAGTCCCGGATGAGATCGGGGACATGACGAGGAGTCTCGAAATGGTCGAGACGTAAAGATCGATATATTGGATGACTATATTCGGAGTTCGGAAAGGTTCCGAGTGATTCGGGTATTTATCGGAGTACCGGAGAGTTACGGGAATTCGCCGGGGAGAAGTATTGGGCCTTATGGGCCATACGGGAAAGAGAGAGGAGCTGCCTAGGGCAGGCCGCCCCCCCCCCCCTTGCCCTAGTCCGAATTGGACTGGGGGGAGGGGCCGCAACCCCTCCTTCCTTCCCTTCTCTCTTCCTCTTACTTGTCTCCTACTCCTACTACTTGGAAGGTCTCCTAGTTGGACTAGGAAAGGGGGAATCCTACTCCCGGTGGGAGTAGGACTCCCCTAGGGCGCGCCATAGAGAGGGCCGGCCCTCCCCTCCTCCACTCCTTTATATACGGGTGCAGGGGGCACCCCATGGACACACAAGTTGATTTTCGTGATCGTTCCTTAGCCGTGTGCGGTGCCCCCCTCCACGATATTACACCTCGGTCATATTGTAGCGGTGCTTAGGCGAAGCCCTGCGACAGTTGAACATCAAGATCGTCACCACGCCGTCGTGCTGACGGAACTTCTCCCCGTACCTCTGCTGGATCGGAGTTTGGGGTGCGTCATCGAGCTGTACGTGTGTTAAGAACTCGGAGGTGCCGGAGTAACGGTGCTTGGATCGATTGAACCGGGAGGACGTACGACTACTTTCTCTACGTTGCGTCAACGCTTCCGCTTCGGTCTACGAGGGTACGTAGACAACACTCTCCCCTCTCGTTGCTATGCATCACCATGATCTTGCGTGTGCGTAGGAAATTTTTTGAAATTACTACGTTCCCCAACAGTGGCATCCGAGCCTAGGTTTTATGGTTTGATGTTATATGCACGAGTAGAACACAAGTGAGTTGTGGGCGATATAAGTCATACTGCTTACCAGCATGTCATACTTTGGTTCGGTGGTATTGTTGGATGAAGCGGCCCGGACCGACATTACGTGTACGCTTACGCGAGACTGGTTCTACCGCCGTGCTTTGCACACAGGTGGCTAGCGGGTGTCAGTTTCTCCAACTTTAGTTGAACCGAGTGTGGCTACGCCCGGTCCTTGCGAAGGTTAAAACAGCACCAACTTGACAAACTATCGTTGTGGTTTTGATGCGTAGGTAAGAACGGTTCTTGCTCAGCCCGTAGCAGCCACGTAAAATTTGCAACAACAAACTAGAGGACGTCTAACTTGTTTTGCAGGGCATGTTGTGATGTGATATGGTCAAGACGTGATAAGGTATAAGTTGTTGTATGAGATGATCATGTTTTGTTGAAGTTATCGGCAACTGGCAGAAGCCCTATGGATGTCTCTTTGTTGCATAAGATGCAAGTGCCAAATAATTGCTTTACTTTATCGCTATACGATAGCAATAGTTGCAAGAGCAATAGTTGGTGAGACAACCATGTGATGACACATTGATATAGATCAAGATGATGAAGATCATGGTGTCGTGCCGGTGACGATAGAGATCATGACAGTACTTTGGAGATGGAGATCAAAGGCGCAAGATGATCATGGCCATATCATGTCACATATTTTGATTGCATATGATGTTTATCTATTATACATCTTATTCTTGCTTTGATTGACGGTAGCATTTTAAGATGATCTCTCACTAAATTATCAAGAAGTGTTCTCCCTGAGTATGCACCGTTGCCAAAGTTCGTCGTGCCCAGACACCACGTGATGATCGGGTGTGATAAGCTCTACGTCCATCTACAACGGGTGCAAGCCAGTTTTGCACACGCGGAATACTCAGGTTAAACTTGACGAGCCTAGCATATGCAGATATGGCCTCGGAACACGGAGACCGAAAGGTCGAGTGTGAATCATATAGTAGATATGATCAACATAGTGATGTTCACCATTGAAAACTACTCCATCTCACGTGATGATCGGTTATGGTTTAGTTGATTTGGATCACGTGATCACTTAGATGACTAGAGAGATGTCTGTCTAAGTGGGAGTTCTTAAGTAATATGATTAATTGAACTTAAATTTATCATGAACTTAGTCCTGGTAGTATTTTGCAAATTATGTTGTAAGATCAATAGCTTGCGTTGTTGCTTTCATATGTTTATTTTGATATGTTCCTAGAGAAAATTGTGTTGAAAAATGTTAGTAGCAATGATGCGGATTGGATCCGTGATCTGAGGTTTATCCTCATTGCTGCACAGAAGAATTATGTCCTTGATGCACCGCTAGGTGACAGACCTATTGCAGGAGCAGATGCAGACGTTATGAACGTTTGGCTAGCTCAATATGATGACTACTTGATAGTTTTGTGCACCATGCTTTATGGCTTAGAATCGGGACTTCAAAGATGTTTTGAACATCATGGACCATATGAGATGTTCCAGGAGTTGAAGTTAATATTTCAAGCAAATACCCGAGTTGAGAGATATGAAGTCTCCAACAAGTTCTATAGCTAAAAGATGGAGGAGAATCGCTCAACTAGTGAGCATGTGCTCAGATTGTCTGGGTACTACAATCGCTTGAATCAAGTGGGAGTTAATCTTCCAGATAAGATAGTGATTGACAGAATTCTCTAGTCACCATCACCAAGTTAGTAGAACTTCGTGATGAACTATAGTATGCAAGGGATGATGAAAATGATTCCCGAGTTTTTCATGATGATGAAATCGATGAAGGTAGAAATCAAGAAAGAACATCAAGTGTTGATGGTTAACAAGACCACTAGTTTCAAGAAAAGGGCAAAGGGATAGAAGGGAACTTCAAGAAGAACGGCAAGCAAGTTGCTGCTCAAGTGAAGAAGCCCAAGTCTGGACCTAAGCCTGAGACTAAGTGCTTCTACTGCAAAGGGACTGGTTACTGGAAGCAGAACTACCCCAAGTATTTGGCGGATAAGAAGGATGGCAAAGTAAACAAAGGTATATTTGATATACATGTTATTGATGTGTACTTTACTAGTGTTTATAGCAACCCCTCGGTATTTGGTACTGGTTCAGTTGCTAAGAGTAGTAACTCGAAACGGGAGTTGCAGAATAAACAGAAACTAGTTAAGGGTGAAGTGACGATGTGTGTTGAAAGTAGTTTCAAGATTGATATGATCATCATCGCACACTCCCTATACTTTCGGGATTAGTGTTGAACCTAAATAAATGTTATTTGGTGTTTGCGTTGAGCATGAATATGATTTGATCGTGTTTATTGCAATACGGTTATTCATTTAAGTAAGAGAATAAATTGTTGTTCTGTTTACATGAATAAAACCTTATATGGTTACACACCCAATGAAAATGGTTCATTGGATCTCGATCGTAGTGATACACATATTCATAATATTGAAACCAAAAGATGCAAAGTTAATAATGATAGTGCAACTTATTTGTGGCACTGCCGTTTAGGTCATAATGGTGTAAAGCGCATGAAGAAACTCCATGCTGATGGGATTTTGGAATCACTTGATTATGAATCACTTGATGCTTGCGAACCATGCCTCATGGGCAAGATGACTAAGACTCCGTTCTCCGGAACAGTGGAGCGAGCAACTGACTTATTGGAAATAATACATACTGATGTATGCGATCCAATGAGTGTTAAGGCTCGCGGCGGGTATCGTTATTTTCTGACCTTCACAGATGATTTGAGCAGATATGGGTATATCTACTTGATGAAACATAAGTCTGAAATAGTTGAAAGGTTCAAAGAATTTCAGAGTGAAGTGGAAAATCATCGTGACAAGAAAATAAGGTTTCTACGATCTGATCGCGGAGACAAATATTTGAGTTACGAGTTTGGTCTTCAATTAAAACAATGTGGAATAGTTTCACAAATTCATGCCACCTGGAACACCACATCATAATGGTGTGTCCGAACGTCATAACCGTACTTTATTGGATATAGTACAATCTATGATGTTTCTTACCGATTTACCAATATCGTTTTGGGATCATGCATTAGAGACAGCTGCATTCACGTTAAATAGGGCACCATCTAAATCCGTTGAGACGACACTATATGAACTGTGGTTTAGCAAGAAACCAAAGTTGTCGTTTCTTAAAGTTTGGGGCTGCGATGCTTATGTGAAAAAGTTTCATCCTGATAAGCTCAAACCCAAATCGGAGAAGTGCGTCTTCATAGAATACCCAAAGGAAATTGTTGGGTACACCTTCTATCACAGATCCGAAGGCAAAACATTCGTTGCTAATAAATGGATCCTTTCTAGAGAAGGAGTTTCTCTCGAAAGAAGTGAGTGGGAGGAAAGTAGAACTTGATGAGGTAATTGTACCTTCTCCCTTATTGGAAAGTAGTTCATCACAGAAATCTGTTCCTGTGACTACTACACCAATTAGTGAGGAAGCTAATGATGATGATCATGTAACTTCAGATCAAGTTACTACCGAATCTCGTAGGTAAACCAGAGTGAGATCCGCACCAGAGTGGTACGGTAATCCTGTTCTGGAAGTCATGTAACTAGACCATGATGAACCTACGAACTATGAGGAAGCGATGATGAGCCCAGATTCCGCGAAATGGCTTGAGGCCATGAAATCTGAGATGAGATCCATGTATGAGAACAAAGTGTGGACTTTGGTGGAGTTGCCCGATGATCGGCAAGCCATAGAAATAAATGGATCTTCAAGAGGAAGACGGACGCTGATAGTAGTGTTACTATCTACAAAGCTAGACTTGTCGAAAAAGGTTTTTGACAAAGTTCAAGATGTTGACTACAATGAGATTTTCTCACTCGTATCGATGCTTAAAGTCTGTCCGAATCATGTTAGCAATTGCCACATTTTATGAAATCTGGCAAATGGATAACAAAACTGCATTCCTTAATGGATTTATTAAAGAAGAGTTGTATATGATGCAACCAGAAGGTTTTGTCAATCCTAAAGGTGCTAACAAAATATGCAAGCTCCAGCGATCCATCTATGGACTGGTGCAAGCATCTCGGAGTTGGAATATACGCTTTGATAAGTTGATCAAAGCATATAGTTTATACAGACTTGCAGTGAAGCCTGTATTTACTAGAAAGTGAGTGGGAGCACTACAGCATTTCTGATAAGTATATGTGAATGACATATTGTAGATCGGAAATAATGTAGAATTATTCTGCAAAGCATAAAGGAGTGTTTGAAAGGAGTTTTTCAAAGAAAGACCTCGGTGAAGCTGCTTACATATTGAGCATCAAGATCTATAGAGATAGATCAAGACGCTTGATAAGTTTTTTCAATGAGTACATACCTTGACAAGATTTTGAAGTAGTTCAAAATGGAACAGTCAAAGAAAGAGTTCTTGCCTGTGTTACAAGGTGTGAAATTGAGTAAGACTCAAAACCCGACCACGGCAGAAGATAGAAAGAGAATGAAAGTCATTCCCTATGCCTTGGCCATAGGTTCTATAAAGTATGCCATGCTGTGTACCAGATCTATTGTATACCCTACACTGAGTTTGGCAAGGGAGTACAATAGTGATCTAGGAGTAGATCACTGGACAGCGGTCAAAATTATCCTTAGTGGAATAAGGATATGTTTCTCGATTATGGAAGTGACAAAAGGTTCGTCGTAAAGGGTTACGTCGATGCAAGTTTTGACACCGATCTGGATGACTCTAAGTCTCGATCTAGATACATATTGAAAGTGGGAGCAATTAGCTAGAGTAGCTCCGTGCAGAGCATTGTAGACATAAAAAATTGCAAAATACATAACGGATCTGAATGTGAAAGACCCGTTGACTAAGATTCTCTCACAAGCAAAACATGATCACACCTTAGTACTCTTTGGGTGTTAATCACATAGCGATGTGAACTAGATTACTGAATCTAGTAAACCCTTTGGGTGTTGGTCACATGGCGATGTGAACTATGGGTGTTAATCACATGATGATGTGAACTATCGATGTGAATCACATGGTGATGTGATCTAGATTATTGACTCTAGTGCAAGTGGGAGACTGAAGGAAATATGCCCTAGAGGCAATAATAAAGTTATTATTTATTTCCTTATATCATGATAAATGTTTATTATTCATGCTAGAATTGTATTAACCGGAAACATAATACATGTGTGAATATATAGACAAACAGAGTGTCACTAGTATGCCTCTACTTGACTAGCTTGTTAATCAAAGATGGTTATGTTTCCTAACCATGGACAAAGAGTTGTTATTTGATTAACGGGATCACATCATTAGTTGAATGATCTGATTGACATGACCCATTCCGTTAGCTTAGCACCCGATCGTTTAGTATGTTGCTATTGCTTTCTTCATGACTTATACATGTTCCTATGACTATGAGATTATGCAACTCCCGTTTACCGGAGGAACACTTTGTGTGCTACCAAACGTCACAACGTAACTGGGTGATTATAAAGGTGCTCTACAGGTGTCTCCAAAGGTACTTGTTGGGTTGGCGTATTTCGAGATTAGGATTTGTCACTCCGAATGTCGGAGAGGTATCTCTGGGCCCTCTCGGTAATGCACATCACTTAAGCCTTGCAAGCATTGCAACTAATGAGTTAGTTGCGAGATGATGTATTACGGAACGAGTAAAGAGACTTGCCGGTAACGAGATTGAACTAGGTATTGGATACCGACGATCGAATCTCGGGCAAGTAACATACCGATGACAAAGGGAACAACGTATGTTGTTATGCGGTCTGACCGATAAAGATCTTCGTAGAATATGTAGGAACCAATATGGGCATCCAGGTCCCGCTATTGGTTATTGACCGGAGACGTGTCTCGGTCATGTCTACATTGTTCTCGAACCGTAGGGTCCGCACGCTTAAGGTTTCGATGACAGTTATATTATGAGTTTATGAGTTTTGATGTACCGAAGGAGTTCGGAGTCCCGGATGAGATCGGGGACATGACGAGGAGTCTCGAAATGGTCGAGACGTAAAGATCGATATATTGGACGACTATATTCGGAGTTCGGAAAGGTTCCGAGTGATTCGGGTATTTATCGGAGTACCGGAGAGTTACGGGAATTCGCCGGGGAGAAGTATTGGGCCTTATTGGGCCATACGGGAAAGAGAGAGGGGCTGCCTAGGGCAGGCCGCGCGCCCCCCCATGGCCTAGTCCGAATTGGACTAGGGGGAGGGGCCGCACCCCCTCCTTCCTTCCCTTCTCTCTTCCCCTTCCTTGTCTCCTACTCCTACTACTTGGAAGGTCTCCTAGTTGGACTAGGAAAGGGGGAATCCTACTCCCGGTGGGAGTAGGACTCCCCTAGGGCGCGCCATAGAGAGGGCCGGCCCTCCCCTCCTCCACTCCTTTATATACGGGGGCAGGGGGCACCCCATGGACACACAAGTTGATCTTCGTGATCGTTCCTTAGCCGTGTGCGGTGCCCCCCTCCACGATATTACACCTCGGTCATATTGTAGCGGTGCTTAGGCGAAGCCCTGCGACAGTTGAACATCAAGATCGTCACCACGCCGTCGTGATGACGGAACTTCTCCCCGTACCTCTGCTGGATCGGAGTTTGGGGTGCGTCATCGAGCTGTACGTGTGTCAAGAACTCGGAGGTGCCGGAGTAACGGTGCTTGGATCGGTTGAACCGGGAGGACGTACGACTACTTCCTCTACGTTGCGTCAACACTTCCGCTTCGGTCTACGAGGGTACGTAGACAACACTCTCCCCTCTCGTTGCTATGCATCACCATGATCTTGCGTGTGCGTAGGAATTTTTTTGAAATTACTACGTTCCCCAACATTAAGCTCTTTGTCCGTCAGCCCCATGCGACGAAAGGTCTCAAAATAGAGGATGTTGATGCTGCTGCCCCCATCCATGAGCACCTTAGTGAACTTATAACCACCGACCTGCGGTGCCACCACCAAGGCTAGTTGACCCGGATTGTCAACTCGGGGGGGATGATCCTTCCTGCTCCACACAATTGGTTGTTCCGTCCACCTTAGATAACGAGGTACTGCCAGATCAACATCATTCACGGCCCTCTTATGAAGCTTCTGATCTCGCTTACACAAGCTAGTGGTGAATACATGATATTGGCCACTATTCAGCTGCTTCGGGTTACTTTGATAACCCGTCTGCTGCTGCTGATGTCCTCCTTGTCCGGATGACCGATGATAACCGCCTTGATTTCCCTGAAAGCCGGAATTTGAGCCGCCACCCGGACCATGAAAACCACCACCACCTGAACTTCCGCCCGACCCATGGCCACCATCGAACGGGTTATAATTTTTGAAAGCCTTCATGATCGCGCAGTCCTTCCATAGGTGAGTGGCCGGCTTCTCCCGAGTGTCATGTTTCGGACAGGGCTCATTGAGTAATTGCTCAAGACTAGGACCTAACCCGCCAGACCGAGGGGGTGGCCTCCCCTTGCGTCGTTGATTGTTGCAGGCATTGGTGTTCGCCACAAACTCCGGGTTACCATCAGCCTTACGTTTATTGCCGCTTTGACCCGCCGGGTTATGCTGATGACCCTTTCGATTGCCGTTCCTTTTTCCCTTCCCTATCTTCTCCTCATCAGACGCGGGGTCTTTGGTACTATCAGAGTCAGCATACTTGACTAGAGCCGCCATCAGCTGCCCCATGTCGCTGCAATCACGCTTGAGCCGGCCTAACTTCTGTTTCAAGGGTTCAAAACGGCAATTCCTTTCCAACATCAGGACTGCAGACCCGGCATCCATCTTATCGGATGAATGTATTATCTCCTTGACCCGGCGCACCCAATGGGTTGTAGACTCACCTTCCTCCTGCTTACAGTTGGTCAAATCCACAATTGACATGGGCTGCTTGCAGGTGTCTTTAAAGTTCTGAATGAAACGAGCCTTTAACTCTACCCACGACCCGATAGAATTAGGTGGGATCCCCTTAAGCCAAGTACGAGCGGTTCCATCCAACATCATGGTAAAATACTTGGCCATCGTTGCGTCGCTAACCTCCAACAGTTCCATGGCCATCTCATAGCTTTCAATCCATGCCCCTGGCTGTAAATCGGCCATGTAATTTGGCACCTTTCGAGGCCCTTTGAAATCTTTAGGCAAGCGCTCATTACGCAGAGCCGGCACCAAGCAAGGGACTCCTCCGATTCTTGTAGCTACGCCAGCCTCCATGGAAGCCGCTGGGTAAGCCAGAAAAGCCTGGTGAGCCGCCTGCTCCGCTGCCTGCCGAGCTGCTCGCTCCGCCTCTTGATGCATCCTGTCTTGCACCGGGTGATACCCACCTGGCTGGTCACGGCGCTGGGCATTACTTGACATAGCTGTCGAGTCCATGTGTCTGATGTAACTCGGACTCCGGTTTGGACGAGGAGTTGCATGGATCCTGTCTCGACTGTAAGAATAAGCTTCCTGCTGAGCCAGAGCCGTCTGGAGGAGCTCTCTGACCCGTCGTGTCTCAATCTCTGCTGGAGAGTCGCCCTCGGCTGGGAGAGCCGCCAATCATGCAGACGCGGCTATTAGGTTTTCCAGCGGGTTAGAAAAATGACCCGGCGGTGTTGGTACATACTGAGGGGGAGCAGTGTTCATGCGAGGGGGTTCCATCACCCGAGACTGACCCGGAGTCGCAGCAGGCGGGTTACTAGGGCCGGCACCAGGCGTATTGAAGAGGTTTCGAGCGTCATAATTCGGTGGCAGACGGGACCGATGCCTTCTCCTCGTCACCTCATTAGACGCATTCATGTGCATTGTTAACGGAAAGGCCTCCGATTGGAGTTGCTGTGCCCAGGCATCCAAAGCCGCCCGCTCTGCAGCTAATCTGGTGTCCTCAGCTGCTAGGACCTCCTTGGCCCTGGCTATCTCCTCGCGTACCTGTGCCACCTTTGCATCGTGCTCATCTTGACTTGCCGGAATAACCGTGGTAGTTAACAGGGCCGTCAATTTGTCCATGAGATCAATCAACACCTGAGCTGGCGAGCGCACAGGGCCTCCTGCCCCGGCTGTCGCTGACCCGTCAACCATTGTACCCGCAGCCGTGGAGTTCTGCCCGGGTTGTGTGCCAGCCATAAAGATTCCGACTCTGTTTGGCGGTTCAAAGGGGTCCGGAATACTGCTGCCATCGGAACAACCCCCGAGCCTGCCGTCTTGCAGTTGATACAATGAATCTGTTTCACCAGTGGACGAATCACCGTCAGAGTGGACGGCCGCCTCACCGCCATCTACAGACCCTTCAGAAAATTCCCCTCCGTGGATGCAACCCACGTAGGCACGCTTCATGGTGGGTCGAGCCCGGGCGGGTCCTGCGCGCTGAGCCGTGTCGACGATGTTGGTGCAGTTGTCCGGCTCAGGGCCCGGCTCACCAATCCGGCCGATGAAGACGTGGATTCCGCCGAAGGGGACCCGGTACCCATACTCAATTGAGCCGGCGTCGAGGCCCCAGCCTTCGTCGTCGATGTAGATCTTGCCGCGACGACTCTTGGTCATCCGGCCAGCAATGTATCCCTTGAGCCCTTCGAAGTTGCCCTTCAAGAACTCAAATCCACCGTGCGCTGGCCCCATGGTGGGCGCCAACTGTCGTGGAACTGTCATGTCAGATGCCCTCTTGCAAGGACTTAAGCATGGAGCCATCGCAACCAGGAAGCTCAAAGGGGTTAACGGCACAAGGGACACGAGAGAGGTTCTATACTAGTTCGGCCCCTTACAATGAAGGTAAAAGCCTACGTCTAGTTGTGATAAAATTATTGGGGTTTCGATGACCAGGGAGCAAGATACCCTAGGCCTGGCTCTCGATCGATCTTACTTGCCCTAAGCCGCCGCCGGGTCGTCCCCTTATATACATGGGTTGACACCCTACGGCCTACAGAGTCCCGGCCGGCTCATCAACGTGACCGGCCCGGAGATTGATTACATATTCCTTACAACACAAGTCTTACAAGGGTGGCGGTTTATTACTACGAGCCTTAAGCCGCTTGTGGGCTTTGAGCCCTTTTTACTGAACCATCATCTTCAAGCTTGATATTGGGCTTCATATGATGAATCGTCATTGCGTGACCCGGCCCCTCCTAGGCAGGTTACACAAGTAATTATATCCCCGACAGTTTTTGTTTGTCCTCGATCCCACCTCCCACATCTCATCAATTCCCCCTGGACCCTCGAAAACCATGTTCGTGGCGCCCTCCTGATGCATCCAGATAGTTCCATCGCATGAACTACGCCAGAAAAACGGATGGAAAAAATCTACGAAATTAAACCGGCGAAAAAAGTTCCAGGGCGAGCGAGCGAGGCGTCCAGAGAGCCCTCAAGCGAGAACCCCGCCAGAGGACATTCCTTCCCCACCGCCATCATGCTATCTCCGTACAGAGCAGCCCTCAGATCCCTATCTTTGTTCGCCACCGCCGCCGATCCCTTCGCCGCCGATCCCCTTGCCACCACGCTCACGATCCAGAGTGTTCCGTTTCCCCTCTGGCCCTTCTGCGTGTCTTCCCTATCTTTGTACCAATGGCCGCGTATTTGCCGCCTCCTCCTTCCCCCGCCCATGGTGACGGCGCCCGCATCACACATAGACCCTCCCCCATCCTGTATGTTGGTCGTTGATGGGGTAAGAGGCGCAACCACGATCCAGTTGGGATCTCGGTGTGGACTCGTTTGTTGTGATGGAGGATGGCGCTGGCTCCCTAGTGAATGGGATCAAAGGGAAGGACATGAAAGTCGACGAGGCAGCGGCTGGGAGCCCGACGGTGAACACTGGAGTTCGTCCGGGGGGCGATCTGAGGCCACCTCAACCGCCGGTGGAGGAGGCTTCCCAGTTGTAATCTCTACTCCTAATGTCTCAGTTGGTAGTCTCCGTTGGTCAATTTTCGTCCCACCAGAGACGGTTTTTTCGTCCTTGATCCCACCTCCCACATCTCATCGATTCCCCCCTGGACCCTTTAAAACCACGTTCGCGGCGCCCTCCTGATGCGTCCAGATAGTTCCCTCGCACGAACTACGCCAGGAAAACGGATGGAAAAAAATCTACGAAATTAAACCAGCGAAAAAAATTCCAGGGCGAGCGAGCGAGGCGTCCAGAGAGCCCTCGAGCGAGAACCCCGCCAGAGGACATTCCTTCCCCACCGCCATCACGCTATCTCCGTACAGAGCAGCCCTCAGATCCCTATCTCCGTTCGCTGCCGCCTCCACCGATCCCCTTGCCACCACGCTCGCGATCCAGAGTGTTCCGTTTCCCCTCTGGCCCTTTCGTGTGTCTCCCCTATCTCCGTACCGATGGCCGCGTATTTGCCGCCTCCTCCTTCCCCCGTCCATGGTGACGGCGCCCGCGTCACACATAGACCCCCCCCCACATCCTGTATGTTGGTCGTTGATGGGGTGAGAGGCACGACCACGATCCAGTTGGGATCTCGGAGTCGACTCGTTCGTTGTGATGGAGGACGGCGCTGCCTCCCTGGTGAATGGGATCAAAGGGAGGGACGTGAAAGTCGACGAGGCAGCGGCTGGGAGCCCGACGGTGAACACTGGAGTTCGTCGGGGGGGGGGCGATCTGAGGCCACCTCAACCGTCGGTGGAGGAGGCTTCCCATCCATGTGTTCCTTCCCTCTCCCAATTCCTTGCTTCCCATTGGAATCCTAGATGGGAGCTGCTGGCCTACAACAGCGAGCAGCCGCTGGCCTACCTAAAAGGTCAGTAATTTTCGTCTCTGCATTTCTTGTATTTGAATTGATCGTTTTAGATTGTACAAGATGCTCACGATCTGTTTTCTGAAATTGCTAGGATAGTTTTAAGCAATAGGCAAACACCGTATTCCATTTCATGTTTTTCCTCAATCCTTGTCCTTCTAGGCATCCATCACATGTTCGGTAATGACATAATGTTGATGCATAGTGCAGACTGGCATTTTTAATCACGTTAACAAATCGGGTGAGGAGGATTGGATCTTGAACAATAGAATGTCACTAGGTTCTTGTAGAATGTTTCCACATCAGTTTCCAGCATGGTCTCTACTGTTTGTCCATACGGGAAATAAACATGCCATGTCATGCATACTAACAGCACCAATACAGATACTTATGCTTGCTGAATTTAGTAGGTGAGAGGAGACATCAGATCATGTTGCAATGTCGTTGGCATGGTTGACTGTACAATCTTAAAACATGTTTACGGAAAATGTAAGTACCACATGACGTTCTCATAAATTATCTTTCACATTTACTCTTTCTCTCCTTTTTTATTGAAATCTATGGTCACTGTTCATGATGTATTACTGCAGGAATGCAGGAAAGATCATCCGGAAAATGGACTGCTTCAACTACATTTTTTTTCTGATGTACTCCTTGTGTAAAGAAATATAAGACCTTTTAGATCACTGATCTAAAAGGTCTTATATTTCTTTACACAAGGAGTACTATCTAATGTAATTTCTTTTCTGATAGTGGCATTGAATACTTCACAGTTTTGATGGCCTCTTGATTCATGTCAGTAATATTTTTTTCCACAGACCAATGATGGTTTTCAGTATAAACTTTTCAAAAATCCAAAATCCCTTCCACGTACTGGTCAATTTCTGAAAATTGACCCAAAAAAATTCCTGTGTGTTTCTCTGGTTTAACTCTTTCTTATACTCTTTTTAGAAGCTATGATGAAAAAGAAGTAACCATTCTAAATCCTCTTATGGTCTTCTATGTAAAAGCATCACAAGGTTACCCAGTACTATTATTTAGTTCTTGGTTTTCCAGGATGTAAATTCCTTCACTGCATGTATATACACTTTGTGAGTTTTTAATAGTTTTAAGGGGAATTTCAGGCAAAAGAATTCATTATTATTATTTTAGTGATTTTCATTTCCTAATATTTGGCTTTATTCATGTTTTTGAACATGAAAGATCTTCTTGGTGATACCTCAAATTTTCATGCAAGTGCAGAACGATTTTAGGGTTGTGTTCACTCTTTTCTTTTAATGCTCGGTTGTGTCCTCTTGCAATGCAACATTACCATATTGCTGGTAGCTCTTATTTTTTATGTGTCTCTTCACATTTCGATGCCTCTTCATTTCACTGAGAATGGAGTATGGAGGACCAAAATGCTACCAGGGAACGTAGGCGTAGCAGTACCTAAAATTAGTCCACCTTGTGCTGGGTTTGTGTAGCTCCACTTGTATTCAAGTTTGTATAGATCATTGTGATATTAATAAATAATGATTGTTATTTCTTAACACTTGATTGACCAATTTTTCCACGGCGGTGGCCATAACATTAAGACTGGAGCAGGCTTTGGTATTGATTAGATGAAGTTGAGGCTCAATGGAAGTATTTGGGGGAGCAAAAGCTTTGTCCCAAATCAAGCATCATCGAGTAGATGTACTTCAGTTTCGGTTGTATGAGTAACCTCCTTGTTTTAGTGTATTTTCTATTGATTCCCTTTCTCACATGTCCATTATATTGTTGACGTAATATAAGAATGAGACACGTTACAAAAGCGAGAAGGTTTTTATTAGAGATTATATTGTTTTAGTGTAACCATCTCTAAGCGGAAGACAATGGAGGTATGTTTCTCTCATGTGCTTTAATCATATGCATACATGGTTGCGTATTATTAGAGCAACCCATTGTATTAGAGTATTGGTTCAATATTAAAACCAGTTCAATATTAAAACAATTTATATTGCGATCCCAACTAACTTGATCTTACTCTGTACTTTTATTGACAGAATGGGGACAAGAGAAGCTTGGTTTATGTAAAACTTGGAATAGCTGACGAGTCAATGGATAAGTCAAAGGTTTGGAAGCTTGTGGAGATAACTGATACATCTCAGTGCAGATCATTAAAACTGGATGATAGTATTAGCACAGCTAAGGTGATACTTCTTCCCTTGCCTTTTACCTCTGTATATTTTTGAATATGCATCATTTTCTAGCAATCTTGTGGGTGCACTGCCATTTATAAGGTTGCTATTTTGTTAAATTAATTCACAGTGTGATTTCTACGTGTAGAACACTATTTTAGCTCTCGTTAGATGCTTAACGTTTGACAAGTGTCTTACGGACATGAACAGTCATTATGACTGCTAAGTGAAGCTATATCTTCAGGATCCAATTCCAACCACGTCGACCAGAGCAGCTCTGCTATCGCTGCAGGCCGTCCGTTGCAAGAGACTACCGGACGGGTGCGAGCGCTTCGCGACGCAGGTCAAGAAGCCACCAGCTGAGACAACGATTGGAAAGGCGGCACCACCATCGTCTCCCTCCGCACTCACAGCCACGCATCGGATGTGAGCTCGCACGCGCACGTGGTCGACCAGCACCGCCGCCGCAGATTACTCCCCGCCGTCGCGTCTACGTCGTCATCGTCGTCGTCGCTGGAGGACGACCCCGAATATGGTTACATGCAGACGTTGGTAGAGCGCGACGGGTTCATGCGCGCAATGCCGCCGCTGAACTGGCTGTTCAAGGGCCACTCCATGTCATCCCCGGTGGAACCGATCACGTTCCACCTCCTGGAGCTGGACCTCCTCGCGGACGACTCTGACGACCGGCGCCAAGACCGGAAGCTATAGTTCCACCTCACACAAGAAATCCTTGCCGACCTCCTCCACCTCGACGACAATGGCGCCTCCTCCGCAACCAGACTCCACGGGCCGGCGCTGCTATCGAAGGTGTGGAGCACGGTGAAGGCGTTCCCGGCGGCAGACTGCAGGGTGGTGGGTAACATCGATGCGCTGGTGGCACTGGACCTGCATGTCACCCAATTTCTTTGTCTTCGGGGATTAGATGATGATACATGGACACCATTCGGTGGCAGTTTGATGTTTTTCACTTTTTCAGGTATGAATTCCACCTGTTATTCAATACTACTATGAGAAAAGTAGGGAAATGCTCACCCTCTTCAAAATGTACTGTTAGAGTTGTGTCGAATATAGTGTACAAGGTAGGTTACAGTTGGACTATGAGTTGTATTGTGTTTACATAGGATGTGGAGTCGTGTCCTAGTAGGACACTTGTATCCTACGCCTCTCATATATATATAGCGGGGGTAGACACACGATGTAACCTATGCCAACATAATAGCACCGGAACGCAGGGGAAGCCGGCGGCATGTGCCGACGTCCAGGGCGACCAGATGCGGTATTGTAGCGGTGTCATGGGGAGGAGCGCCCATAGTCAGGCCCCGGGGACGTAGTCATATCGGTGAACCTCGTTAACAAATCTCGGTGTCGTGCTCGTGTGATTGCTTGGTCCTGGGATGATCGACGGCATGCCTCGGATTTATTCTAACAAGTGGTATCATGAGCAAGGTTCGATTCGAAGAGGCTCTGAGAGTTGATCTAGAGAAAGGTTTGATGTGTTGGTCTGTGACGCCCGGATAATCAAGCTACAGTAAACCTCTGCTAATGATGCCACGTCACCTCGAGTACTATTGCTAATCTCGCGTTAGTTCGAAACTGATTCAAAATCAAATTCGAAATAAGGGCAAACATCAAAAGTTTCCAATATTTAAAACAAAATGTTCGAGTTGTGCCAGTTAATGCATAGATGATTATGATGTAGAATCCACATTTTTATATAATGAATAAATGCACTAAAAAGATTTAAACAGTAGCGAAAACATTTTTTCAATGCCTTCGGTATTTTATAAAACACTAAACTATTTTATTTTGGGTTAAAACCTTTTGTGGCTGAGGATTATTTTGAAACATTATTCTAGGAGCTATAGTCATATTTTACTAAGTAAAAATAATGTGGAATTAAAATTAAAATAGAAAAAAAAGAACCAAAGA